>NC_061512.1:192644218-192954578 GCF_022539505.1 Lolium rigidum | reverse complement strand
AGATGAAAAGCCTATCGGACCGATGCGGCATTTCATTAAGGTATGATCACCAACTTTGAATGTAAGCTATTATGTTAGAGTGGCTTTGTAACCATTACTTCCATGACGCGTAACACCGCACGTAAAGATGCGGCGGTTAGCCAACTTACTAGGTTGCCGCGAAGGCGAAATTGTGTCATCCTCTTCTGAAGAGGCGGAGGTTAGGACTATTTTGTTACCCTCAAACATCTGCATAATAATTTCAACTTCTGCAATCTCATGTGTTCATGTTTGTGCAGATTCCTGATGACACCATTCTGAGTCCAAGCATTAGTCGAGGCAAGAAGCAAGCCACACGGCTCGCGTACTCAGCTGAAGCCGAGGGGCAAGGCTCCAAACCGTTACACTCTGGACGATTATGTCAACCGAGAAAAGAAGGTTGTGGTTGAGTCCGATGAGGAGCCGGCGCGGAGATCCGATTTGAGGAGGATGAGGAACGATGAGCCGTCATCTTCAGAGGAGGAGGGGCAGGAGGTGCAGCAGCAACAAGAGCAACGGCAGCGGACGAAAAGGATGGCAGTCCAGAAGCAGCCCGTGAGGAGGGGACATCGATGATAGATGGATTTGTGTTGTGAACTCTATCTTCATTGCTACATGTTGTGAACTCTATGTCATTGATACGTGTTTTGAACTCTTTGTCATTTCGAACCATATCGTCATTGCTACGTGTTGTTTGAATCTATGTGCTACGATGTGAGCTATGATGTGTGCTATGTGTATGATGTGTGTATGAAATTGCTATTGAAATTGCTACGGTTGTATTGAAAACTCGTTGAAATATTAAGGTAAGAATTTTCATGGTTTAGCAAAATTCGGTGTGTGGAGCCGATGAAATGGGCGCAACACATTGCAGTGTGGCGCCGATGCCATGGCGCCACACATTGCAACTTATATGTCGAAAACATCCAGGGGCTCCGGACGCTTAGTCCTTAGCCGTTTTGGCAAGCCTGTTTGTGTGGCGCCGATGCCACGGGCGCCACAGTGGGACCCACCTGTGTTTTTGGCCCGGCCCACTATCTTGTTGGGCCGGCCCACTTGCTATATGGTGGACCCCACATACTAAACGGGCTTGCCCTTTAACAGGAAAGTGGGACCCACCGGTGCTTTTGGCCCGGCCCACTGGCTTGTTGGGCCATACCATTTGATAAAATGTGGACCCCACGTACTAAATGGGCCGGCCCGATAGCACGAACGTGGGACCCACATGCTAATTGGGCCGGCCCGAGTAACTTCTTGGGCCGGCCCGGCTTGCTTTAATGTGGACCCCACTTTTAAATGGGCCGGCCCGATACCGAGAAAGTGGGTCCCACAAGTCTTGTGGGCCGGCCCTTTGCATGTTGACTCGGTCAATCGAGTGCATTCGGCCCGGCCCACATGTTTAGTGGGTCGGCCCATTAAAGTTTTGACCAGTCAACCTTAGAGGTTAGGCCCGACCCACGTAACTAATGGACCAGCCCAGCTATATAGTTGACCGGTCAAAATAAGTCAGCTGGCCCGGCCCGCAAACTTAATGGGCCGGCCCGCTTAAGACGTGGCAGGCCTCGTGTGGGCCTACCATCTACCACGGGGTTTCGACCGGTTAACGCCGTTAAGTGCCGGCTAACGGCGTCCGCCACGTGTCGGCTTGCATGACGTCGCCAGTCAACGGGCTCCCGGAAACACTTGGGCAACGGTCCGATTTTCCGTGGCGGAAGGGCGCCCAAGCGCGACGGACCGAAAAATCGTCGTAGGACTTTGCCTGACGCAGTTTCGACAACAGAACCCATATCGTCGGGTTAGGCCCATAGGCGACGAAAAATACCCCTTAGCGGACGATTTTGAGACGTTGTCTATCAGAACTTTTCTTGTAGTGAGAGATGAAAAGCCTATCGGACCGATGCGGCATTTCATTAAGGTATGATCACCAACTTTGAATGTAAGCTATTATGTTAGAGTGGCTTTGTAACCATTACTTCCATGACGCAGAACACTGCACAGAAAGATGCGGCGGTTAGCCAACTTACTAGGTTGCCGCGAAGGCGAAATTGTGTCATCCTCTTCTGAAGAGGCGGAGGTTAGGACTATTTTGTTACCCTCAAACATCTGCATAATAATTTCAACTTCTGCAATCTCATGTGTTCATGTTTGTGCAGATTCCTGATGACACCATTCTGAGTCCAAGCATTAGTCGAGGCAAGAAGCAAGCCACACGGTCTGCGTACCAGCTGAAGCCGAGGGGCAAGGCTCCAAACCGTTACACTCTGGACGATTATGTCAACCGAGAAAAGAAGGTTGTGGTTGAGTCCGATGAGGAGCCGGCGCGGAGATCCGATTTGAGGAGGATGAGGAACGATGAGCCGTCATCTTCAGAGGAGGAGGGGCAGGAGGTGCAGCAGCAACAAGAGCAACGACAGCGGACAAAAAGGATGGCCGCCTGGAAGCAGCCCGTGAGGAGGGGACGTCGATGATAGATGGATTTGTGTTGTGAACTCTATCTTCATTGCTACATGTTGTGAACTCTATGTCATTGATACGTGTTTTGAACTCTTTGTCATTTCGAACCATATCGTCATTGCTACGTGTTGTTTGAATCTATGTGCTACGATGTGAGCTATGATGTGTGCTATGTGTATGATGTGTGTATGAAATTGCTATTGAAATTGCTACGGTTGTATTGAAAACTGTTGAAATATTAAGGTAAGAATTTTCATGGTTTAGCAAAATTCGGTGTGTGGAGCCGATGAAATGGGCGCAACACATTGCAGTGTGGCGCCGATGCCATGGCGCCACACATTGCAACTTATATGTCGAAAACATCCAGGGGCTCCGGACGCTTAGTCCTTAGCCGTTTTGGCAAGCCTGTTTGTGTGGCGCCGATGCCACGGGCGCCACAGTGTGGCGCCCGTGGCATCGGCGCCACACAAACAGGCTCGCCAAAACGGCTAAGTCACAGGCGAATTGTCTTACAGTACGTTTTGGGAAATTATAAGTGGATGTGTGGCGCCGATGGGAGCAGCGCCACACATCCTGCCACGTCGGAGTGGAGCACACATCAGCGTCGACCGCGCCACGTCGGATGGGCGAGTGGCGCTGCACGCACGGGCACCACACAGTGAGGTGTGGCGCCGATGGGAGGGGCGCCACACAAAAGGGTTAGATGGGTGAAATATTTTCGCCGCAAGGTCAGTTTGTGCTATACTTCTAGAAAAGGGTTATTTTTGCCCTTTTCCAGCACGTTCGCATGCACATCGACGCCAGAACCAAGGGCCCGCGCCGCCTCTGTAGTAGCTGAGCCTATCATTTTTTTATTGGTTTTTATTGTTAATATATTAATGCTTTGTTGTAAATATATTTTTGGCGGGTGAATTTTTTAGTGTTGGAGTATTGTTGTGAACACCCACAAAATTTATTGGTTTTGTTGTTTATTATTGTTGTAAATATATTGGTGATTTGTTGTACATATATTTTTGGTTGTAATGGTATATTTTGTAAATATATTGGTGAATTTTGTTAACTTTGTTGATGATTTTTGTTGTAACCAAATCTGCCGTGAAAAGTATTGTTCTTCAAACTTTTTGTAACAATACTTTTCAAAAATACTACGTCAATTATGTTGTAATATTACATATATTTTATACGCGGGAGAGATGATTTTTGTTGTAATACTCTTCACATTTGGGAAAATCAAGAGTATGGCTAGGCCCAAACGGATATGCCCAGTAGTTTTAAAGTGGAGTAGCTGGACCGCGGGTTGATTTCCAGAAAATAGAGGATGGTAAATATAAAACTACATTTAAACTAATTCTGGACATCGGATCTCGATCGGACGGCGCAGAAACGACCGATTTTGGAGCCTCCAATCGGTCGGCCGACGCTCCCTGTATTGGAGGATGGGCTTTGTGTAAGGTCCAGTAACTTAAGGTGAGAAACGCTATACAGTTTTTTTTCTTTTTATCATGCATCATCAGCATCATCTAAAGCTTTTTTTTTTGCGACTAGCATCATCTAAAGCTAGCCATGATTGTGCATACGCGGTGGGAAATAAGGGGAAAAGGGGCGGAAATTATGGTACCGCGTGCGATGCGACGGTGCGAGATCGATGATCCATGAACTGCCAATTATCCATCCCTATATTGGAGGATGGCGACATATATTTTCATCGGAAAAAAGGATTGACATATGAAGTATAAGTTATATGACTAGGATGGAAACACGGAGTGGATAATTTAAATTATGATATATGTGTTCGGGTGGTCATGGCAATATTCAAATCCAAATGAACACTATAGTGGACGTGGTAAATATTGGAATTCGTTTTACAAATACAAAAACAAAAGTGGTACTCGGATAGCGCAAAAACAAATGAAGTATTTGATTTCGAACCAAACGTGGGCATGAAAATGCATATATCCGTGCCCGAATAAAATCATTATTAGATTGGGATTTCTATTTTCGTGCCCTCGGTTCCTTAGTTGTGCTCAGTTTTCCCCAGCTCCTAAGTTTTTCCTCAGTTTTCCCCAAGACCTTGTCTGAAACCATCACAGATGCTATAACGGCCGGTTGCCCGACGGTTGACCGTTATCTTCTGACTAGTGGGGCCATGTAGAGCCCGCAAAGACACGTCAGACCATAATCCATCTTTGTTTGACCGTAAGCATCGCTGTATCCCTGACCAAAACACGCACGAGTGGGGCTTCGGTATATCGAATGACAAGTGGGCCATGGCGCTGATACAAGGGGCAATACACAGATAGGAATAGATTTTTAAACGGAGCTCTACAGCGATGGCACGGAGGAGGTGGCCTGCGGGGTGCCGAGATGAGATCGACGTCCACAAAGAACTGCATGAGGCGAGACCGGACGCATTAGATAGATATGAACTAGACGCGTTTAACCATGCAAAGAAGAGAAGAAATGGTCGACGACATCGACGACTACCTCAAAACTTTGACCGACCGTGTCCGACACGAACGCGAGCAATGTAGAGAAAACTAGTGTCTCTCCTTTCCGGCGTGTATAGATGGGTGCTAGAAGAGTGTGGTGGCGAAGGGAAAGACCTCGCGGTGGTCCGTGGCGTCCAAGCATAGCGGGGCGGCGTGGCCGTGCCCACGTCGGCGTGGATGCATGTTCGGCATTGGCATCAGCATGTACGTTCGGCATTGACCTCGGCGGTATCTCTGGTGTGTTAGTGATCGAATGAGGGGACGGGATTGAGGGTGCATCCCGACGGTGACCTAGCAGTGGCGTCGAACATAGCCGTTCTGACCATGCCGATATCGGCATCGGCAAAGTTTGGAGGCTGTGGTGCTCGAATCAAAGAGGGATTTGTTTCTTGTACGCCAAAAGTGATTTGAAACAAGTTTCGTGTTGAAGGTTAGGTAACGAAAGTTTGTAACTAAGCCCAAAATTATACTAGTGCCATGGTGAGGTTCTTTTTGATAGAGCTATACGGTTGGGCAAACTTTTTTGACACTTTTTAGATAGGGTTCCTTGTTGTTACACGTATGGCATCATGTATGGCAAATTTGGGATCATTTGGAGATGTTCGAAAAAATCACTTTGCTTAAACGCATGCCGTTTCGTCTCACTCGAAACCAGCTTTTCTAACAAGGTGATTTATTCTACCTCCTCTAAATGACCTCAAATTTCATACAGCTGATCTTCTATACATAGATAGATAGATTATTTCGTTTTTATATTTTTCGAACTTTTTATTTCCCTTTATAATATCCAATTGATTTTCGGGTCAAAACCTCGAAAAACAAGCATCATGTATGGCATCATTTTCGCCATAAATTTCAAATTTTGTGAAACTTTCCCTTTTAGATATTCCTTGTTGTTATAGATATGGCATAATGTATGCCAAATTTGGTTAGGTCTCATCGAAACCAGCTTTTGTAACAAGTTAGGTTTTTTCGACCTTCTCAAAAGGGATTTTTTTCTACCTTCTCTAAATGACCTCAAAAATCATACGTACGATCTTCTATACAAAGATAGGTAGATTGTTTCGTTTTTACATTTTTTTGAACTTTTATTTCCCTTTATAATACCCATTTGTTTTCGAGTCAAAACCTCAAATACGAGAGATAGATAGATTGGTTCATTTATCATTTTTACCGTGAATAGTAATGGCTACAAGAAATCGGTAATGGTCTATCAATTTTTGCGTGAAAAGTAATGGATACAACAAATCGGTGATGGTTTATCATTTTTTGCGTGAAAATTAATGGCTACAACAAATCGGTGATGGTTTATCATTTGGGATTTTCGTGAAAATTAATGGCTACAACAAATCGGTGACGGTTTATCATTTTTTGCGTGAAAATTTATGGCTACAACAAATCGGTGATGGTTTATCATTTTTTGCGTGAAAAGTAATGCCTAAAAGAGTTTATAATTTTTAGCGCGTGAAAATAAATACAGAAAACCGCCCTTTAGCATACTTAGAGAGTGGAAGGTAACCGCCGATAGAGAGAGAGAGAGGGGTTATCCTGCCCGTTAGATCATACGATCAACGGTCGGCGGGCACGATCCGCGTGACATGGGCTAGACCAATCAGGGCAATGTTGCACGTGTAAGAGAATTTGTGGAGGGAGAGGGCAAAACTGAGTAGTATCAAGAAACCAAGGGCACCTATGTAAAAAACAGACTAAGGGATTCAAATATGAGATTTAAAAATGGAAAATGCGTGTTTTGTACAATAAAACCCATCTTGGCCTATCTCAAACTATTTGCAATACAAATATACATGAGTGTGAGAATTGTGGCCTCATTTAGACAAAGTATGTTTTGGGGAAAGCTGTTTTGGGAAGGGCTTATTGTGGAAAACCATGCACCTTCATAGCTACTAGGTGATTTGAGAAGGCCTTTGAGAAGTGGCAATTTGTGGTAAAACTTGATTTATCTATGACTTATCTATGTTTTGAGAACTGGCAATTTGTGGTAAAGACTCCATGAGTATGTGCCACTATTTTTCGGAATTTTTTGCACATTAAATGACTCATTTAACTAGTTAATCTCATTTGTTGACTCTCTCGTTGACCAACTACTTGAGGGTAAAACTGAGCATATTGCACTAGCCAGTATTAGCACTCAAGGGGAAAACTCGGGCACACAAAAAATGCTAGTATAATGCTCGAGGTTATACCCGAGTATATCTAAATTTCCGGGGTTAGACTCGAGGACGCGTGTTGCGGTGCAGAAATGAAAGACGTGCAATTGTTGACGCGTAGACGCCGGTCGCGGTGCGGAAGTCGAAGACGGGCAAGCGTGGGCGCGGGGCGCATTGCAGAAGTCCAAGACGTGCAGACGTGCAGCGGTGGACGCGTAGGACGCGGGTCGCATTAACCACCCCTTGCCTTTATAGACGCCTCCTCCCACTATCTCTCGTCACTCTCACTCGCCTACGCAACGCCGCCTCTCTCACGTCCCATCATCTTCTCCAAAGCAAAAAACCCTCTCCCTCTCCCTCTCCTCTGCCGGCGAGATGGACAAGGAGAATGCCAATGCCATCGTCCACGGCGCCGTCGGCTCCAAGCGCGACGCCTCCCTCTTTGACGCCGTCCCCTCAACGGACGTCGCCACCGCCTCCGCCGGTGCATCGGAGGCTGCTGCCGCCGGTTGCGGCCAGATCCCGCTGGGATGGGACCCCTACGAGCCAGTGCCGTACGTCCCGCCCCCGAACCGCTACGACACCTCCATAGAGGACCCATGGAACGAGGTAACTACGGTTTGCTTCCTTTTTTTGTTCCCCATTCCTTTTTGAACCCTATTTGTGCGGGTGTAGATGGTGTTGATGTCAGAAACCCCCTGGCGGGCAGAGACGGGCAACACGGTAGAGCCGGGAACAACTAGGGCTGCGGCTGGCCCCAGTCCCTCTGAGCGACGGCCCGCAAAGCCTCCTGGTCGCACGCGCCGATGTTTATCACAAGGGCGTGCCACCTGACCTATACCTGGTCAGGGAGGTGTGGATGATGCCTCGCTTAGTTTCCTGCAGGGCACACACGTAAACGTTAAATACGAGCCTCGATCGGCTCTCAGGTTATCCCGTGAATCGGCTCAAAGAGCCGATCCACCCATGATTCAGACGGGGTGTCCGAAATATATGGTGGTCCTGCTTGATCAAGGTAAAGCTAATGAGATCTACGACGATTTAGGGTTTTCACCGCATAATCGGATCATCCTACTCAGGATTGGGCCTCGCGCTCGCGCACGGTGACCGTAAGCCGATCCTAGACAGGGCCTAAAAACCAACGCGAGGTTGATCCCCGGAACATCCGTTCTAGGACTAGCGAACGCCACCCTACACGCCGCTGGATCCTCCGACCCCTTGTAAGGCCTAACTATTGCAGATATTAAACTAATCCTTGTAGAACAAGGATGCAATCGTAACGGACCAGATCTACTAAACTATGATCAAGCGGGGTGCCGCCCCTACACCTAAGATAGGTGTAAGGGCGGCTAGACATGCAAGGGTTGCACTACGACGAGCATGTAATATGAAGAACAATGCTAACCCTAACATGTCTAAGATAACTACGTTGCTCGCCATCAAAAAGGCTTCGATACGAGCAACGCATGAACAACGTAGGCAGAGCTTGTGCTGCCTAGATCGCAAGATGCGATCTAGGCAGCATGATGCTTACCGGTAGAAACCCTCGAGACGAAGGGGTTGGCGATGCGCCGAGATTTGTTTGTGGTTGAACGTTGGTTGTTGTTTATTCCATAAACCCTAGATACATATTTATAGTCCAGACGGACTTTCTAATGTGGGGCGTGCACCAAACCGTGCACGAGTAAGATTCTAACTTCTAAACTAAGATGCGATCTAATATATTACAGATACATGGGCAATTAAGCCCAACTTGATATAAAAGGCCGATCCATGTATTCCTTCTATATATATTTCTTCACGTCCATCTTGATCGCGGCCCACCTCTGACTTGGTCAAATTCTGGTGATAACACATGCCCCCCTGGTTTTGGAAATGACATTTTCAAAATCATTACACTTTCTTTCGTCGGGTCATGTCGTAGCAGAGCAGAGCTGCCGCAGAATCCCCATCATTACGCCTCGCCTCCCGGGCTTCTCTTGTATGAACTGTCAATTTCGGCCTCACGTCCTCGAGAACCGTCATGGCATTAAATCTCCACTACACTCTCTTTATTTATTCTGTGCCAAACGGTTCACCACTCCATCGCCTTGCTCTGCTCTGTTCACCAAACCAAAAAACTCTTCTCTCCTGCAGCCATGTCTTCCTCTTCCTCCTCCGCTTCAGGCACCTCTCTCCAACCGTTGCCGAAGAACAAAGAAGAGGACGACCTCCGCTCCGGGGCGCACCCCATCTCCTCTGACAAGGAGAAGAAGGGAGGAGAAGTGGAGAGGACGAAGGCCTCCCCCTCCGCCAGGCTCCCGCCGAAGAAGCGCTCCCGCATGTGGGCGGACAGCGAGGACGACGATGATGACGAGGAAGAAGAAGATGAGGAGGAGGAAAATGACTCCTCCGCCTCCATTGGGTATCCTCCAACGAAGCGCTTCCGCGGCTGGGCGGATAGCGAGGACGATGATGATGACGAGGAGGAGGAGGAGGCTCCAGCCGACGGCTGGGGCAGCAGCGGCGAGGAGCTTCCTGGGAGCAGCGCCGACGACCTCGACGATGGCGACGATGAGGACAGCGAGGACTAGTAGAGTAGGACTAGCAGTAGCAGTGCACTAGGCACTAGATCCCTCTTTTGAGAGCCATCGGCTCTTCTTGTAAAGCTGCTCCTTTGAATTAATAAGAATTGTTCTTCCAATTTCTCCTTTCATTAATCCAATTTCCATCCTCCCGCTTGCTATATCAAGACCGATGGTAACGAATCGGGCTATCATTGTTTCTCTTGACCGTGGCGTTTTGCAGTCCCGCAGCCGATGACTGTTCATCGGTTAATTTGAGAAACTAGTCTCTTCCTTTCCTTGCAGCACCAACACGGTCCAAACCTCGTACCGGACGACGGCTTTTCCTTCCCAGTTCTTCCCTGAGAAGATCATGATGCAGTGACAGCCGAGGTAACTCCATTCGGCTCTTAAAAACAGGGCATCTATCAGGCCTGTTGCCCCCCGAGTCTCAGTCAAGGCAAAACAGAGACGAGGATACGCAAATTTAGCTGTATGGACCTGGGCTTGATCATGTCTGAGGGAACTTCTTATGCAGAGCCAGCCGATTCGACCATAAATCGGCTCCTTTCCTTTGGTGGATCTAATGCGATCCATCCTTGACCTGATCTGCACGTCCAGACTGCTCTTGGTCTTGTCCTTGAAGAGAGGATCCGAGCTCTTGAGCTACTCCATTAAGGAGTTCTTTCATTAAAACCCTCTTCGTGCTCCATTGACCCTCTGACCGTGACAGTTATTCCTCTTGAGTCGATGGCCACGCATCGGCTTCCATATCCTTAAGTCGATGTCTGCTGCATCGACTGTGCTCGAAAATTTTCGAATTTTCAGATTTTTTTTTTACGGCCGACCTGTGCATCGGCCCCCATACTCCAATACCCATCACCAAAGGATGAGATGCTTCCATTGCATATCCTCATGTTTTATCCACCTGGGTGCCCCCCCGAGCCGATTCTGTCAAGAGAATTGATGGTATCGGCTCTGTTGGATAACATGTTGAACCCGAGCGTAATGGCGGGTGAGGATAATTTTGGCCGATTGCTGGAATCGGCCTCCACGTTGCTTGCTCGGTGAAGGTTTTGTGATGTCCCTTCATAAATTTTTTGGGGCCGATCACAAGGATCAGCCTCGCCACGTTTGCTTATTGACGCGTTCTTGCTACTCGTTCAGGCCGGTAGACCGAACCAGCCCAATCTCTGACTTTATCATGTTGGTGCGCTTGCTGTCGTCCACCTTGGATATATCGTGTAACCGTGGAGCACTGAGCTTCGTCGGAAGAACGAGCACCATGTTTGTGCCAGCCGATGTTTCATCATCGGCTTTCCTTTGCTTGGGGCGCCACTCCATTTTCCGTGGACGACCCTCTTCATCCAGGGTTCGCTGAACCTTTGCCGCCAGATCAGGCCTTGCCTTCCTCAATGTATGCAAGTATAACCTCTCGGCTTCTTCCAGGCCGCGCAATCGTTGAACCCTGCGTTTTGGGGAACGGCTGAGTCCATCAGGGCACCACCTTGGCCGGTGATACCTATCTTCTTCTTCTCCCTCGTCTTCTGAATCTTCGAGATCCTTTAAGTGAGGGGACTCAGCTCGTTTGCTCTGTGGCGGGAGAGGTCCTAAGCGCTCGAACACGGACACGCTGGCTGCCTCCTTCTTCTTCCGGTTGCATTCGGGCAATTGCCGATTGTTGGCAATCGGCTCATTCCTGAATCCCAGCGAGTGCTCGAAGAAAGGACAATCCCAGTGCCTGTCCTCGTCGTCTTGCTCCCTTGCCTTTCCCTTGGCACAACGCTCGTGCTCCTCCTCATCGCGATTCTGCCGACGATGTATTCTGGCTTCTCTAGCCAGACGATCTCTTTCATCATCATCGCTGGACCGTCGGCGTTGGTCGTACTGACTCACATACTTGTTGAGGAGGTGATCAGAGAGAGGTCGCTGATATCTCAAGTTCTTCACTTCTCCCTCTGTGACGTAGCGCTTGCCGTCTTGGCGGAGCCGATCGCGTGGAGCGGCTTCCTCTGTTTCTTTGTTATGAGAGCAGCTGCCCTCATCTCCATCCTTGCCAGCGTGGTGTCCAAGATCTACCATGTTGATATTGCACAGGAAACCCGGCGGCACCCCGCATGGCAAGCATACTCCACCATGTTTACGGCGGGAAAGGGGTGTGTGTCGACCTTCATGGCGTATTGGTTGAAAATCAACCGTCCGTTTTCTATCGCCATTTGGATCTGCTGCCGCCACACCCTGCAGTCATTGGTGGTGTGGGAGAACGTGTTATGCCATTTGCAGTATGGCCTTCCGTTCAGCTCTTGCACCGTAGGGAACTTGTGGCCTTCGGGTACCTTTATATGCTTCTCCGCGAGTAAGAGGTCAAAAATCTGCTCCGTCTTAGTCACGTCGAAGTCGAACCCTTTTGGAGGGCCTTGTGGCTTCACCCGTTTGCGAGGTCACGGGGCCTGTCGCTCGAGTCCATTCAGCCACTTGCTACCTCCCGATCTCCCATGGCACCTTCATCTTCGTCCGCCTCTACCACGGTCACCACCCGCTTGAATTTGTCCTGGTAAACATCCGGGTGGCGCTGTTCATAGGCTGTCGGCTTCGCACCATGTGCGCTAACGAAGGGTAGTACGCTGGGAGGTCACGTCCTTGATTGATGATGAGAGACCCACCACCGCCAACTCGATCGCTTCTTTTTCACTTATACGAGCCGAAAAGCATCGGTTCCTAATGGTCCTAAAGCGCCGGACGTACTCGCCACCTGTCTCCCCGCGCTTCGTCGTACTTGCGCTAGATCGGCAAAACCAACATCGGAAGCCTCTCGAGTGATACTCGCTCATGGAACTGTTCTTCCAACCGCTTCCAAGTTTGGATGGAGTTCGGTGGCAGCGATGTGTACCACCCGAAAGCCGATCCCGTGAGGGACCGTGAGAAGAACCTCACGCGCAACTCATCCGACGCTGAGATCGTGCCCGGCTGTGCCAAATATCGGCTCACATGCTCGATGGAGCTGGACCCATCTGATCCACTAAACTTCGTGAAGTCCGGGAGCCGATATTTGGGTGGCAGCGGGATCAGTTCGTAGCTGTTGGGGTACGGCTTGGTGTAGCCGAACGCCTTCCTTTTCGGCATCATACCGAACTGATCTTTCAGAATTGCACAGATCTGATCCGCTGTGATGGCTGAAGGTGTCGAACCCTGAAGATTCGCCGGGGTGGCATACTTAACCAGCCATGCTTGCTTTTCCGGTTCTAAGCCAACTGCAGGAGCTGGGCTTTGGAGGTTCGTCGGGGTGGCGTACTTAGCCAGCCACGATTGCTTCTCAGGATCGGCTCCTGACGTTCCTCCTGCCGTTCCAGAGGCCCCTGATATTGCAGCCTGGTTCGAGAGTGCCCAGGCGTTGCAGTCCGGTACGTATGCGCACGTGTATCCGTGCGGGATCTCCTTAGGCGGCTCAGGTAGGAACTGGTAGTCACTAGGATCACCACCCACCTTGTAGACGATGTATGCCGATGAGTTCGGCAGTTCCGGTGCTGCCCATGCGAACGGCTGGGGCTGGAGCGGCATCTCTCCCTTGAAAGTCCCCAGAGCTGGTCCCGATGGAGAATACCGGTGGCTCATGATTTCCTGGACGACGCGTGATGTCTACGGGAGCTTCTATTCTTGTAGACAGTGTTGGGCCTCCAAGAGCAGAGGTTTGTAGAACAGCAGCAAGTTTCCCTTAAGTGGATACCCAAGGTTTATCGAACTCGGGGAGGAAGAGGTCAAAGATATCCCTCTCATGCAACCCCGCAACCACAAAGCAAGAAGTCTCTTGTGTCCCCAACACACCTAATAGGTGCACTAGTTCGGCGAAGAGATAGTGAAATACAGGTGGTATAAATAAGTATGAGCAGTAGCAACGGTGCCAGAAAAGTGCTTGGCGTGTAGTTGATGGTGGTGGTATTGCAGCAGTAGTAACGTAGTAAAACAGTAAACAAGCAGTAGTAACGCAGTAGTAGTAACGCAGCAGTAGTAAACAAGCAGTAGTAACTCAGCAGTATTTAGGAACAAGGCCTAGGGAATAGACTTTCACTAGTGGACACTCTCAACATCGATCACATAACGGAACAGATAAATGCATACTCTACACTTTTGTTGGATGATGAACACATTGCGTAGGATTACACGAACCCTCAATGCCGGAGTTAACAAGCTCCACAATAATGCTCATGTTTAAGTAACCTTTAGTGTAAGATAGATCAACAGACTAAACCAAGTACTAGCATAGCATGCACACTGTCACCTTCATGCATATGTAGGAGGAATAGATCACATCAATACTATCATAGCAATAGTTAACTCCATAATCTACAAGAGATCATGATCATAGCATAAACCAAGTACTAACACGGTGCACGCACTGTCACCTTTGCACACATGCAGGAGGAATAAACTACTTTAATAACAAATCACTAGAGTAGCACATGGATAAATTGTGATACAAACATGCTGCAATCATAAAGAGATATAAATAAGCACCTCACTATGCCATTCAATGAGTAAGTATTCTGTGAAATATGGCCTAAGAGACCCACACGGTGCACACACTGTCACCTTTACACACGTGGGACTAGGAGTCTCCTGGAGATCACATAGGTAAAACTCACTTGACTAGCATAATGACATCTAGATTACAAACATCATCATATGAATCTCAATCATGTAAGGCAGCTCATGAGATTATTGTATTGACACACATAGGAGAGAGATGAACCACATAGCTACCGGTACAGCCCCGAGCCTCGATGGAGAACTACTCCCTCCTCATGGGAGCAGCAGCGGTGATGAAGATGGCGGTGGAGATGGCAGCGGTGTCGATGGAGAAGCCTTCCGGGGCACTTCCCCGCTCCGGCAGGGTGCCGGAACGGAGATCCTGTCCCCCGGATCTTGGCTTCGCGATGGCGGCGGCTCCGGCAGGTTTCGTGGGTTTCGTCAATCGGTCTCGGGTTTTCTGATCCAGGGGGCTTCTTATAGGCGAAGAGGCGGCGCCGTGGGGTCGAAGGGCTGGCCAAACCCTAGGGGGCGCGGGCCCCCTAGGCCGCGCCGGGGTATGGTGTGGTGGGCCTGTGCCCCCTCCGGTCCCTCTCGTGTGTTCTGGATGCTTCCGGGGATTCTAAGATCTTTGGCGTTGATTTCGTCCGATTCCGAGAATATTTCGTTACTAGGATTTCGAAACCAAAAACAGCGAAAAACGAGAACCGGCACTTCGGCATCTTGTTAATAGGTTAGTTCCGTAAAATGCACGAATATGACATAAAGTGTGCATATAACATGTAGATAACATCAATAATGTGGCATGGAACACAAGAAATTATCGATACGTTGGAGACGTATCAGCATCCCCAAGCTTAGTTCTCGCTCGTCCCGAGCAGGTAAAACGATAACAAAGATAATTTCCGGAGTGACATGCCATCATAAACTTGATCATACTATTTGTAAAGCATATGTAGTGAATGCAGCGATCAAAACAATGTATATGACATGGTTAAACAACTGAATCATAAAGCAAAGACTTTTCATGAATAGCACTTCAAGACAAGCACCAATAAGTCTTGCATAAGAGTTAACTCATAAAGCAATAATTCAAAGTAAAGGTATTGAAGCAACACAAAAGAAGATTAAGTTTCAGCGGCTGCTTTCAACTTGTAACATGTATATCTCATGGATATTGTCAACATAGAGTAATATAATAAGTGCAATAAGCAAGTATGTAGGAATCAATGCACAGCTCACACAAGTGTTTGCTTCTTTGAGGTGGAGAGAAATAGGTGAACCGACTCAACATTGAAAGTAAAAGAATGGTCCTCATAGAGGAAAAGCATCGATTGCTATATTTGTGCTAGAGCTTTGATTTTGAAAACATAAAGAGAGCATAAAAATAAAGTTTTGAGAGGTGTATGTTGTTGTCAACGAATGGTAGCGGGTACTCTAACCCCTTGCCGGACAAACCTTCAAAGAGCGGCTCCCATTTTATTTTATTTTTGGATGGCACTCCTTCCAACCTTTCTTTCACAAACCATGGCTAACCGAATCCTCGGGTGCCCGCCAACAATCTCATACCATGAAGGAGTACCTTTTTATTTTAGTTTTATTATGATGACACTCCTCCCAACCTTTGCTTACACAAGCCATGGCTAACCGAATCCTTCGGGTGCCGTCCAACAATCACATACCATGGAGGAGTGTCTATTTTTAGTTTGTTAATTTGGGACTGGGAATCCCATTGCCGGCTCTTTTTGCAAAATTATTGGATAAGCGGATGAAGCCACTAGTCCATTGGTGAAAGTTGCCCAACAAGATTGAAAGATAAACACCACATACTTCCTCATGAGCTATAAAACATTGACACAAATCAGAGGTGATAAATTTTGAATTGTTTAAAGGTAGCACTCAAGCAATTTACTTTGGAATGGCGGGAAAATACCATGTAGTATAGGTAGGTATGGTGGACACAAATGGCATAGTGGTTGGCTCAAGTATTTTGGATGCATGAGAAGTATTCCCTCTCGATACAAGGTTTAGGCTAGCAAGGCTTATTTGAAACAAACACAAGGATGAACCGGTGCAGCAAAACTCACATAAAAGACATATTGTAAACATTATAAGACTCTACACCGTCTTCCTTGTTGTTCAAAACTCAATACTAGAAATTATCTAGATTTTAGAGAGACCAATTATGCAAACCAAATTTTAGCAAGCTCTGTGTATTTCTTCATTAATGGGTGCAAAGTATATGATGCAAGAGCTTAAACATGAGCACAACAATTGCCAAGTATCACATTACCCAAGACATTTATAGCAATTACTACATGTATCATTTTCCAATTCCAACCATATAACAATTTAACGAAGAGGAAACTTCGCCATGAATATTATGAGCTAAGAACACATGTGTTCATATGAACCAGCGGAGCGTGTCTCTCTCCCACACAAGCATGATGTAATCCAATTTATTCAAACAAAAACAAAAATAGAAACAAACAAACAGACGCTCCAAGAAAAAGCACATAAGATGTGGCCGAATAAAAATATAGTTTCAGGGGAGGAACCCGATAATTTGTCGATGAAGAAGGGGATGCCTTGGGCATCCCCAAGCTTAGACGCTTGAGTCTTCTTGATATATGCAGGGGTGAACCACCGGGTGCATCCCCAAGCTTAGAGCTTTCACTCTCCTTGATCATATTGCATCATACTCCTCTCTTGATCCTTGAAAACTTCCTCCACACCAAACTCGAAACAACTCATTAGAGGGTTAGTGCACAATATAAATTGACATATTCAGAGGTGACACAATCATTCTTAACACTTCTGGACATTTCATAATGCTACTGGACATTAATGGATCAAAGAAATTCATCCAACATAGCGAAAGAGGCAATGCGAAATAAAAGGTAGAATCTGTCAAAACAGAACAGTTCGTATTGACGAATTTTAAAATGGTACCAGACTTGCTCAAATGAAAATGCTCAAATTGAATGAAAGTTGCGTACATATCTGAGGATCATGCACGTAAATTGGCATAATTTTCTGAGCTTCCTGCAGGGCAGTGGGCTCAGATTCGTGACAGCAAAGAAATCTGGAACTGCGCAGTAATCCAAATCTAGTACTTACTTTACTATCAAAGACTTTACTTGGCACAACAAAACACAAAACTAAGATAAAGAGAGGTTGCTACAGTAGTAAACAACTTCCAAGACACAAATATAAAACAAAGTACTGTAGCAAAATAACACATGGGTTATCTCCCAAGAAGTTCTTTCTTTTTAGCCATTAAGATGGGCTCAGCAGTTTTAATGATGCACTCGCAAGAAATAGTATTTGAAGCAAAAGAGAGCATCAAGAGGCAAATTCAAAACACATTTAAGTCTAACATGCTTCATATGCATAGGAATCTTGTAAATAAACAAGTTCATGAGGAGCAAAGTAACAAGCATAGGAAGATAAAACAAGTGTAACATCAAAAATTTCAGCACATAGAGAGGCATTTTAGTAACATGAAAATTTCTACAACCATATTTTCCTCTCTCATAATAACTTTCAGTAGCATCATGAGCAAACTCAACAATATAACTATCACATAAAGCATTCTTATCATGAGTCTCATGCATAAAATTATTACTCTCCACATAAGCATAATCAATTTTATTAGTTGTAGTGGGAGCAAATTCAACAAAGTAGCTATCATTATTATTCTCATCAAGTGTAGGAGGCATAGTATAATCACAACAAAATTTACTCTCAGCAGTAAGTGGCATCAAAGGACCACTATCATTATAATCATCGGAAATAGGAGGCAAAGTATCATCAAAGAAAATTTTCTCCTCAATGCTTGGGGGACTAAAAATATCATGAAAACCAGCTTCCCCAAGCTTAGAACTTTCTATATTATTGTCAACAATGGTGTTCAAAGCGTTCATACTAATATCACTACCAGCATGCAAAGAAGATTTCATAGGTTTTTTAATTTTCGCATCAAACAATCCATGTTTTAAATCAGGAAATAGAATAAGAAGCTCACTCTTGTACATTATGCCAAACTAGTGTAAACAAGAAACAACAAGATGCAATTGCAGGATCTAAAGGAAATAGCTTCGAGCACACACACAACGGCGCCGGAAAAATACTTTACCTGGGACCGTAGTATGAGAGCCTTTTACCTTTCCTCCCCGGCAACGGCGCCAGAAAAGTGCTTGATGTCTACGGGAGCTTCTATTCTTGTAGACAGTGTTGGGCCTCCAAGAGCAGAGGTTTGTAGAACAGCGAGCAAGTTTCCCTTAAGTGGATACCCAAGGTTTATCGAACTCGGGGAGGAAGAGGTCAAAGATATCCCTCTCATGCAACCACTGCAACCACAAAGCAAGAAGTCTCTTGTGTCCCCAACACACCTAATAGGTGCACTAGTTCGGCGAAGAGATAGTGAAATACAGGTGGTATAAATAAGTATGAGCGAGTAGCAACGGTGCCGGAAAAGTGCTTGGCGTGTAGTTGATGGTGGTGGTATTGCAGCAGTAGTAACGCAGTAGAAACAAGTAAACAAGCGAGTAGTAACGCAGTAGTAGTAACGCAGCGATAGTAAACAAGCGAGTAGTAACTCAGCGGTATTTAGGAACAAGGCCTAGGGAATAGACTTTCACTAGTGGACACTCTCAACATCGATCACATAACGGAACGAGATAAATGCATACTCTACACTTTTGTTGGATGATGAACACATTGCGTAGGATTACACGAACCCTCAATGCCGGAGTTAACAAGCTCCACAATAATGCTCATGTTTAAGTAACCTTTAGTGTAAGATAGATCAACGAGACTAAACCAAGTACTAGCATAGCATGCACACTTGTCACCTTCATGCATATGTAGGAGGAATAGATCACATCAATATTATCATAGCAATAGTTAACTCCATAATCTACAAGAGATCATGATCATAGCATAAACCAAGTACTAACACGGTGCACGCACTCGTCACCTTTGCACACATGCGGGAGGAATAAAATACTTTAATAACAAATCACTAGAGTAGCACATGGATAAATTGTGATACAAACATGCTGCAATCATAAAGAGATATAAATAAGCACCTCACTATGCCATTCAATGAGTAAGTATTCTGTGAAATATGGCCTAAGAGACCCACACGATGCACACACTGTCACCTTTACACACGTGGGACTAGGAGTCTCCGGAGATCACATAGGTAAAACTCACTTGACTAGCATAATGACATCTAGATTACAAACATCATCATATGAATCTCAATCATGTAAGGCAGCTCATGAGATTATTGTATTGACACACATAGGAGAGAGATGAACCACATAGCTACCGGTACAGCCCCGAGCCTCGATGGAGAACTACTCCCTCCTCATGGGAGCAGCAGCGGTGATGAAGATGGCGGTGGAGATGGCAGCGGTGTCGATGGAGAAGCCTTCCGGGGCACTTCCCCGCTCCGGCAGGGTGCCGGAACAGAGATCCTGTCCCCCGGATCTTGGCTTCGCGATGGCGGCGGCTCCGGCGGGTTTCGTGGGTTTCGTCAATCGGTCTCGGGTTTTCCGATTCGGGGGCTTCTTATAGGCGAAGAGGCGGCGCCGTGGGGTCGAAGGGCTGGCCAAACCCTAGGGGGCGCGGGCCCCCTAGGCCGCGCCGGTGGTATGGTGTGGTGGGCCCGTGCCCCCCTCCGGTCCCTCTCGTGTGTTCCGGATGCTTCCGGGGATTCTAAGATCTTTGGCGTTGATTTCGTCCGATTCCGAGAATATTTCGTTACTAGGATTTCGAAACCAAAAACAGCGAGAAAACGAGAACCGGCACTTCGGCATCTTGTTAATAGGTTAGTTCCAGAAAATGCACGAATATGACATAAAGTGTGCATATAACATGTAGATAACATCAATAATGTGGCATGGAACACAAGAAATTATCGATACGTTGGAGACGTATCAACGCGCAGAGCGACACGCTCCAAAGTGTTCACCAGGCTCTCAGAGTGGCGGTGCAGCGAATGAGCCACCATGTAGCTGATCTCCTGCCGCAGCGACCTGGTGCGTTCTTCTGACGGGGCGGACAGGTCCACTCCATCGAGCGCGCCTTCAGGCGTGAAACCCTTCCACCCGACGCCATGGGAGCGGGTTCGGTGGAAGGAGCCGATGAGTTCGGCTTCGAGGGTTGCCTTGATCTCGTCATGCTACTTCTTGAGCTCATCAGGCAGATCCGCGTACGTGACCGGAGTGTCTTCCGCCATCTCGGATGTAGATGGCGATGTCGTGGATGTCGTCGACGGTCCCACCGGGCGTGCCGGAATGTGTTGACGTCGAAACCCCCGGCGGGCGAGAGACGAGCAACACGGTAGAGCCGGGAACAACTAGGGCTGCGGTTGGCCCCGGTCCCTCCGAGCGACGGCCCGCAAAGCCTCCTGGTCGCACGCGCCGATGTTTATCACAAGGGCGTGCCACCCGACCTATACCTGGTCGGGAAGGTGTTGATGATGCCTCGCTTAGTTTCCTGCAGGGCACACACGTAAACGTTAAATACGAGCCTCGATCGGCTCTCGGGTTATCCCGTGAATCGGCTCAAAGAGCCGATCCACCCATGATTCGGACGAGGTGTCCGAAATATATGGTGGTCCCGCTTGATCAAGGTAAAGCTAATGAGATCTACGACGATTTAGGGTTTTCACCGCATAATCGGATCATCCTACTCAGGATTGGGCCTCGCGCTCGCGCACGGTGACCGTAAGCCGATCCTAGACAGGGCCTAAAAACCAACGCGAGGTTGATCCCCGGAACATCCGTTCTAGGACTAGCGAACGCCACCCTACACGCCGCTGGATCCTCCGACCCCTTGTAAGGCCTAACTATTGCAGATATTAAACTAATCCTTGTAGAACAAGGATGCAATCGTAACGGACCAGATCTACTAAACTATGATCAAGCGGGGTGCCGCCCCTACACCTAAGATAGGTGTAAGGGCGGCTAGACATGCAAGGGTTGCACTACGACAGCATGTAATATGAAGAACAATGCTAACCCTAACATGTCTAAGATAACTACGTTGCTCGCCATCAAAAAGGCTTCGGTACGAGCAACGCATGAACAACGTAGGCGAGGCTTGTGCTGCCTAGATCGCAAGATGCGATCTAGGCAGCATGATGCTTACCGGTAGAAACCCTCGAGACGAAGGGGTTGGCGATGCGCCGAGATTTGTTTGTGGTTGAACGTTGGTTGTTGTTTATTCCATAAACCCTAGATACATATTTATAGTCCAGCGGACTTTCTAATGTGGGGCGTGCACCAAACCGTGCACGAGTAAGATTCTAACTTCTAAACTAAGATGCGATCTAATATATTACAGATACATGGGCAATTAAGCCCAACTTGATATAAAAGGCCGATCCATGTATTCCTTCTATATATATTTCTTCACGTCCATCTTGATCGCGGCCCACCTCTGACTTGGTCAAATTCTGGTGATAACAGATGGATCTGTGGATGGATGAGTATTGGGCTAATATTTGCGCCGATTTTATTCCATTTTGCTTTGATCCCTCCTTGATTTCGTTTAAGATTTGGGGTTCGGCCGTTCGGTTAATTTATGCAAGTAATAATGGGATCTCAATCGGTTAATTTATGCAAGTAATCATAGGATCTCAATCAGTTATTTTATGCACGAATCAAAAGGTATCAACCGTTTAATTTGCAAATAATCTGGAATGTGTTCAAGTTCAGATCTGAAATCTGTTTCTTTGCCTATGATGAATCGGTGGGCACAGATTTTTACGAGGAGGGTTCAGCGAACCATTTCGTGTACAAATCTGTTGTGCATGAGCTTTGGTTCGCTTACACCGTCCCTGTAGACATATAATCGTGTCCACTCTAACCGAGGCTGCCTCTGTTTTTCCTAACTTTGTTATCATGCACGTTTGCAACTCATTCACTAATAAATTCCCGTTTGATATGGATCAGCTGTCCGGCAGCGACGTCGGCAGCGACGACGAGCACCATGACGTCAAGACTCGCCGAGTGCTGCGGAGGCTGCAGGTCGGCCGATACGTCTCCTACCTCGACGTCGCCAAGGGTGTCTACGTGTGCTCCTTCGCACTAGGAGGCTCGGCGGCACCGACTTCAACCGCATCCTCGACGCATGCCGAGAACATCGGCCACACCAACCCCAAGGTCGGCGCGTCGGTGAACCCCAACTCCTTCCGCGCCAAGCACTTGGCGCTCGGCATGCACCTCCGCAGCATCCGGCGGGTGGAGATCTCCGGCGGGCGCATGCCTCCGCTCAAGCCCAAGGCTCCCAAGGGGAGCAACAAGTGGAGGCAGAGGCAGATGGGGTAGGCGGAGTCCTGGACGTGTGCTGCTGCTGCCTCCTCCATTTTGTTGTTGGGATCCCTTTGTTGTTAGCTAGGGATCCCTCGTTGTTATGTTGTTAGTATGATGGTACTGTACTGCTGTGAAGAACCTCGAACCCTACTATGTTTGGCTGCTGAATGCAGCTTATTATCTATATTATCTATCCCTATTCTACTATATGACCTTGTGAATTTATCGTACATTCCCTGTAGATTTGCTTCTAGATTTAACTACATACATATGGACTAGATGGAGTACTAGATTGGGCTCCCTACTAGATTTGTTGCCATATTGGGCAAACAACGAGGGCCAAAAGGCACAAATAATAATTGAAGAAAGACAGAAATGCAAGCTTCTCTAGATTTGATACTAATTAGGTGAAAAAAGGCAGAGAGAAGGAGGCAGAAAAGGTACTGTTAAAAGGGAAATGCCAATGGCCGAGAGAGACAAAACCCAGCTCCTGCTCACGGGCAACCAAACGCTATCTCGTCCTGTCCCACGCGGTCCCTTTCTACCAGCCCCACGCGACGCGGGCCCACACGACGCGGCCCCACACGTCAGCACGGAGCGGTCAACTTAACGGGAATCCTGCCGTCTGAGCTGCCTTCTGCGAGTTTCAAACAAGCACTTGGGGAAAACTGAGGAAAAACTAAGGAGCTGGGGAAAACTGAGCACAACTAAGGAACTGAGGGCACGAAAATAGAAATCCCTATTAGATTTTGAACCAAATGCGGATATGAACCAAACATGCATTCGTATTTGATGATATTCGTATTCACATCTAACGACTACAACACATTTCAACCATTTTGCATGCACGTTAAGAGCCGAGCACCACGAATGGTATAAACTTTTTTCTAGCTGGAAACTTTAAAATGTTTTAGCTCTCAACCACTAAATCTGTTTTACGCCGTCTTCCCTTTCAACTTTATTTCGACAAGACCTTCAAACTAAACCCCAAACAAGAGGATTTCATAAAGTCGAGCAATGAGAAGAATTGCAAGTGTGTTTACGACGGATGAATGTGACCGCTCCTCCTTTCCCCATGCAAGGTTACAAGCTTTTGCTAGGAGTATATAGCATAGAACTACTACTTTTCAGGCAAAATTTCGGAAAACTACTACTTTTCAGGCAAAATTTCGGAAAACTACCAGTTTTTGCTCCAATCGCACAGAACTACCACATTTGGTGGACGTTGTTTCAAATAGCACTGATCGTCCATTGAACACAGATTGACAGCGTTTTTGACAACACATGCCCATTGTCAGGCATGACGTGGCACCTTCCGTCAACGAGCCGTTAACGGCGTGCGGGCCCTACCACTCGTGGACGGTAGAAGAGGCACGCGCGCCTCCGTTACGCATTACCGACTGTGCCCTTCTCCCCTTTGAAGCAGCGCCGCCAAGGCTCCCGCACCGCCGTCGCCCATTGCCGCTGCCGCATGCCCAGGGGCGGAGCTGCATGTATGCTAGGGGGTGCACGTGCACCAGGGTAAAAATTTATTTAACCTTGCTATCAGCTAAAAAAACTAGTATGTGCACCCCGGTAATGCATGATTAGTGCACCCTGGTGAGCTAAATCAGCTCATATTACTAGGTTGTGCACCCTGACTGAGCTTGGTCTAGCTCCGCCACTGCGCATGCCTAGCTGGAACGACGATGAAAGCTCGCCGGAGCGCCTCCCTGTAAGTTCTTAGCCTCTCATCTCTCATTTCGAATCTAGGGTTAGGGTTCTTATTCCGAATTGGGATATTACGATTTCTATCGATTTAGGTCAATAAAGTTTGTTTCTTTTGCAATTTCTTGTCGATTAGGACTTCACTCTGTTCATGGGTACAAGTTATTTTTTTCATATAAATGGGCACCACAGTAAAAATAGCAGTGTTTACAACACATCAAATTGAGCAAAACATAGTGGTAAACAACATGTAACCATAATTTATAAACATCAACACATACTTATGAACATAGCATATTAACAGAAGCACTTACCCATAAACAGTAACACATCGGGATGTGAATAAAGAAGATATAAACCGCGGTAGTTACGTAATGGGAGGTGAAGCGATCCTAGCTATGAGCCTAATCCTACCTAACCCCCATTGATCGTGAGACTCGAAAGTGTATGGTTCAACCTAGCTACGTGAATGCATGATTAGAGGAAAATAAGTACAGTAGCATATTAGAAAGGCCCCACTTGTCATATGGGTTCTATGCTCCCAAACCCGTACCCGCTATACCCTATGGGTATGATATCTTTTTATTTACATATCCATGAGTAATCTTTTTAGTGAGCTAATTACACCGGTAGCCCAACAACTTGACAACGATGTGAAGTTTTGGTCCTAAATCTCGCAAAAGGTGAAACCGCAATCGTACAACTTCCATTTCGCGTGAAGAATTGGTCCTCGGCGTCCGAAATCAATCATAAAATAACATATTGGCGTTATATATTTTGCAAACGCCACATGCCTTGGTTTCGAAAGCTAAGGACCGATTGTTCACGCGAAATAAAAGTTGTAGGACAGCGATTTCACCTTTTACAAGATGTAGAACCAAAACTTCACATACTGGACAAGTTGTTGGACTAACGGTGTAATTAGATTTTTTTTATTCCATACACATACAATGGCCGATAGCACCCTATAAACTCCAAAATTCGTGATAATTTCAAATATTGAAAAAAATTCCGAATCCTCCTGAAAACAAAAGTTGATCAAAAGGATGTATATTTTTTATACAAGTACAATACTTAATCATCTTTATTTTCCAAAAGAATTTATATTTTTCTCTCTATTTCTAAATTACTATTTTTTTTAGAATGAGCATTGATGCATTTTCCTACTGCCACACACTGTACGCCGAAAGGAGTCCGCGTGACTTCCCATCCGGCGGCTCGGGCCGCTCCCACACCAAGCGTCGGAGCATCTCAACCGTCCGTGCACGCAAGGAGAAGCTCCAGCGTCAACCTGTCTCGTACAGTCAGACACACATAGCACGCAGACGCAGAAGTCTCCACACATGCCCACTGTCAGACACACTGACACGCCCACTCCCCATACTGCAGCACTCACTTCGCCTGCTCTCTCACACTCTCACTCCCTCTTTCTCTTGCCAATTTTCAAGTACCAGAGGCGGCCTTCTCCGGGATCAAAACCGCAATATTTCCCCTTCTCTTTTGTCCTCGCCGGTTCTCCTTCCTGCCCAGCCCACTGGAAGAGAGAGAGGGATTCCTTGTTACTGCTTCATTCTTACATTTGCGTGAGGTCGTGAGCGGGGGAGGGCATGGGATTGGGGGCGGATCCGGACGCCGACGAGAAGCCGGACGTGTGGCAGCTCTTCCGGCACTACGACAAGCTCTACTTCCGCGGCGCGCTCGTCGACGCCGCCTTCACCCTCGAATGGACCTCCCCGCGCACCAACGCGATCAAGTACGTAGCCCTCTTGGCCACCTGATGCTGCTCGGGTCGAGCGGTTCTTGTACTCCTGCTGTTTCTTTTTGATTTCTTTTTCTGCTTTTTGGTGGGGTTTGTTGTTATAATCCCCAGCGCGCACGAGATGTGTCTTGCTCGCCAAATTTGTCTTCAATTCTTTCAACAACGATCATGCCTAGGATCGCGTTGCTTTGCATTCCTCCTAATCTCCTCAGTGATATTTCATTGTTTAGTAGTATTTCACACTTCGATTCGCATAAAAGATGCCCCCTTTTTTTGTTCTTATTAGATTCTTTTGTAATCCCGCCTTTCTTTACCTTTTCCAAATGGGTAGAGCTCGGAGATCATGTAAAATGTTCAGATTTGAGAGTGGGGATTTTTTATTTTGTCCCATGACCATGAGTTGTTAATTTTTCCTAGACGGATAAGGGCACATAGGGATTAGGGATTTAGGGCTACAAAAGGAGGTTAATTTAGTACCACTTCCCCGCAAAATAAATTATATAATACCAAACGTGTTCAATTGCTGTGTATATTTGCTCAAAAAGAAAATTGCTGTGTATATGTCCTAAACATTATTGTCCAGGTTCGTGGCTTCAGGCCAACCAACCAACCAAAAGAGCATACACGCTATAGACTCTGCTAAATGTTATGGTTTCTCTTTACCTACTTATTCGCAGTGTAAAAATGGTTAGGAAAAGGAACAATAGGAACAATTCATTAGTTAGTCCGACATTTCTATCATCTCAATGCATTTTAGATTTTGATTATGTATCTGGATACATGCCAAATCAGTTGTTCCTACAAAAATTGGTGTACAACTATGTATTTACAGTGCAGGTACTTGAATTATTGCTTTCAAATATAGTACTCCCTCCATCTGGAAATAAGTCACTCGGATTTCACTACATTCGTATGTATCTACAGTCTAAAACGCGTCTAGATACATGGACTGCTTGCTTTAGCTAATTAGTTCTTTATATCACATCACATTCTTAATTAGCTCGTTATCCATTAGCTAGGTAGACTTCAGCAAAAAATATTTTTACTGGATGCTGATTCTGGGCTATAAAATGTCTGTTATATAGTGTTTTGCTTAGTTGTCAAACTGTGTTTGCAGAGTTTATAAGAAAAAAACTAATGAATGCACTGATTTCATTGTCTATAAGCAGTGCGTTAGGATCCTGTTCATTTGGAAAAATGAGCAAAACCATAACACTCTATCGCACAAATCGCACAAGTGCTGATGTGAAGAAAGCCCTGCTGCATCTGATGATTCATGCAATCATATTTGTAAAGCATGGTATGACGTGCCTTAGGTAATGCTCATATCCTGTTAACTAAGATTGCGCTTTCCTATTTCGCCGTCTCCCGGCTTGCCTGCTGCTTAACTATTTATGTGAATTCATGCAGTAGTCATGGTCCTGTTTTCCGTGATTGGATGGATGCTATCAACGATTGTACCGTTGAGGATTACCTGGTTAGTATTTTTCTGGCAGATTAGTTCTAAACCATTATACTCCATTGATGATTTCCTTTCTTGCTTTCGCCACCCAGAGACCAAAAGGTGGTTATTGTATCACCACCAACCATGATTTCAGCCCGGAAAAACTCTGCGGCATCCAGGGCAATCTGTGGAAGGTACTACTTTCCATAGCTCTCTTTTCAATGTCCCCTTTTTGTTGTTAAATTTCTTTCTAGTTTTACCTCTTACTGGCATGTTCAATTTTTCAAATTTCAGTGTGAATTGTGTGGCGATGCACTTGTGAGGGCCACGAAGCTGGGCCCTCCATCTGATTCCTGCTGTATCGAGAATGTTAGCGAACAGGCAACCTGTGGCAACATGCTTTGCTACTGGCACAAGTAAGACTGCATAAGTTTTCCTGACATATAACTCATCATGTTTATAGGATTAAGATACGTTTTCATAATGTATTTTTTTCAATATTTAGCTATTGATATTCTCTACTATATATTTGGTAAAACGTAGAAAGCATTAACTATTTAGCTAAATGTATACACCATGTATGTTGGGACAGAGGGGGTACATTCTTAACTGTTGTTTTGTTCCACAAAGTTGATAAGATACGCCCTTGAACTGTGGGTGGTGCATTTGTTCTTGCTAAATTGCCGTGGGTGGTGTATTAGTTCTTACTAAATTGCTGTGGGTGGTTCATTTATTCTTGCTAAATTGCCTCTGAACCATGCAGATGCATAATGACCTCTCAAACTGATAGCTAGATGCATGTTCCATTTGCTTTTTTAATATTCGCAGTGACTTATATTAATGTATCCCTTGATAATATTTACTTTCAACTTTGCGTGGAGAACTTCAAAGGTGTATTGACTGATGGTCTGATGCTATTTTCTGCAGCCACAAGATGAAATGTGATGGTAAATATGTCGTGCCAGGGAAACGAGGTCAAAAGATGGTTCTGAAAGGTACATGTCTAAATTCAAGCATCTAATATGCTGTTGGTTGTAAGCTCCGAACTAACTTGGCTTCTGCGCTTCCTACTTTTCCTACTATGTAATCCACCTAAATTAGTTCGGTTCACAATCAATTTACATTATTATATCTGCCATCAATGCATCAAATTGGTGCAAGCACAGTTAAAGTAAGGATTCTTCTTCATCTTTATAAAGGAACACACCGTTTATTTGTCAGCATGCAACTGTTGGTGTTTATATTTTGTATTTTACTCTGTAGTTTGATATATTCATCATAGTTACCATATATTGTACAGTTTCGTAATTGATGTTGTAGGTGCTTATCTATTATATATTTTTTCGTTTGTGCTATACAACAAGTGAAAAACAAGATGTTTTGACAGGAGTAGCACTGAAACTGAAACCATGATATCCTAACAAAAGATACATCATCTGTTGCACACACAAATGAAGGATCAAGTCAGTGTATGGTAGCTCTTTTTACACTTACTAACAAAGCTCTTTCTACACTTGAGTAGATGTGTGGGTCATATAAATGTTTTGCTGTAGTGAACTTTTTTTTGTTTAATCATTCCATTATGTGAACTTTGGCACTTCAATTAGTAGTGTGAAATATCATTCTCCAACAAGAACGTGTGCTTAAGAACGGTTCCCAAAGACAGATTTTGTTATAGCTAACATATTACTGTAGTATGTTCATGTTACCATATCAACCAACCACATGGCTTCTTCAGTTAAGCGGGAAACATCCGAAGTTGTACAAGAATCAGATTCAGATGAAGTTCAGGAGAATTCTACTGTGGGAAAACCAAATGCAGAAGGCAAGCTTCTCTCTCAAGTGGGCTGCAGGAACGCAAGATCACAGGTTCCTTGGAAAAAAATATTGAAGCCGAAGCAGGAGGTTGTTGCATCGGAGAAGCACGAGCTCTTCTATATGGTAAGTTGTAACAATGCAAAACCACTGGGAAGTTGCTCCTCGAAGAAGGCAGAGGAGTTCTCTCCGAGCAAACTGAAGCGGAAGCATACATCTGTTGCATCGAAGAAGCATGAGTTTATCTCTGTAGGGAGTTGTAACAACGCAAAATCGTCGAGAAGTAACACCTCCAGCAAGGCAGACAAGTGGCAGGAGCCAGAGCACGTTCAGAAACCAAGTGTGCAGCCCCCAGTATCTCAGAAAAAACCAAAGCTGGAGCAAGACTTGGGTGTATCGGATAAATATGCAGTTTTCTCTCCAGGGAGTTACAACACTACAAAACCACCAGGAAGCAGCACCTCCAGGAAAGAAGACAGGCGGCACACGCCCGAAGGTGTTGAGAAATCTAGTGTCTCAGTTCCTGCCCCACAGAAGAAACTGAAGCTCGAGACAGATTTGGTTGCATTGCAACAAAACAAAACCAACTGCTCAATTAAGGCAGGGAAGCGGCACACGCCCGAGGGTGTTGAGAAATCGAGTGTCCCGGTTGCTGCCCTACAGAAGAAACATAAGCTCGAGCCAGACTTGGTTGCATTGCACCAAAACAAAACCAACTCTGCAGTTAAGGCAGGGAAGCGGCACACGGATGAGGGTGTTGAGAAATCCACTGTCCTGATTACTGCCCCACAGAAGGCACACAAGCAACGTGAGCATGAACAGCCCCAGAAACCAATTGCGCGGCCTACTGCCCCTCAAAGTATACTCAAGCAGCAAACCAAAACCAACTCCTCAACTAAGGAAGGGAAGCAACAAATTCCTGGATACTTTCAGAGAACATTTGTTCAGCCTGCTGTCTCTCACAGTAAACTGAAGCAACCAAACCATGCTGCGCTGGGGAGGCCAAAGAGGAGGAGCAAAACTAGTAGCCCTGCTAGGAAAAAGGAGTATGCTTGCGTGAGTGTGTGGGCAAACATCTATGAATCAGAATGCTCAAGTGGATCAGCCGAGCCGCTTGTAAACAAAAGAACAGAGCGAAGGAAACGAGAGAGAGAACGTGCAGTTCAGATAACTTATTCGCGGTCAAGGAAGCGAAGTGCGGCCGATGAAGAAGCCTCATCTCGACAAACCAAGCCACCATCTCAAGGCTTGGAGTTCATTGTTATCAATGCTGCTAACAAGGTGGTGACTCAAGGCCCTAGAGATCAGTTGAAGGCACCAGTTCCCCACAAGGACATTGTTGTTGTCCCTCCTGCAGACCAGGTGACGACTCAAACCCTTACAGGTCGGTCCCAGCCACCAGTTCAATGCATGGGCATTGTTATCCCTCCAGCTGACCTGGCGATGACTCAAACCCACGGAAATCTGTTGATTCCATCTAGGCACATGGACAATGCTGCTGTCCGTCCCGCTGACCAGGTGATGACTCGAGCCCCTGTACATCAGTCACAGCCACCAGCCGCAAGCACCATCGCCACTTCTCAGGTGGTTCCGCCTCATTCGGCTGATCCAGACAGTTCAAATCCATGCAGTAGCCCTGATGTGATAGACATTTCTGATGATGACTGAACTTTATCTCCGTTAATTCTAAAGTTCGCTTCTTCTGGATTAACGCTGGTAGTGTACGTACTCAGCCATCTCTCTGGGTGTTAAAATAGTATGTCATAGGCATTTTGAGGAGTTTATTTTCAGAGGTTTGGTTGGCGCTTACTATAGAGAGGTAGTAGTACTAGTAGCTTATAGCTGCCGCTTCAGCATGAAATGTGTAAACATCAAAGGTAGAATGACCGATGGTGCTTAGTCGTACTACAATATCTTTTTGCAACATATTTTGAGACACTGGCTTGTGCAGTTGTGTCTGGTGAACTGAAGCATGAATTCTGGGAAAGTTGGGACTTGTTAGATCATTTTCACACCTCTTGCTACTTGTTCTAAAAATGCTATAGCCTGTGTTCAGCTTTGCTGTTCCATCTCATGTATTCTTCTGTGCCGTGTTACTGGTTACTGCCATTGTGTTTTTATGAACATGATAATTTGGTAAACGAAATATGTCGACTGTGATTCTGGGACGAGAATGGGAACAAAATGTCGACATAAAAAACGAGAGAATCCGCTGATATATTTCCTAGTCTCCATGGTATTGAAGCTCTGGATGTCTGGCCCTCTTTTCTGCAACGAGAAGCTGATCAAAAACTCTTACCCAACGTTGGGGGACCAAAGAAAAATGGTTGTTAAAGGTAGAGTGGATTTTGTACTTACACCTATGGGTATGGGTGTTTCTGTGTCCATTTATTTCTTGAGATTCATGCTCACCATGGTAGATGAAAATATTTCTTTCTCTCGCCTCTTTTTATCCGAATCTCAAAGCACAATAGATGGTGACGGAAATATCCACACACATACGTGTAAGTACAAAAGTATTTTCCTGAAGACAAATTCAATATCCGGGTTACACTCCCACAACTCCAATAGCAATGAAAGCCTGACAAGCTTTCCTGGCAAAAAAGAAGCCTGACAAGGTTAGAGAGTGTGATACACTAGGATTCTAGATTTCTAGCCAAATACTCCTAACAACGATGAACAACGATGCATCGGCAGGACAAATTGCTACCCTGAACAAGTGAATAGTTTAACAAGAATGCACAGTAAAAAAGAACGATGCCACAGCTACATCAAAGGAACCAAAAGAGAGGACACAGTAAAACTTTCAGTTCTATAGCGAGAAGCTCCTTCTTCCCTTTTCATTGTCTACTCCTGTAGCTCCTGCTGGGTGTGGAATCCTCACGCGAGCTGGAAGCCAATGGCAAGTCAAAGAGTCCGTGACTCAGCATCTCGACCGTCCAGCCACACCACGCACCCAGAGCCAAAGTCTCCACGCGGGCCCACTGTCAGCCTCACTGCCACAACCACTACCCACACTGTCGCACAGCACCTCTCCTGCTTTCTCTCCCAGCACCATTCGCATTCAACATCAAAAACCCCAATTTTTTCCCCTTCTCCCTTCCCATCGCCGGCTCTTCTTGCCTGCTCCCCCGAGAAGAGAATTTTCTGCTGCTGCTCCGTCCCTGCATTGGCGTGAGCCTTGAAGTGGGTGCACGGCCATGGAATCGGCGTCGGAGCCGGAGCTGGAGGAGAACCCGGACGTGTGGGAGCTGTTTCGGCACTACGACAGGCTCTACTTCCGCGGCGCGCTCGACGACGCCGCATTCGCCGTCGAGTGCACCTCCCCGCGCATGAAGACTTGCAGGTACGTAGGCCTCGTTCTCCTCCCGGCCTCCTCCACCTGCTGCTGCTTTTGCTGCTCAAGTCGGTTCTTGCGACCCCGTTTCTTTGATTTTGGGCGTGCAGGTTGTTGCTGGAACCCCGGCTGGCTCGCCGAATTCTTCTTAATCTCCATAAAAGATGCACCCACTTTTTTTTTCTTTTGTTCTTCTTACTCCTGCCTTACATTCCCCCACTTAGATTCTCTGCAATCCTGCCTTTCATTTCCTTTTCTCGATGGGAGAAGCTCCGTGTTTCGAGGAGATCGTGCAAAATGTTCAAATTTCAGGGAGGGGGGGGGCTTTTAATTTTGTCCTACATTGATGCTTTATTTTGACACCTTGGATAACGGCATAGGGGTTAGGATCACAAGGAGGTTCAATTACTCCATTGTTGCATACATATTAGCAGATTTGCTTGAAGCAAATAGAAACTTAAGTAAAAACATAATAAAAACATAGTAGAAACTACATCGTCTTCGTCTTGACGTCTCCTAGTCGTCCTCGTCGGAGTGGTAGTGGCGGCGGCACATGGTCTCGTCGAAGACCTTGACGCTGAAGTCGCCATGGTCGTCGTACTTGAAGACGACGAAGTGCCCAACATCGATGGCGGGCGAAGCGCCTCCAGCCGTTATGGAGGAACATCTGCCCCTCGCCGTCGAACATCACCTTCGCGGGCCACATGCCAGTCGCGCCACTGGACACGCACATGAGGACATGGTGGGGTTCTTGCCCATCAACGATTGAGGCGAACCTCTAGGGCAGGCGCAACCTGTCCCAGCTCATGCCCTGGTGGATGGTCACGCAAAACTCGAAGCCGGAGAGGTCGATGGCGACCCGCTCGGGCGACGATGGTAGCGACGACAACGCTGGTGGCTGACTCTGGTTTCCCCCGCTACTCCTTCCTCGTCGGCCTTGGCTCCGGCCTCTCCCACGCCCACAGCCACGGCCCAGAGGCCATCATAGGAGCCCTCCCCTCGAGCCTATGCTGCCGGCCATGGCTGCGGTGATGTTGTGCTGGTGGTGGTGGTGGGCAATGGAAGATGAGAGCTGGTGGAAGAAAATGGTCGACGTTTGCCTGCTTATAAAGGGACGGGGCATTGAATGCCAGCGCTTAGAATGAAACGCCGGCATTGATGGACGGCAGACGGCGCAGCCAGAATATGAGCGCAGGCGTCGGGCGGCGCGACCAGAGTAGGAGCGTGTCGGGCGGCGCAGCCAGAGTAGGAGCACAGGCGTCGGGCGGCGCGGCCAGAGTATTTCCATTGATGGCTTTTTCGATAAATGATGCTTTATTACTTTTTGATAAGCAATTACATCCAGCCTCTGCATAACCAGGATGCACACAGCCGTTTATGAGTTTTAAGTCCAAAAAGATGCCAAACTAAAAAAGAAACTAGGCGGAATACATATCGGAACGATGAATCATATAACGCCTAAGGTGTGGGTGGGGCTTCAATCCGTAGACTATGCTGCCACCCATGTAGGGAAAAAGTATCCCTCGCCGTAGCCTCCAACCGTGTACAGACCTCCGTAAATAGGTCTCGGTTCTCCATGCGCTGAAGAGGTAACCACAAACGGAGAATACCTGTACATCTGTAGATGACCTGCAACAAAGAGCAATTTTTATCATTAAAAATCTTGTCATTTCTACTTAGCCAAAGCGCCGAGATAACTGCTAGCGCCCCCACCCTAAGAAGCAACTTGAACCTTGAATCTATACCATGAAGCCAATTGCCAAATACATTGGCCACACTAGTTGGAGGATACAAGGTAGATGCTACTTGGATGATAGACCAAATAGATCTCGCGAACTGGCAACGGAAGAAAAGGTGTTTAATAGTTTCATTATGATGACAAAAAACACATCGCTTACTTCCGTGCCAATTCGGCTTAACAAGATTGTCTCTGGTGAGGATGACACCTCGACGAAGATACCATCCAAATATTTTTATTTTTAATGGTATCTTCATCTTCCAAATTTTCTTATTATTATCAACAGGTAAATCAGAATGAATATGGCGTTGTATAAAGATTTGACCGAGAAAGAGCCATTTACATGTAAATTCCACCTAAATTCATCTGGTTCAGGTGATAGATTAATATCCCCCAGCCTTTGAATTAAGGCATTCCACGCCAATAGCCTTTGTCCTAGCAAAACTCGTCTGAACGTCACATTCGGTGGAGAGGTAGCCATTACTGTAGCAATGGTATATCCTTTGCGATGAACGATACTATACAACGCAGGATACTGTTCACTTAGGGGTGCATTGTCTAACCAAGCATCTTCCCAGTATCTGTGCTCTATTCTTAATTGAGAAAGTTCCATGGCGAAAAAAGACATTTTTTGTCGCCATTAGACCAGCCCAGAAGTGTGAATCCCCAGGTTTCCAAACCACTTGGGATAACGTCTTGGAGCCGATATATTTTCTCCGAAGAATAGTTTGCCAAATCCCATCCTCGATAAGGAGCTTAAAAAGCCATTTACCCAGCAGAGCTGAATTCTTGACCTTCAGGTCATGAACTCCAAGCCCGCCTTGATCTTTGGGACTACAAACTATACTCCATTTAACCAGTCGATATTTCTTTTTCTCGCTGTCCCCTTGCCAAAAGGATCTGGATCGATAATAGTCGAGTTTATGCAGAATTCCTTTTGGTACGAGGAAGAATGATAACATATACAGTACCATATTAGTTAGTACAGAATTAATGAGTATCGTCTTCCTCCCAGGGACAACAATTTACCTTTCCAACTACTAAGGTGTTTTTGTAGTCTTTCTTCCACAATTTTCCATTCAGCAATTGTGAGTCTTCGATAATGAATCGGAATACCCAAATAGGGAATAGGGAACTGGCCTTGCCCGCAACCGAACAACTCTGCATATAGAGTCGTATCGTTTTGGGCATCACCGAAACAAAACAATTCACTTTTATGGAAATTGATTTTTAATCCCGATAATTGCTCAAAAGCCGCCAAAATTAATTTGAGGTTACGAGCTTTTTCGAGATCATGATCCATAAAAAGAATTGTGTCATCGGCATATTGAAGGATAGATAAACCACCATCAACTAGATGTGGAATCACCCCTTCAATCTGCCCTTCAAACTTGGCCCGCTCTATCAGGATTGTCAGCATATCCGCTACAATGTTAAACAACATTGGTGACAATGGATCCCCCTGGCGTAACCCTTTTCGTGTCTGGAAATAGTGTCCGGTGTCATCATTAACCCGGATTGCCACACTTCCTCCCTACACAAAATCATTGATAAGAGCACGCCACTCAGGAGAAAAACCTTTCATCCTGAGAGTCTGCTGAAGGAAAGACCACTTGACCTTATCATACGCCTTTTCAAAATCTAATTTCAAAATAACCCCATGTAATTTCTTAGTATGCATTTCATGTACTGTCTCATGCAAAACCGCTACCCCATCCAGGATATTTCTTCCTTGCATGAAAGCGGTCTGTGATGGACGAATAACATGATCTGCGACCGTATTAAGTCTAATGGTGGCCACTTTCGTGAAAATCTTGAAACTTACGTTTAAAAGGCAAATAGGTCTATATTGTTGAATCCTTTCTGCCTCATTAACTTTCGGTAACAAAATTACTTCACCAAAATTTAGACGAAATAGTTCTAGTTGTCCCATGTGCAGAGCACTAAACAGAGCTAGAAGGTCCTGTTTAATAGTATCCTAAAAAGTTTGATAAAACTCAGCTAGGAAACCATCTGGACCCGGTGCTTTATTACATTCCATTTGGAAAATTGCCTTCTGAACCTCTTCCTCTGAATAGGGTGCAGTTAGAAGACCATTTTCTTCCATAGATACTTGGGGTATATCATCCGTTAAGTCCTCGTTTAAAGAAAATCCACTTTCCTCCGCAGGACCAAACAGACCTTTATAATAATTCGTAATGTAAGATTTGAGTTGCTCGTGGCCTTCAATCAACCCTTCATCTTGTACAAGAGAGTGAATACGTTTTTTCCGATGTCTCCCATTGGCTACGCCATGGAAGTATCGCGTATTCGAATCTCCTTCCAATATAAATTGGGCTTTGGAACGCTGATACCATTTGAGTTCCTCTTCTCGGAGAAGACTCGCTATCTGCGCATTGGACTGATTCTTAAGTTCAATCTCTTGCGGAGACAGCAGTCTTACCTCCGGTAAAGCCTCGAGCTCATCAATCACAGATGATAAGCGAGCCTTCTCTTTTTCAAGAATACCGGCTGTATGGGCAGCCCAACCAGAGAGATGTTTGCGCATAGCCCGCATCTTATTATTCCATCTCAAAATTGGAGTGCTGCACCCAACCGGTCTCTCCCAAACCGTCTTAACCATCTCATGGAACCCCTCTCGATGTAACCAGCCAAGTTCAAACTTGAACGGCCGTTTACAAGCAGGTCGGGGATTCCCAGTAGTTAGGAGGATAGGAGCATGGTCAGACAATTTTTCAATACGTTCTAGTGCACGGACCGACACCATAGGGTATTTATCTTCCCACTCGGTATCCATCAACACGTGATCTAGTTTTTCGTAGGTGGGTTCAGGCAAGCTGTTGGCCCAAGTAAATTGTCGACCAGACATAAACACCTCTCTCAAGTCTAGGCTATCAATGACAGCATTAAACAAGAAAGGCCAATGTCCATCAAAAAGGCCTTTACTTTTCTCATGAGGAAATCTCAGCAAATTAAAATCCCCTCCGAATCGGGTGGGGGTTATCTTCCATTGATGGCTAGATGTGGAAGACCGTTGGGTCGCTTCCATGCGGGCCCAAGACGGCGGACACGGGAGGACACGCTCGCTGTCCGCGCCGACGCATCGGTTCCCCAAATTTGGTGAACGGATGCGTCACGCGGACGGGTCGGACCGTTTGCGTCACGCTGAAGCGTGCGCGGGCTGTCCGGCCGTCCAATCGGACCGAAACGGACAGGCTAGGACCGGATGGGTCAGTCCGCTGGAGATGCCCTCAGCACCCAGAATTCGCTGGCTGGGGGCCGACCTAGGCACACGGCTGGGAGTTCGTCGCCTCCCAGGCCAAACTTGCCTCCAGTCCGGCGCAAAATAGCGCCAGATTTCGGCCTGGGGGCACCAACGAGTGAAGATGCTCTTATTCCTCAAGAAATTGGTGTACATCAAAGAGGAAGCAGCGGCCTGGGCTCTAGCTGGTGCCAAGGGACTGAGAGACGTGCTACCAACAACCTGGGATGTGCATTAAAATCTTCGCTGTAATAAACCCCTGTAATACCTCCTAGGAGGCTTGTGAACAACTTCTACCTTTTCAATGAAATGCAAAGAGTCCTTTGCGTTTTCTCGAAAAAAATTATTGATTTTAAATATAGCATTTTCCCGTTGACTTCTTGTTTGAGCTAATTATCTCTTTAGGTTGCATCACATCCTTACAAAGTTCATCATCACATTAGCTAGATAGACTTCAGCAAGAGATGTTTTTTTACTGCATGTTGATCCTTGGCTATAAAATATGTGTTAATATAGTGTTTCACTTGGTTATTAAATTGTGTTTGCAAAGTTTATATGAAAAGGATTAAGGAAGCACTGATTTCATCGTCTATAAGCAGTGGTTTCGGATGCTGTTCATTTGGAAGCAAAACCATAACACTCTATCAGCCAATGCTGCAATATCGCACAAAGGATGATCTGAAGAACGCCCTTCTGCATCTGATGATTCATGCAATCTTATTTGTCAAGTATGGTACGACGAACATCTGGTAAATGCTCATATCCTGTTAAACTAAGATTGTGCGTTCCAATTTAGTCATCTCGCAGCCTGCCTGCAGCTTAATTATTTTTGTGAATTCATGCAGTAAGCATGGTCCTGTTTTCCGTGATTGGATGGATGCTATCAACGCTTGCTCCATTGACGATTACCTGGTTAGTATTTTCTGGCAGATAAGTTATAAACCATTATACTCCATTGATGATTTCGTTTTTTGCTTGCGCCATCCAGAGGCCAAAAAGTGGCTATTGTATCACCACAACCCATGATTTCAGTCCGGAAGAGCTCCAGAGCATCCAGGGCAATCTGTGGAAGGTACTACTTTCCATAGCTCTCATTTTTCAATGAACTCCTTTTGTTGTTAAATTTCTTTCTAGTTTTATGTCTTACCGACATGTTCAATTTTTCATCTTTCAGTGTGAATCTTGTGGCGATACACTTGTGAGGGCCACAAGGCTGGGCCCTCCATCCGATTCCTGCTGTATCGAGAATGTTAGCCAACATCCAACCTGTGGCAACATGCTTTGCTACTGGCACAAGTAAGACTGCATAAGTTTTCCATGACATATAATTAATCATGAGTTCATGATTATAAGATAGCCTTGCAAAATTGTACCTTAAATTCTTAACTGTTGTTTTGTTGCCCAAACCCCAAAGTCGAGATGTGCCCTTTTGGACTGTCGATGGTGCATCGGTTTTTGTGAGATTGCCTCTGAAACATTCAGATGCATATGACCTCTCAAACTGATAACTCGATGCATATTCCATTTGTTTTTTAATACTCTAGGTGACTTATATCAATGTATCTCTTGATAATATTTAGTAATTGTTAGAGTACATAATGGACTTGGGCTGGCGGTATAGCCCGTTAGTCTTAGGGTTAATTAGAGATAAGGGTCGTTTGCTTAGGGGTCAAGTAAACCTCTCTATATAAGGAGAGGGGACGTATCAATCTAATGAAGCAAGAATTAAGAAGGAAATCTCTTCCCTCTTGCCACCGGCCGTGGGCAAGGTCCCTGGCCGGCCCTCTCGCGCCATCCTCCTAGCAGCACCATAACACTTGGTATCAGCTTTCCCGGGTTCGATCATGTCCAGCCCTCCACCGAGTTCTTCCCACCCGCCGCCGCCGCACTCCGACGTTCCCGCCGTTCTCTCCCCGGCGGAGATCACCGCAGCCCTCCGCGATCTCACCACTGCTGTCGAGGAGATCCGCCTCTTCCTGGCCGGTCCCTACGGGCCGCCGCCGGCGGCGGCGCTGCTGCCGTGGTAGCAGACGCACCAGGCGGCCTTCGCCGCGATCGCCAGGCCGCTGCAGCCGACGCTGCTGCTGTCGTCGCCTCCACCCGACGCCGGGCTGCTGCAGTCCCCGCTGCCTCTGCCCACCATCTCCGGGCCGGGCCCTACCTCGGCGCCGGGGGTCCCTCTTCTCCAGCAGCCGGCCGCCTTCTTCCCCACCGGGACGCTGCAGCAGCAACAGCAGCTGCCGCCGCTGCAGCTGTTGTCCTCACCGACGCTGTCCCTGCCGTTCGGTGGGCAGCTGCAACAGCAGCAGCAGCTGCCGTCGCCACTAACACCGCAGCAGCGGCTGCTGCCGCCACCGACGCCATCCCTGCCTTTTGTGGGAGCGACCTTGGCCCCGGGCTCTACATCGACACCGCCCGGGATGCCCTTCCACCAGGTTTGTTTCCCTTCGTTGCCGTCACCGTCACCGTCACCGCTTCCGGCTTGGATCGCTATCCACCACGTGCCAGCGGCGGTGAGGCTGCAGGCTGCTGCGCGCGGCCTCCTAGTGCGTCGGCGTGTGCGGGAGATGCGTGATCTGCAGCTGCAGCTACTCCAAGTTGCGCAACGGACCTCGATCTCGTCCGCTGCGTCGGGGATCTTGAGCATGCGGTTTCCCCCACGGGCGGCGGACATGCTGTTTTTCCCGCAGGCAGCGACCTCAAAGTCTGCACCATCGATAGTCATCCGGCGGGGAGAAGGCATGGTGTCACCGACAGGAGCGCACCGCGTAGCACCACTGCATTCCGCCGCCGGCCGCCGCGCGGGCTCCTTTTGTCCCGCTGGTTTCCATGGGATCCAGGTGGCTGTACAGGTGCACGTCCGACGGGCGGATGGTGTCCACTTTATGTTCAAGGGTTAACAATAAAGCATCCCAGTCCATTTCAGGTTGAGAGTAATAAAACAAGTCGAGATGTAAAATGCTCGTTTTTAGGTGTTAGGTTTGTGTTGCGTCGAGTCATGGTTTGTTTAGGTTGCAGCTCGAGGACGAGCTGCATGTCCAGGTGGGGTGTAGTGTTAGAGTACATAATGGGCTTGGGTTGGCGGTATAGCCCGTTAGTCTTAGGGTTAATTAGAGATAAGGATCGTTTGCTTAGGGGTCAAGTAAACCTCTCTGTATAAGGACAGGGGACGTATCAATCTAATGAAGCAAGAATTAAGAAGGAAATCCCTTCCCTCTTGCCACCGGCCGTGGGCAAGGCCCCTGGCCGGCCTTTCGCGCCATCCCTCTAGCAGCACCATAACAGTAATTTACTTTCAACTATTGTTTGTGTGGTGTATTGACTCATGCTTTTTTCTGCAGTCACAAGATGAATTGCGGTGGTACTTATGTGGTGCCAGCGAAACGAGGTCAAAAGATGGTTCCGAAAGGTTATGCTGTTGGTTGTAAGCTCTGAACTAACTTGGCTCCTGTGCTTCATAGTTTTCCTACTATGTAATCCACCTTAATTAGTGTGGTTTACAAACAATTTTACATTCTTGTATCTGCCATTGATGCATCATGTTCATGCAAGCACAATTAAAGTATGGATTCAAGTTTCTCCATCTTTATAAGGAAACACGTTAATTATTGTCAGCATGCAGCTCTTTGTGCCCATTTTGTATTTTATTCTGTAGCTTGATACATTCAGAGTGGTTACCATGTACTATAAAATTTTGTAGTTGATGTTGTAGGTGTTTGTATGTATATTATTTCGTTTATGCTATTTCAAGAAGTGAAAAAAGAGATGTCTCTGCTGGGAGTAGCACTGAAACTGAAAAAAAATCTGTTGCCCTAACAACTGAAGGATCAAGTCCACTGTATGGTAGCTCTTTCTACACTTGAGTACCTAAGTGGATCATATAAAATGTTTAGATGTAATGAACTTTTGTTTTGTTTAATCATTTCATTATGTAAACTTCAGTACTTCCAATATTAGTGGGAAATGTCATTCTCCAGTAAGAACGCACTTCAGAATGGTCCCCAAGACAATTCCTGTTATAGCTAATGTTATTGTAGTAAGTTCATGTTATCATATCAACTAACAACATGGCTTGTTCAGGTAAGCGAGGGTTTCTGACTGAAACATCTGAAACATCCAAGTCGCAAGACGCTGTACAGGAATCAGATTCAGATGAAGTTCGGGAGAATTATACTGTGCCAAAACCAAATACAAAAAGCAAGCTTCTGCTTCTCTCTCAAATGGGCGGCAGGAATGCAAAATCACCAGGTAGTAGCTCCTCGCGCAAGGCAAGCAAGAGTAATACGGCTGAAAACTTTCAGAAAGCAATTGTGCCTGCTACCCCTCGGAGAAAATTGAAGCTGAAGCAGGAGTTTGTTGCATCAGAGAAGCATGAGCTTTTCTTGGGAAGAAGTTGCAACAATGCAAAATCACTTGGTAGTTGCTCCTCAAAGAAGGCAGAGGACTTCCAGAAAGCAATTGTTTCGTCTGCTTCCCCTCTGAGCAATCTGAAGAGGAAGCAAACATCTGTAGCATCGGAGAAGCATGAGCTTAGATCTGTAGAGAGTTTCTACAGTGCAAAATCTTCGAGAAGTGACACCTCTAGGAAGGCAAGCAGGTGGCACAAGCCAGGGGACGTTCAGAAATCCAATGTGCAGCCTGCTGCATCTCAGAAAAAGCTGAAGCTCGAGGAAGACATGACTTTATCAGAGAAATATGGAGTTTTCTCTCCAGGGAGTTACAAAAATACAAAACCACCAGGAAGCAGCACATCCAGGAAAGCAAGCACGTGGCACAAGCCCGAGGGTGTTGAGAAATCCAGTATTGCGCTTCCCTCTCCCACAAAGAAACTGAAGCTTGAGCAAGACTTGGTTGACAGACATGAAGATACAAAACCACTTGGAAGCAGCACCAGGAACAAAGAAGGCAAACTTCACAAGCCTGAAGGCATTCAGGAATTCAGTGTTCTACCTGCTACCGCTCCCAGAAAACTGAAACAAAACTTGGTTGCGTCGGAGAAGAATGAGCTTTCCTCTTCTGTAGGTCGCAGCAATGCAAATGTACTGGACAACGTCTTCTCAAAGAAGGTACACAAGCAACGTGAGCCTGAAGAGACTCGGAAACCCATTGCGCATCCTGCCTTTCCTCAAAGTATACCCAAGCAGCAAAACAAAACCAACTCCTCAGCTAAGGCAGGGAAGCAACATAGTCCTCAAGATGTTCAGCGTGCTGTTTCTCAAAGTAAACTGAAGCGATCAAGCCATGTTGCACCTGAGAGGCAAAAGACAAGAAGCATTGCACCTGAGAGGACAAGAAGCGTTGCAGGTGCGAGGAAAAAGACGAGAAGCGTTGCACCGGGAAAGAAAAAGGAGTATGCTTGTGTTAGTGTGTGGGCAAACATCTACGAATCAGAATGTTCAAGTGGATCAGCGGAGCCGCTTGTAAACAAAAGAACAGAGCGAAGGAAGCGAGAGAGAGAACGCGCAGTTCAGATAACCTATTTGCGGTCAAGGAAGGGAAGTGCGAGCGGAATGAGCTCCGTCAAGGCCGAAACTGCGGAGGAAGAAGTCTCATCTGAACAAGCCAAGCCACCACCTCAATCGCAATGCTTGGAGTTCATTCTTATCGGTACTGCCCACAAGGTGGTGACTCAAGACCCTAGAGATCAGTTCCGACGACCAGCTCCACGCCCTCCTGCAGATCAGGTGAAGACTCAAACCCCGAGAGGTCAGTCCCAACCGCCGATTCAAACCCCTAGAGGTCAGTGTCAGTCCCAGCGACCAGCTCCATGCATGGATATTGTTGGTGTCTCTCCTGTTGGCCGGGTGACGACTCAAAACGCTAGAGGTCAGTCCCAGCCACCAGCTCAATGCATGAACATTGTGATCCCTCCTGCGGTCCTGGTGGCAACTCAAGCCCACCCAGATCCGTCCGTTCCATCTACGTGTATGAACATTGCAGCAGTCCCCCCTAATGACCAGGTGATGGCTCGAGCCCCTGTACATAAGTCACAGCCACCAGCGGCAAGCGACATCGCCACTGATAAGGTGGTTCCACCTCATTCAGCTAATCCACCCAGTAGCCCTGACCTGATAGACATTTCTGATGATGACTGAACTTATCTGTATCAACTCTAGACTTTGCTTATTCTGGATTAACGCGCTCTCACGGTTAACAGTTGATCATAGCATTATGGGGAATGCAGAGGTTTGGTTACAGCTTACTACTGTCGTTTTAGAATGAAATGTGTATATACAATTATGCATCATCAAGGTAGTAGCTTTATCACTGTCGTTATAGGATGAAATGTGTAAACATCATCATGGTAGGATGATTGATTTACTGTGGAGGGCGTGTACGGCTTTGATGTGTACGTCCGTGCGCATCGCACGGTGAACTGGAGCATGAAGCCAGCTGCACTGTAATGTTGAAAGATGGGCGTATCCTGAGAAAGTTGAGACTTGTCAGTCGTCAGCTGCGCTGCTCCATTTCATATTTTCTTCATTGTACCGTGTTTCTGGTTATTGTCACTCTCCTAGCTTGCCATGGCATTTATATGAATATGCATCTTGCTGTGGTGCTGGGTTAAACAGAGACCAATATTACTCGCTTGCATTTCCCAGCCTTCATGGTATCAAAGCTGTGGAAATATGGCCCGTTTTTCGTGCAATGAGAAGCTAACTCAAAAAATCAGTTTTTTTTTTTATTCCTAGGCTGGGCAAAGAATAATATATTTTCTCCAAAATATTCAAAAACTTCATCTTTTAACATCAAAAATACCCGAAAACAAATATACAGGTACATACTGATTTCTAGGATGTATACATTAATATTCATCAAATTATGTTTTAAATCTTTGACCTACACAAAAAAGATATAAAGACCAAAATAAAAATTCCTCTAAAATACTATATATTTTCAGAAAAATTGTATATGTTTGTAGAAATTGAGTCTGTGCATTTGTGTAAACAATCAGTAGTCGGTGTTCCCAAAAATTTAGTTTATGTAGTAACTGTATAAGATATACTATAAGCTAGGAGTGCACAATAATTAGAGCAATCGACAAGGGACGGATGTCTTCGTCGTCCTCTCCGGAGTCAACAACGCAGAGGAGAGCACCGACCACGTCCCTCGATGGGGATAAGGATGGTCCCGAACGTCGCCAACCATCTCAGAGCATTGCTCTATAAAATCCGCGTCCGAGCTTATCCAAATGCGTCCCGATTCGTGCCGTTTGCCATGCCAACATCTCCATCACATCTCGGTCGTCGCCGGCAGGGATATCACGATAGGGACCTTGAGCCGAGCTATAAAAGCGTGTAGAGGATCACCGTGATCTCCTTGATCTTCACTGCCATTCCAATCCCACTCTAGCTCTCCCTATCTCTCATATTCATCCACTACCTACCGCCGGTGTCGATCATGAACCGGACGGTGGAGGCCACCCCAAGCTCAATGGAGTGGTCCACGAGAAGCGTCGGGACTCAGTGATCATCGAGGTGGAGTCAATCGTCCAAGGGGAGCTCGGAATCGAGCTAATTTTGAAGTTCCCTTTCGGTGTACCGCGACGGTATCGGCGAGGTGGATCTCGTTCCCGTGCACTATCTTCACCGGCAAGCATCTCCACGCATCGAGCGTGAGCTTGCGCTTCTCAACAGCCCCTTATTAGCCTCTAGCATCCACCGTAGCTCGCTAGCGCCGTTGGCCGCCGTGCGCCGCCGCAGGCAATGCTCACCGGAGCAACTCCGGTGACCATCTGTCGGGGTACTAGCACCACCGTGTTCCGCGTGTCGTGGGGATGCTGGTGCACCCATCCACGCATCCCGGGAGGCTCTAAATCGCAACCGCCGCCGTGTACTGCCTTGCCAGCGTTGAGCCGCCGGGAGGTCAACGTGGCCGGTGGGGCCTGTTGGTAGTTGACTTGGTCTTCTGCCTGCGTGGGAGTTGACTGGTCAAGGGTCCCACTAGTCAGTAGCACTAGCTAGGGTTAGACCGGGTACATTTAGTATTTCTATTTTAATTCAAATTCCAGAAAATAGTTACAACTTTACAAATTCATATAAAATTCATTCCGAATCATAAAAATATAAATAAGATATCAAAATGTTCAGAAAAATAAACTCTATTTACTAAAAATATAATATCAAATTCTTCAAAAATAAAAATAAAATAATTTATCAGTTATTAATTATGCCTTTTCTTTTATCCTAGATCCAATTAAAAATCAATAATTAGTTAAATGTCATACATAAATAATAACCATTTAGAAAATAAAGAAAACAACAAAAGTAATTTATTTTATCATAATAACATTAACATTAACATCATTATTTATATTTAAACCTCTAAATTGTATTTACCTTATTTATCATTTTCTTTCAATAATAAAAAAATATGAAAAATATTAAAACTTAATATTAATTTGTAGTCAAAAGTTATTTATTCATTTCAACCGTTTACTCAACAAATTATTACTTTAAAATTCAATAACAAATAGGAAACCCTAATGCCACCATGCATTAAACCCTAATTTCAATATTTTATGTGAAACTCTAAAACCCTAGGGGTTTATGAAATATGATCATATGAACATCACCCTTACTTATAGATCCTTACTATGCAACAAATAAATGCATGCTCCCGATTTATTAAAATACAACAAGCCAAATACACATGAAGTTATTATTTCATGTCTTCTTAGTTAAATAGACCTTATATGATTCCTTAATGGTCACCCTAACTTGTTAATTCTTATCATCACCATTAATCATCATTAAGTAGTGTCACACCACCTTGATTAACTAAAGAAACAACCCTATTTAGTAATTCACTTTATATGCTCATGCTTAACTATATCATGCAACTACTAGATGATTATAAAACCATCTTGTTTTAGATCCATCTAATACCTATCTAGGGAACTAAATTGGGAATCCTAGTAAACCCTAGAAGCACATAGCTCCTATTTGAAGTATTTTTTGTTCATTAAGAAACATGTTTTTCAAAATTTATTCTTTTGAAGTAACTAACAAGTAATCATTAACCATGCCCTATAGGACTTAAACTTGACAACTGCTCTTTACATACTAAGATTATATCAACTACTATTCCTTATGTGCTAATGTGATTGCTATACAGTATTAAACCACTTGTATAAGATACCAAATAACCAAACCCTAATAAGAACCTTGTTTGTGGAACCACTCTAAAAGTGCAACACACCCTAAAGAAATCTTTACAACTCACCAAGCCTAAATCATCAGGGTTAGTCACGCTTAGAGAGATTGCATCTCATACTTATGCATTATAGCATCTTTGCTAGTTCTTTAAACATTGTCCTTACCAGACAATGATGGTATTTCAGAATTTGGAGTTATATCATCTCGAAACTCTTGCCTGCGTAATCTTGCAGTCAGGAAAGGCAAGTTCATCACTTGCTCATGCAATTTGATTAGTTTTATCAAATTATTTGCAAAGTACTATACTTATCACTCCTGCATTGAACTAAATATTACTTTTACAATTATGAATATGACTATGTGGTGGGCAATGGAACCATGGTTTGAGTTGATGGTGGAGGTTCCATTGCAACTGGAAATGTATTCACATAGTATTAACAAGAAATGTCATCCAGCGATTCTAGCGCCGTATATTACATGTTAAGCATACGATCTATAATGGCTCTGGGGAAGTCAGATGTATCTTCTTCCTTTCGCATATCAACGGATGCCTATTTGTCGTAGCCGTGTGGGTGTTGCTGGTCCCACGGTAAGGTTGAGAGGCCATTAAGCTCTCCGGTCCCAGGTGGACGTCTTGTGCAATAGGGTCTATGAAGGATTGTATGGTTAACATGCAACCTTTTGAAGAAATGTTTACAAAAACATGCATTGCCTATGACTTTCTGGACTATGGCTGTAGCTAGTGCATGATACACCTATTTCTATTATTGAACTTGCTGAGTACGCTCGTACTCATCCGTTCCCTCTTGAACCCCCTTCTTAGATTTAAAGTCATCGAAGGAGAAACTATTGTGGAACTCAAATACAAAGGAGTCAACTACAACAAAATGGAGAACCCAATCAATGAAATCAATGGAGTCAACTTCTACATCAGCTAGGTTGGAAAACTAGACTAGTAATAAAAGGGAACCTTTTCCCTAATCCTAGCACCTAAGTAGCTAGAGTTCTATTAGATTTCTTTAGCAAGTAAAGTACCTCTAGAGCTAGATCTAGCCATAAGATAGTCTACGACTTGTTCTTTTGGAGGTTTATTTGCAGTTTTACCTCACTGTAAAGTAAGAGGCTATGTTGATCTTCTGTAAAGAGCTTATGTGTAATCCTATAGACATTCCTTGGACTCACATAAGTTTCTGTTGTACCACTCCGAGTGATGTAATACTAGTGGAAAGGTGTTTCATTGGTGTTATGTCAACGACTTGCATATTACACCATGCAGTGGTATGCTGGGTCACCGCAGCTGGTATCCGAGCAAATGCTTTGACCGTAGGATTAAAACCCTTTAAAGGAGACCTATAGGTTTGGTAGTGTCTATAGGAAGTTGTCTTAGTTAAACCAAATCTTCTTATGACTTGAGATGGATACTCACTTGAGAATAATCCTGACACACTTGAGTCAATCCTTCTTATCTATTCTTTCAGTAAAGTTAGCTAGCTATATCCTGTACCATTTCCAATGTGTAGAACCCTATTGAAGCCTTAAGATAGTAGATGGTAGTAGACCACAGTTGGTATACAATACATGGTAGTCCAAAGAGAGGATACAACCATAAGAAAGATATCCTATTGGAAGAAGTATACCAATGCAAGTTATGGTTAAGTAAGAGTCATTCAAAGTACTAAGATGAATGATATTAAGTGAGGAAGATACGTTATATGAGGTAGTATATACCTATGATGAGTCAATCATGGGAGGTAAGGAAGAGTGATAGGACTTATATATAAGTCTACTTTTACATGGTAGAGTTGGTAATCATGTATGATTCACCTGAGATTCATTGTGTGATGGAGTAGAATATCATAAATATTTAGGAGAAGTATGATGTGAAGTAAGGTGTTAAATGATAATACCTGAATTCATACCCAAAACCATGGCAACTATGCCAAGTATGCTAGAACCATGGTCCATAGTCCGAAGAAGTCTTACCAAATCATATTATGGTACATAAATCGTTGAACTATAAGAGCTATGCTCTAACAAGCATGTGTTTTGAGTATCCATGTTATGATCTCGGGAGATCATGTGAGGTTAGTATTCAACAAAATGGAAGCTAAGGTAGTAGTTTCAAAGGAAATTAGGTCGATCACAACTATTCTAGACCAATTTGTTCAACTTTATCCGATTTCAAATGAGAAGTTAGGGTAAATGTTGAGACAAATAGTAGTAATCCATATATACGTGCTAAGTATCACAACATAAACCTATATTATGTGGTGTTATATACTACACATCTGAGCCTGATGTTTAGAGATGTTTTTCCCAATTACTATATTCGGGCATATAAGGATGTGTATTATAAGCACAAAGTTGATTTTTCTTGGATTTTCGTTGATTGACTAGATCCATACATGAAGTTTGACTTTGATATGCAAATGAATGTTGCAATATCAAGTTCTTACTTGATGTTATAGATCTAGAGGGTAAAGGTATTCGTGTAAGGAATTGACGAATTTTGAAGATTTTGAAGAAAAGATAAAGGTTCACTAGAAGAAGGAAGTAAAGTGTGGGAAGCAACCACAATACTTTAAAGGAAGGACTAATCAAAACTCACTTTTATCCTCAATCAAGGAGTACTTCAGCATGGAAGGACCATGAAAGTGAGAAAAATGGTGAATATGGAGCAGTAGAAGTGGAGCCATATTCATTATGGAAGAGGGAATGAAAGTGAAGTCACTTACGACGAGCGGTTTTCTTGCAAAACAAACCCCGGAAGAAAGAAAATGGACAAGTAAAGCCGCAACTGATATAATAAGACCTCAACTGATATAGGGTAATCATGAAGAGAAAGCACCTGAAGTCATGTATTTGTTGACTAGAACTATAAAAGGGTTTAGTCCACAGCTGGTGTGTAGATAACAAGAAGTGGTTGTCAAATAAAACCCTACCACCCAAATAATTGTGTTATATAAACATTTAGTCAGAGGATTCACATCGGATACCCACAATTGTGTGGATACACCGCAAAGATTTTTCCTGAGACTCTAGAAAAGTACAAACTATAAGCCAGACAAGACCAATTCTCTAACCATGGAGTCTAATGATTAGAAGAAAAGTAGCTTGAAGCCCATTAGAAAAGTCCAAGTGGGAGAGGAAGTCTGAATGAGAAGTATTAAGATATGACATTTGGAGTGTGATGGACCAAGAAGAAGGTCTGAACTGAGAGGAGTCTGATCTTATTTTCATAAGGTTGTTGGGAACTACCCATATAACGGTACTCTTAGGAGGATGTCAGCCCAGAAGCCGAGGTTCATATCTCGAAGAAGTAAGGGTTAGCCCCTAACATGAGCGGGTAATTGATAATTACTCAGAAGTGAAAGAGCTCAAGTAAGTCTAAGATAATGAAGTTGGATGAAGAATATGTCGGAGGACAATCAAAGCTAAGAAGGCTAAAGACCGAAGGAGTTTCACCATACCAAAACTAATGATTATTAGAAAGATTCCTTTCATGGAACCTAAATAAACCAAAATAAGGATAATTAATATAAACTAGAAGCCATGATTGGATGGACTAAATGAGTCTAATTCATTCGTAGGAATAAACCACCAGGACCATGCCTATTGTAAATACCTTGCTAAGTACCATTACAATAAGTTTCGGTAATAAGGGAAGACAAAACCCCACCTTAAACAATCCTTTTCAGAACTCAATTTTTGATACCCAAATTAAATAGGAAATTTTCACCACAACCATCAGTAAAGCCCATAAGCACAAGAAGATGTCCCAATCACTGGATCTTCAAAGTAAGACAACACGCTTATAGTGTTGGAAGAAATCATAGAATTGAAGATAGTGAAAACGATTCAATGTCAGACACTAGAAGACTCCAGGAAGAAAAAGGACAAGGGATATACTCAATTATATCTCGTAAGATTACTACAAAGTTCGAGAAGGATCATGATCTGCACATGTCATTTCCACATTCCGAAACATGAGAGTGTTCAAACTTTGGGACGAAGTTCAGTTTAAGGGGGAGAGGCTGTAACATCCTAGGTTTAGAGGCTACAAAAAGAGAGAATACAGATGTGTGCATTGCATTCATGCATAGAAAATCCGGTGAATTTTCGCGCTTTCAAATAAAATTTGTCACACTAACTGATGTTTCACTTGACTTGATGGAATTGAAGTAGCTCATCAAGTCAATCGCTATAAACCTCAATGTGACCTTTGCTAAAACCTTGTTTTGGGTAGACATAATTTGATCCATATGTTGGATCACATGGAACTAGAACTATTACACAAAACTTTAAGTGAGGATCACATATCAAATCCTATAAAGGATCATAACATGGTATACCTTACAACAACACATTCTTTAAGAATGAAACTCTAACTTATTAACACTTAAAAGTTAGCAACTACCTTTGTGTGTAATTTAATTCACTTCTAAACGTATTGCCAAATATGGTAATCCATAGGGTCTAAATTGCATAAAAGCCACACATTCTTATTTAAATCACAACTTATTAAATATATGGAATATCACAAAACTAAATTCGTTTACATTATGAACTATAGTTTCAAACTATTTGAATAAAATTAACTATGAGTATTTTGAAACTCATATGATCATCCCTTGGTGAAATCAAACATGACCATCAAAAAATTGGGGCATAACCTTTATCTTTAACATTTTGAACACTATTATAATTTGGAGACACTCACACACGATATAGTGCCTCATCCACAATAATAAAACCATCCACAAGACATTTAATAACAAATGCCACTTGGCTATCCAAAAATAAGTAGTATGAGAGGATAATGCTCATGCAACATAGGATGCAAATATCTACATAGCTTGCCTCCTAAGCTATGCCACCTCATGCTCAAATGATTGCTATGGATGAGGGCATGAAAACGAAGCATCTTACTCAACAAACCAACACAAGAGTCACCCACCTATGTGTCATCATACTAGAGCAAGCCCAAGCCTATAAAAGGAGCCACACCCCTTCATCCATTTGATCATCTTGTAGCATGATATAAGGAAACCAACATATAGAGCCACTCCATACATTAGATAGGGACAAGGTGAAGCAGCTAGGAGGTGGAGGCATGCCACAAGATGCATGTTTATCAGATTTCCTGAAAAACAAGCTACAGAAGATAGCAAGGTAGAATTCCTAGGCAGACCATATATTTACGAAATAATATCATCATATTTTGAGTAGAGCCCAAGGATGTGTCAAAGTATTGAGAAGTGAGAGAATTTATAATACTAACCATAGCCATGTCCATGCATGAATACAAGAGAAGTACTAATCCTAGTTGTTCAAACAACTTGATCTTGGAGGGTGAGAGCCATATTCTATTAGTAATACCTTAGGGAGACCAAACCCTAATCAACCCAACATGGTATCATCACATATATATGCCATATATCAACCTAACTTGTGAATCACTTGGTGATCATAAGTAGAACCCAACCACACCTCATTTCCAACTTATGCTTCAATTAGGGAAACATAAGCAAAACCATAGGCCATTCAACATGAGATCAACTCCATATAGAATATTGTTCCCTAACTTGGGTATTATGGATCATAAGTATAAACCAAACCATATATACCTTAAGCTTAAACACCATCTAGGTGATTAGTGTTAAACAAATATTAAACTCTATCTTGCTATCCAGGTTTCTTGCTTAGTTGACCAAATTAAGTAGTGTTTTATAATTTGGACCACCATCTTAGCAAATGCATTAACCATGATAAGCATAGGATCTACCCTAAGAATTTCAAGCTAAAGTTTACTAAAACAAGATTAGTGATTATAGAATGGATCTAACCATTTTTCTAAATCCCTAGAAAATATGATCACATAAAATCATGCCATGAGATCATACTCTTAAATAAGGAACCAAATAACAAGCATTCATTTGTAAATAACTTATTTGCAAATGTGTACATGATCAAAACCCTAACCACCACTTGGTAGTTAAGATAATCTTCTAAAAAATAATTTGAATACTCCTAGGTTAATATTTTAAAATCATATTGATTGAAAAAGAAGTCCCAAAACTCAAATAGCAATTAATAATCCAATGTGTTAACCCCATAGAAAATTATCCTAGTATTTCATTATTATATTTGGAATCACTTAATAACTTTTAGAAGGATTCCAAATAACAAAAACTTATAAAACACAATAGAGTTCAAATTTGAATTCAAATAACAATATATAAAATTTAAAACAGAAAATGAAAACAGAAAATAGAGAGAGGAGGAGACTTACCTTGCAGGCCGCAACAGAGCCCACGGAGGAGCCGATCACCAACCCAGCAGCAGCCCACGGCGTGGCCCAGCCCCAGGCCACCATACCGTTTCGACTAAAAAGAAGACAGACGTCTTCGTATTCCTCTCCGAGTCAACAGCACAGAGGAGAGCACCGACCACGTCCCTCGCTGACGATAAGGATGGTCCCGGACGTCGCCAACCATCTCAGAGCATTGCTCTATAAAATCTGCGTCCGAGCTTATCCAAATGTGTCCTGATTCGTGCCGTCTGCCATGCCAACATCTCCGTCACATCTCGGCCGTCGCCGGTAGGGATATGACGATAGGGATCTTGAGCCGAGCTATAAAAGTGTGTAGAGGATCACCGTGATCTCCTTGATCTTCACTGCCATTCCAATCCCACTCTAGCTCGCCCTATCTCTCATATTCATCCACTACCTTCCGCCGGTGTCAATCAAGAACCGGATGGTGGAGGCCACCCCAAGCTCAATGGAGTGGTCCACGAGAAGCGCCAGGACTCAGTGATCATCGAGGTGGAGTCAATCGTCCAAGGGAAGCTCGGAATCGAGCTAACTTTGAAGTTCCCTTTCGGTGTACTGCGACGGTATCAGCGAGGTGGATCTTGTTCCCATGCACTATCTTGACCGGCGAGCATTCCACGCATCGAGGGTGATCTTGCGCTTCTCAACAACCCCTTATTAGCCTCTAGCATCCACCGTAGCTCGCTAGCGCTGTTGGCCGCCATGCGCCGCCGCAGGCAGTGCTCACCGGAGCAACTCCGGTGACCATCTGTCGGGGTACCAGCACCATCGTGTTCCGCGTGTCGTGGGGATGCTGGCGCACCCATCCACGCATCTCGAGAGGCTCTAAATTGCAACCGCCGTCGTGTACTGCCTCGCCGGCATTGAGCCGTCGGGAGGTCGACATGGCCAGTGGGGCCTGTTGGTAGTTGAATTGGTATTCTCCCTGCGTGGCAATTGACTGGTCAAGGGTTCCACTAGTTAGTAGCAGTAGCTAGGGTTAGACCGGGTACATTTAGTATTTCTATTTTAATTCAAATTCTAGAAAATAGTTACAAGTTTACAAATTCATATAAAATTCATTTCGAATCAGAAAAATATAAATAAGAGATCAAAATGTCCAGAAAAATAAACTCCATTTACTAAAAGTATAATATCAAATTCTTCAGAAAAATAAAAATATAATAATTTAGCACTTATTAATTATGCCTTTTCTTTTATCCTAGATCCAATTAAAATTCAATAATTAGTTAAATGTCATACATAAAATAATAACCATTTAGGAAATAAAGAAAACACAAAATTAATTTATTTGATCATATCAACATTAACATTAACATCATTATTTATATTTAAACCTCTAAGTTGTATTACCTTATTTATCATTTTCTTTAAATAATAAAAAAATGAGAAAAATATTAAAACTTAATATTACTTTGTAGTCAAAAGTTATTTATTCATTTCAACCTTTTACTCAACAAATTATTAATTTAAAATTCAATAACAAATAGGAAACCCTAATGCCACCATGCATTAAACCCTAACTTCAATATTTCATGTGAAACTCTAAAACCCTAGGGGTTTATGAAATATGATCATATGAACTTCACCCTTACTTATAGATCCTTACTATGCAACAAATAAATGCATTCTCCCGATTTAGTAAATAGAACAAGCCAAATACACATGAAATTATTATTTCATGTCTTATTAGTTAAATAGACCTTATATGATTCCTTAATGGTCATCCCTAACATGTTAATTCTTGTCATCATCATTAAGTAGTGTCACACCACCTTGGTTAACTAAAGCAACAACCCTATTTAGTAATTCACTTAATATGCTCATGCTTAACTATGTCATGCAACTACTAGATTATTATGAAACCATCTTGTTTTAGATCCATCTAACACCTATCTAGGGAACTAAATTGTGGATCCTAGTAAACCCTAGAAGCACATAGCTCCTATTTGAAGTATTTCTTGTTCATTAAGAAGCATGTTTTTCCAAAGTTATTCTTTTGAAGTAAATAACAAGTAATCATTAACCATGCCCTATAGGACTTAAACTTGACAACTGCTCTTTACATACTAAGATTATATCAACTACTATTCCATATGTGCTAATGTGATTGCTATACAGTATTGAACCACTTGTATATGATACCAAGATAACCAAATCCTAATAAGAACCTTGTTTGTGATACCACTCTAAAAGTGCAACACACCCTAAAAAATCTTTACAACTCACCAATCCTAAATGATAGGGTTAGTATACGCTTAGAGCGATTGCATCTCATACTTATGCATTATAGCATCTTTGCTAGTTATTTAATTAAATATTGTTCTTACCAGACAATGATGGTATTTCAGAATTTGGAGTTATATCATCTCGAAGCTCTTCCCTGCATAATCTTGCAGTCAAGAAAGGCAAGTTCATCACTTCCTCATGCCATTTGATTATTTTTATCAAATTATTTGCAAAGTACTATACTTATCACTCCTGCATTGAAAAGCAAAATATTACTTTACAATTATGAATATGACTATGTGGTGATGGAACCATGGTTTGAGTTTATGGTGGAGGTTCCATTGCAACTGGGAATGTATTCACATAGGATTAACAACGAATGTCACCTAGTGATTATAGCGCAGTATATTATGTGTTAACCATTAGATCTATAATGGCTCTGGGGAAGTCAGATGTATCTTCTTCCTTTCGCATATCAACGGTGCCTATTTGTCGTAGCCGTGTGGGTGCTGTTGGTCCCACGATAAGGTTGAGAGGCCATTAAGCTCTCCAGTCCCAGGTGGACGTCTTGTGCAATAGGGTCTATGAAGGATTGTATCATGGTCGTGGATCAAGCTCTCCAGATTCGTGTGCGATCGAGGGCCCTCTGAATACAAAAGGGTGGGTATGCGGGGTCGAAGAGAAGGCAGTGATTGGCTTCGATCTTACACCTGTCCTCACACCAAGGAAGTGTGGACGAGCACGCGACTCAGTTGGCAACAAGGATAAGTTTTCTTATGGGTAAAGTAACACACCTCTGTAGAGTGTATTGAATTGTGACTTGTCACTCCCTGTTTCGGGAAGGAACTGCGAACGCGGCAGGAAAGGAACTCCATGAAGTTCTGATCAACCTGTGAAGGCTGACGGACATAGTTCTTCAGAATAAAAGCAACCTTTTGAACAAATGTTTACAAAAACATGCATTGCCTATGACTTTCTGGACTATGGCTGTAGCTAGTGCATGATACACCTATTTCTATTATTGAACTTGCTGAGTACGCTCGTACTCATCCGTTCCCTCTTGAACCCCCTTCTTAGATTTAAAGTCATCGAAGGAGAAACTACTGTGGAAATCAAATACAAAGGAGTCAACTACAACAAAATGGAGAACCCAATCAATGAAATCAATGGAGTCAACTTCTACATCAGCTAGGTTGGAAAACTAGACTAGTAATAAAAGGGAACCTTTTCCCTAATCCTAGCACCTAAGTAGCTAGAGTTCTATTAGATTTCTTTAGCAAGTAAAGTACCTCTAGAGCTAGATCTAGCCATAAGATAGTCTACGACTTGTTCTTTTGGAGGTTTATTTGCAGTTTTACCTCACTGTAAAGTAAGAGGCTATGTTGATCTTTTGTAAAGAGCTTATGTGTAATTCTATAGACATGCCTTGGACTCGCATATGTTTCTATTGTACCACTCCGAGGGATGTAATACTAGTGGAAAGGTGTTTGATTGATGTTATGTCAACGACTTGCATATTACACCATGCAGTGGTATGCTGGGTCACCGCAACGGTGGTATGCTAGTGGGGAAGAAGGGGAAGGGCAGAGTCACCATGGATGAGTACACGAGCAGAAGGTGCGCAATTCGGGCAAGGATGGTGTGGAATTGCTACGAATTGGAGAAACATTTTGGGCTGAGAATCGATTGCTCTCATACCATTTGTTAGGATCCTGATGGATCGCTGACGAACTAGAACATGAAGAAGAGGATTTTGGGGGGAAATCGGTAAAAAAAGGGTAAATTGCAAGAACTAAGTAAAAGGTGAATTGTGGAAAATATAGATAAATTTAGGGTTTTATTTCTTGGTTGATTGCACAGGGTACAAAGCTAGTTTTATAAAAACCCATCGTCTAGAAGATGATACCATTGGTGGAATACCAATACTACCCTCAAACCACTAATAACCTCATATTACCTTACATACTAACAACGATGCATCGGCAGGACAAATTGCCACCCTGAACAAGGGCGCGTTTGGTTGCCTGCACCGATTTCCTGCATGCCCGCGCCAGCGAGATGGGATCACATGCGCGTCGCGAACGGGCCATGGGCCATGAAAGCCGGGTCGTTTAGTAGCCTGTGTGGCCTTTTGTGCGCCGGAGAAGGAACCCATGCCCCATCGATTGGTTGCCTATTTCCAGCCCAACTTGCACGCAGGAAAATAGGAATCTGCTGTTTGGTTGCTCAAATCACAGTTCCATATCCTTACCACAATTCAAATAGGGTGAGATTACCATGCCATAGCATCTTACATACGATCAGAGACCACTCAGAAGAACAAGATCGTCACGATCACCACGATGAGGAAGGCGATGATGAAATCTTTGACCCGGCTGGGACGTACCTCCGGTGGTGCTCCTTGTAGAGCATGTACTTCCTCCGGCGGCAGCTGTGCTAATGGCACTGCCTCATCGATGGCCTGGTCTTCCAGGAGCTCCTCTTCCAGGAAGGTGAGGTACTCTTGTTGTGTCTCCGCCAATGATTCATACCCTCGGTAGCTGCTGTTGGAGTAGCCATTGACCTGATCTTGGCAGACTCTCCATGATTTGTACATTCCTCGAACCGGTCCACGGAACACCACATACCACTAGCATGGTATAAGAAGAAGAAGTTATCGATCACAACGATTAAGCAATTCAGAAAAGAGCAATAGAACAACACAAGTGTTGACATCAAATGATAAACTAACAGAGGCATGCATGATCATTCCAAAAGTGGATCACAAGTTCATCGTACACTACCATGGTGTCATCCTATCACCACAACAAAAGTGGGTGTCATACTAACACCGCAAGTTCACCATCACCTGAGGGGTTAGTATATACCACCTCATCATAGTTACAAAAGGGGGCCATCAAATGTTTTTCATCCTAGCTACTACTAGAATTTACATCATCATCATCATCATCATCATCATCATCATCATCATCATCATCATCATCACCAGCTCCATGCATGCATCCCTGAACCACCCCCTCAAGGGCACCACTACACCTTGGAGTGGTACTTGCCAAGGTAGTTCCTCGTCCAGAGGACGCGGTGTGGCTCCATCATGCTGACAAAGCTGGAACCCTGGGCCTTGTGGTCGACGAGGTGGCTGAGGGCGGCCATGAGATCATCCTCGGCGAAGCCAAGCATGTCCATGACCGCATTGTACAGGTCAGGGTGCATGTCCGTGGTCTTGTTGTCCCCGATGGTTGTGCGACGTCCTTCACAGCAACAGTCATGTTGGTGAAGGCCACCAGCTCGTCGTCGGTGAAGGCACCTCTCTCCCTCTTGTCGGTGGTCGCCTTCTCAGGCGCGTCGGTGGCCTTCTCAGCATCGAGGTTGACCGTGTCGAACTCCTGGGTTTCAGCATCCTCAGGTGCAGGATTTGCTGCAGCCGAGCCTAGGGGCTCACTTGATCCCATGGTGTACTAGCCGGTGGCGAGGCCGAAGGAGAATATGGTATGAATCTCGTCGTAGTTGGCAATGGTCACATTCAGGAATTCCGCGTCCTTTGGGTGATCCTACGATACAAAGGGACAATGATGTTAGTTCAGCTCGTGGCTGATCAAAATAGTTAGTGAGGTGGACTCAGTTAGTGAGGTGCTCACCGTGACGTGCCCGCAGTAGTGCTCACCCTCAAGGACGATGCATTTGGTATCCTCGCACCACTGAGCACCGCTTAGATCGTGGAGCCTGCTAATGGTGAGCCACCTCTGCCTCCACTTCCTCAGGTGGTTGTACACCTGAGTGGAGCAGACGGACACACCGCAGTGGTAAAAAAGGCCCTTCACCACAACATTGAGATGGACTTCCTTGAATCCTTTGTCAGTTCTCACTCCGCTCTGGATCAAGCCGCACATCTTCTCCAACACGAAGCTGGACATGAATGGAAGCCATTTCATGGTGGTATTCCTTTCCCGCCCGGTCTTCAAGGCCCTCTCCGCTTTCCTGCGGTTCTTGTTCTTCTTTGTGGTGGCCAACCTAGCCGCGACCTCTGCCGCTACCTGAGCCACCAGGTCAGACACAAGCAGAGGGGTGACCACCACCTTGGAGTCATATGATGGCTGTTAATCGGGAACTTGCGAAGGGATTTGAGAGTCCCCAACGCAGATAAGCGGCTGACTAAAGTCACCACAGAAGGAGTCCTACACACATCGTAGCAATATAACGTGAATCTACTTGGAAACAAAGACATGTGAATATCACAAACCATACCAACAATCATCCTAAATTAGATAAGCAGTTCATCGCAACGGTGAATAGCACAAACCCTTGCAAAATCATGGCAGGTGAGCACATTTAGGACAAAGTAGTAACCGGAAATGTCAAACCCTAGCAAGATCATGATAGCTCACCACAATCCGAACTAACCCCTACTACAAGACCAAACCCTAGACAAGATCTGACAACTCCTAACCTAGATGTAAATATTACCGCGGTACCGGGATAAGGGATGGTTTACAGTCATCGTCGGAGGTGAAGATGTACTGGACCAGGAAGTAGATGAAGCAGCCTAGATGTACTCGCCACCGTCTCCACCGCTGCAACCGTCGCCGACCGGAGATGCGTGCGCCTCTTACCTGCTCTCCGACGGGAGGAGGAGCTCGAAAATTGGGAGGGGGGCAGTGGAGGAGGGGGTAGAAATAGGCCATGGGGCGCGACGGGATTTGACGGAATCCTTCCCGCCCCCTTTTCGCTTTTCGCCGATGCAAGCCGCAGCTCCCGCCATCTCTATTCTCGTCTCCGCCCGTGTGCCGAAGATTCCCTTTTGCATCGCCGGGCGTGGAGATTTGCCTGCACCGCTGGAAACTGCCGAACCGGGCGTTCCTCCATGGCCTGGCCCGACACTACTTTGAGAACCGATTTCTGCAAGAACGTGGCTCGGCCCAAGCAACCAAATGAGCCGAAAATTGCTGGCCGAATGCACAGTAAAAAAGAACGATGCTACAGCTACATCAAAGGAACCAAAAGAGAGTGACACAGTAAACTTTCAGTTCTACAGCGAGAAGCGCCTTCTTCCCTTTTCGTTGTCTACTCCTGTAGCTCCTGCTGGGTGCTGGGTGCTGGGTGTGGAACCCACACGCGAGCTGGAAGCCAATGGCAAGTCAAAGAGTCCTCGTGACTCCCCATCCGGCGGCTCAGGTCGCACCAGTACGCTCTCAGCATCTCAACCGTCCAGCCACCCCCACACCCATAACTAGAGTCTCCACGCGGGCCCACTGTCAGCCTCACTGACACCCCCACTACCCACACTGTCGCACAACACCTCTCCTGCTTTCTCTCCCAGCGCCATTCGCATGCATCATCAAGATCAAAAACCCCAATTTTTCCCCCTTCTCCCTTCCCCTCGCCGGCTCCTCTTGCTGCTCACCCGAGAAGAGAAATTTGTGCTGCTGCTCGGCCCTTGCATTGCATTTGCGTGTGGGGGCGGCGGCCATGGAATCGGCGTCGGATCCGAAGGCGGAGGAGAACCCGGACGTGTGGGAGCTGTTCCGGCACTACGACAGGCTCTACTTCCGCGGCGCGCTCGACGACGCCGCATTCGCCGTCGAGTGGACCTCCCCGCGCGTGAAGACTTGCAGGTACGTGCGTAGGCCTCACCTCTCGGCCTCCTCCCTGCTGCTGCTCAAGTCGGTTCTTGCGCCCCTGCTTCTTTTATTTTGGGCGTGCCAGGTTGCTGCTAAAAAAAAATCCCCGGCTGGCTCGCCGATTTTTTCTTCGATTCTTTCAAGACCGAGCATGCCTAGGATCGCTGCTTTAGATTCTTCGTAATCTCCATAAAAGATGCCCCCCCCCCCCCCCTTTTTCTTTTGTTCTTCTTACTCCTGCCTTAGATTCCCCCACCTCGATTCTTTGCAATCGTGCCTTTCATTTCCATTTCTCGATGCGAGAAGCTCGGTGTTTCCGAGTAGATCGTGCAAAATGTTCAAATTTCAGAGGGGGGTTTTTAATTTTGGCCTACATTGACGCTCTATTTCCCCCCGTTGGATAAGGGCGTGGGGGTGATTACAAGGAGGTTAAATTACTACTGAAGGTGTTCGAGTGCTGTGTATATTAATTAAACATAAATGTGTTGCCAGAGGTTGTGGCTTTACTGCTTTAGGCCAACCTCCCTGAGCATATACTGCATACGAATTTTATCGGGGAAAAAAAGAATACTGCATACGAATAACAGACTCTGCTTAACGTTATCGTTTTGCTGTACTTACTTATTCAGTGTAAAAATGGGTACGCATAGCGGAAGGTGGTTAATCTGACATTTAGATCATCTGGATGCATTTAAAATATTGAATATGGGTTTGGGCACATGCCAAATTAGTTATTCCTAGAGAAATTGGTGTATACTGTATATACTTGAATTATTGCTTTCAGATATAGCAGTTTCCTATTGACTTCTTGTTCGAGCTAATTATCTCTCTAGGTAGTAGTAGGCTGCATCATATCCTTACCAAGTTCATCATCACATTAGCTAGATAGACCTCTGCAAGAGATATTTTTTTTACTGCATGTTGATCTTGGGCTATAAAATGTGTGTTAATATAGTGTTTCGCTCAGTTATTAGATTGTGTTTGTAAACTTTATATGAAAAAGCTTAATGGAAGCACTGATTTCATTGTCTATAAGCAGTGGTTTCGGATCCTGTTCATTTGGAAGCAAAACCATAACGCTCTATCAACCAATGCTGCAACATCGCACAAAGGATGATCTGAAGAACGCCCTTCTGCATCTGATGATTCATGCTATCGTATTTATGAAGCATGGTATGGCGAGACTCAGGTAAATGTTCTCCTGTTAAACTAAGATTGTGCGTTCCACTTTAGTCATCTCCCAGCCTGCCTGCTGCTTAATTATTTTTGTGAATCCGTGCAGTATGCATGGTCCTGTTTTCCGTGATTGGATGGATGCTATCAACGCTTGCTCCATTGAAGATTACCTGGTTAGTAATTTCTGGCAGATAAGTTCTAAACCATTATACTCCATTGATGATTTCGTTTTCGCTTGCGCCACCCAGAGACCAAAAGGCGGCTATTGTATCACCACCACCCATGATTTCAGTCCGGAAGAACTCCAGAGCATCCAGGGAAATCTGTGGAAGGTACTACTTTCCAAGTTTCCAAAGCTCTCTTTCTTAATGTCCCCTTTTTGTTGTTAAATTGCTTTCTAGTTTTACCTGTTACCGGCGTGTTCAACTTCTTACATTTCAGTGTGAATCATGTGCCGCTACACTTTTGAGAGCCACGAAGCTGGGCCCTCCATCTGATTCCTGCTGTATTGAGAATGTTAGCAAACATGCTACCTGTGGCAACATGCTTTGCAACTGGCACAAGTAAGACTGCATAAGTTTGCGCTGACGTATAAACTCATCATGATTATAGGATAGCGTCGTAAAATTGTACCTTACATTCTTTTTTTTTCTTCGAAATGGGGCAGCCCCAGCCTCTGCATCAACTGGTGCATGCGGCTCAAAATTGTACCTTACATTCTTAAATATTGTTTTGTCGCACAAAGTCGATAAAATATGCCGTTGGACCGTGGGTGGTGCATCTGATGTTGCGAATTTGCCTCTGAATCATTCAGATGCATAATGACCTCTCAAACTGATAAGTAGATGCATGTTCCATTTTTTTAATACTCTTGGTGGGTTATATCAATTTATCTCTTGATAATATTTACTTTTAACTATTGTTTGCGTGGTGAATTTCAAAGGTGCATTGACTGATGCTCTTGTCTGCAGCCACAAGATGAATTGTGGTGGTACATATGTGGTGCCGAAACAAGGTCAAAAGATGGTTCCGAAAGGTTATGCTGTTGGTTGTAAGTTCTGAACTAACTTAGCCCCCGCGCTTCATAGTTTTCCTACTATGTAATCCACCTTAATTAGTTTGGTTTACAATCAATCTACATTCTTGTATCTGCCATTGATGCATCATGTTCGTGCAAGCACAATTGAAGTATGGATTCAAGCTTCTCCATTTTTATAAGGAAACACGTTAATTATTGTCAGCATGCAGCTCTTTCTACACTTGAGTAACTAAGTGGATCATATAAATGTTTAGATGTAGTGAACTTTTGTTTTGTTTTATCATTTCATTATGCAAACTTCGGTACTTCCAACATTAGTGTGAAAATGTCATTCTCCAACAAGAACGCAGACTTTAGAATGGCCCCCAAGACAATTCCTGTTATAGCTAATGTTACCATATCAACTAACAACATGGCTTGTTCAGGTAAACAGGGGCTTCTTACTGAAACATCCAAGTCACAAGATGCTGTAGAAGAATCATATTCAGATGAAGTTCAGGAGAATTCTACTGTGCCAAAACCAATTGTGCCTGCTATCCCTCAGAGAAAGGCAAGCAAGAGTAATATGCCTGTAGATTTTCAGAAAGCAATTGTGCCTGCAACCCCTCGGAGAAAATTGAAGCAGGAGTTTGTTTCATCGGAAAAGTATGAGCTTTTCTCTATAGGAAGTTGCAAAAATGAAAACACACTTGGTAGTTGCTCCTCAAAGAAGCCAGAGGACTTCCAGAGAAAAATTGATTCGTCTGATTCTCCTCTGAGCAAACTGAAGCGGAAGCAAACATCTATTGCTTCGAAGAAGCATGAAATTAGATCTGTAGAGAGTTTCTACAATGCAAAATCGTCGAGAACTGACACCTCCACGAAGGCAAGCAGGTGGCATAAGCCAGAGCACGTTCAGAAATCCAATGTCCAGCCTGCTGCATCTCAGAAAAAACTGAAGCTAGAGGAAGACATGACTTTCTCTCTAGGGAGTTATAAAAGTGCAAAACTACCAGGCGGCAGCACATCCAGGAAAGCAAACACGTGGCACAAGCCCGAGGGTGTTGAGAAATCCAGTATCGCACTTCCTTCTCCCACAAAAAAACTGAAGCTTGAGCAAGACTTCGTTGAGAAACATGAAGATACAAAACCACTTGGAAGCAGCACCAGAAACAAAGAAGGCAAACTTCACAAGCCTGAAGGCATTCAGAAAGGCAGTGTTCTACCTGCTACCGCTCCCAGAAAACTGAAACAAAACTTGGTTGCGTCGGAGAAGAATGAGCTTTCCTCTTGTGTGGGTCGCAGCAATGCAAATGTACTGGACAATGTGTTCTCAAAGCAGGCACACAAGCAGCGTGACCCTGAAGTGACTCGGAAACCCATCACGCAGCCTGCCGCCCCTCAAAGTATACCCAAGCAGCAAAACATAACCAACTCCTCAGCCAAGGCAGGGAATCAGCATAGTCCTCAAGATTTTCAGCGTGCTGTTTCTCAAAGTAAACTGAAGCAATCAAACCATGTTGCACCTGAGAGGCAAAAGACAAGAAGCGTTGCGCCTAAGATGCAACAGACAAGAAGCGTTGCACGTGAGAGGAAAAAGAGGAGAAGCGTTGCACCGGGAAAGAAAAAGGAGTATGCTTGCGTTAGTGTGTGGGCAAACATCTACGAATCAGAATGTTCAAGTGGATCAGCTGAGCCGCTTGTAAACAAAAGAACAGAGCGAAGGAAGCGAGAGAGAGAACGAGCAGTTCAGATAACCTATTCTCGGTCAAGGAAGCGAAGTGCCAGCGGAATGAGCTTCGTCAAGGCCGAACCTGCGGAGGAAGAAGTCTCATCTGAACAAGCCAAGCCACCACCTCGATCTCAATGCTTGGAGTTCATTCTTATTGGTACTGCCCACAAGGTGGTGACTCAAGACCCTAGAGATCAGTTCCGACGACCAGCTCCACGCATGGGCATTGTTGCCCCTTCTGCAGATCAGGTGAAGACTCAAACCCCAAGAGGTCAGTCCCAGCCATCAACTCAAACTCTTAGAGATCAATCCCAGCGACCAGCTCCAAGCATGGATATTGTTGGTGTCTCTCCTGTAGGCCGGGTGACGACTCGAATCCCTAGAGGTCAGTTCCAGCCACCAGCTCAATGCATGAACATTGTCATCTCTCCTGCGGACCTGGCGGCAACTCAAGCCCACACAGATCAGTCCGTTCCACTTCCATCTACGTGCATGGACATTGCTGCAGTGCCCTCTGCTGACCAGGTGATGACTCGAGCCCCTGTACATCAGTCACAACCACTAGCAGCAAGCGCCATCGCCACAGATAATCCTGACGTGATAGACATATCTGATGATGACTGAACTTCATCTCCATCAACTCTACACTTTGCTTATTCTGGATTAACGCTGGCAGTGTTTTCATAGTTATCAGATTCATGATTTTACTATACGATTTTACGATTTTACGACTTTACGACCCAAATTGAGTGGAACAATTGTATGATCCTGCTAAGTAAGATTTAACGATTCTGAAAGTTAGGATCCCGCTGTTTGTGATGCACTGATGCTACCATAAAAGTTCGACCCGATTCGGAATCACGATTCTGACAAGCTCTTGGCATATTCAGAGGTTTGGTTAGCGCTTACTATCGTTTTAGCATTAAATGTGTATATAGAGCATCAAGGTATTAGCTTTACCACTGTCGTTATAGCATGAAATGTGTAAACATAATCATGGTAGCATGACTGATTTGCTGTGGAGGGCGTGTACGACTTTGATCTGAACGTCTGTGCAATGCGCATGGTGTACTGGAGCAACTGCAGTGTATTGTTGAAAGATGGGCATATCTTGAGAAAGTTGAGACTTCTTGTAAGTTGTTACTCTGTAGATCATTTTTGCATCTCTGCAGTTCGACAGATGCAAACACCAAATCTCTAATACATGGTGTACATTTCCTATGAGCTGAATGATGAAAGTTTGGCACCTCCGGCACCTCAAGTTGTTAAAAAAAAAGTATCCCTGCTACAGCATATGGTCAGCTGTGCTGCTCCATTTCATATTTTCTTCACTGTGGCGTGTTTCTGGTTATTGCCACTCCTTGCTTGCCATGGCGTTTCTACGAATATATGCATCTTACTGCAGTGCTTGGTTAAATAGACACGAGTATGGACTTCATATACTCGCTGGAATTTCCCAGTCTTCATGGTACCAAAGCTTTGGAAGTATGGCCCGTTTTTAGTGCAACGAGAAGCTAAGACAACAACAACAAAAATTCATGGGCTGGGCAAAGAATAATTTCTCTTTTGTCTCGTACTATGTTTTTCTAAGCGCACAGCTGGTAACGGCAATGAGAACGGGGTCACGGACTCACGGTCAGTCACACCCAAAAGTAGACCGAGCAGCCAGGTGATACAGGCTTGTTCAGAAGCAAAGAGCTCATAACGCTTTAGAAACATCCATTTCGACTATCACTAGATCAGCAGATCCAGTAAAACTGACACAGAACTTTTATAAGCTGTTGTCAAGTCTGTAATTAACACTCAAAGATAATCTAGAGCATGTACTAATTTGTAAGGCAGAGAAGAATTTTAAGACTAAAGAAGACAAATCTCAAAAAGATATCTAATGCCTGCCCTGAGTGCGGGAGTATCAGCCTCCCACACACCCTTGCTCCAATGGGCTTGTGGCATCTGCATGTAATTCAGAAACAACCCGCTCCGTCTTACTGCGGCCCTCCGTCATCGAACTCATTAATGTGGTCTAACAGGTAGTTTGCAGCCAAGGTCTCATCCTTGTTGCAGGCGAAGTACACCTCCAGAACAAGCGCCCGGTCAAAGCCCATTCCTTCAAGCTGCATATGCAAAATGCAATGAGATTGTATCGTGGTGCAGCAAATAACCATGATACTATGACAAGGTACAAGAAAATGCAAATGCGGGCAGTCGTCAAGTAACGTTCTCAAGATCTATGGACTTACACGAAGTATAGCTTCATTCTCCTCAGGAGTAACAGCTATGGTCTGAGGAACAACTCCCTCTGCAAACTGGTCTAGGAGATTCCTGGTTCAGCAAGCATGAGACTGTCAAACAACATGCAAAGTTCAAGTAAAGTGTCACGAAGGGGGAAAAGATTCATACTCGTCTTCATCACCCTCAGCTGGTTCGTTGATTAAACGAAGGAACTCAGCTTGGTTGTCCTGAATCAGCTGTAAAATCTGAGGATTCTGCTTTCCCAGCTCTTGAAGCAATGGCTGTAAACAAAATGATGCATTAATCAATTGTAATAAGCAGATTACTTGACACAGGAAAAAAGAGCAGCAGCACTAGTACCTGTAAGATTTGAGGGTTAGCCTGCACTAAGGAAAGTAAGCTTCGGAACTGTGCATTGTTACGCAAAACATCCAGATTTCCCTCACCAGCAGCATTTGCTGAAGCATTTGGAAGGGCCTGCAAGTTAAACAGGGCAAGCGTTAACACTTAACACTATAAAAGAGGAAATCACTCCCAAAAAAAAAAAAAAAAAAAAAAGAGGAAATCACAGAACCACAGGATGAAGGGAAAGGGAGGGAGAAAGTACTTGAGGGAAGAGGTCCAAGGGACTAGCATTAGGTCCAGAAGAGGCAACTGCAGCTTGAGTTGCTTGTAAAGCCTGGGCAGGATCAGCTGGCTGGGCACTTGGAGGTGGTGCAGGAATGTCCATCGGCTCAGGAATACCCTGCATGAAAGATCAAAAGGTATTAGTTATGTAGCCAAGAGATCTGCAATATAAGTTATTTCAATATGAATTTACCACGGTATCCCCTGCATATATATATTACATAGCTAAATTACTAGAATACATAAAATCGCCCTAAAAGAGGTTACAACAAGTAAATAACCATATAATTTAGACATCTAATATGCTTATTTGCTTGTCTAAACTTGAGAACAATGAGTCATAATCAAACCATCAAAGGGGACCTGAGAATTATTAAAGTAGGATATCTTCTTACAGAGTATAAATATTCAATAGCCCTCTCCGGATTGTTGAAAGCAGCCCGTAGGGCACGCAGCACAGTGTCTCTGTCCCATGTTCCGCCACCCATTTCAAGAATCGACTGAATTGTTGCCTCTAGGTTGCTCCCCGCAACAAGGTTTGAGGCAGCCTGACCATAAGGTTCTGCTTCAGTGCTGTACAAAGGATGGTAATAAGTCAATGGGATTAATAGGGAAGTAGTATGACTTCAGTGAAACAGGAAATGTATTTATGAGATTACAAATCAAATTAAGATGAAATGAAGAAAATAAATCGACTCACGAGACGGCAACAGCAGGAGCTGGGGAGGCTGTGGCAGCTGGACCAGGAGCACTGACAGGTACACTACTTCAGTAAAGATAAGGATATAGTTATCTAGCTGGCAACAACCACTTGCCATATAACATAACAATAATAGTGCAAATCAATGAGAGGACAGCTATCATTTACCGACAACCAACTTTCCTATGTAAGTTAAAAATAAACTACAGCTAGGATGTAAAATACTATGTTTGTAAATATAGACTTCTGCCTCTTATGGCATGTCAATTAAAGCGCTAAACCAGTATAAGAATTTTATATTTCCTGTCAAAAATGTCTCCAATGAGAAAAGTAGAGAGCAAAAGAAGCCCTGAACACAGCGGAATAGAACTGAAAAGGGTCAAATCAGGTTTCTTATTTCAATATGGGTAAAACTAACATGGGTGCTGGTGCAGTCACTGCTTGAGGTGCTGGGGTGACTGGAGCTTGAGAGGCAGGAGTAGCAGGCACTGTCTGAGTAGGTGGTGCCTGCAAAATAAATGCAAGTTAAACTGTGGGATCTCAGGAATAGAAGGATACACAGCCAGGAAGCACTGAAACATATTAACATACTCGAGCATAATCTTTTTTGTTGGGAAATAAGCAAGTAATGATGACTTTACAAGAAAAACACAAGGTGATAAAAATTAATCCAGTCAAGAGATCGTAGTTGAGAACTTCGTAAAATTTTCAATTCTAATTCAACAAACTTAAACCATACTGATTAACTATGTCTGCCTATTAGAGGACAACAAACTTAAACATACTGTAGTTTCAGTGACTAAATGTGGCAAAAGGTGGTACTATTGGCAAATAACTTCAAAAGCTTTAGATATATGTATAAGAAAATTTTGTGCCAAATGAACATAAAGTCACATTAGCCATGAGTAGCCCATATCAGTGTAATGAAGTTCCATCTCACCTGATTTGAGGGTTCCTTCGATTTAGCTGGAGCTGCACTTGATGAGCCCTTATTCTGTGAAAGGAGTTGAGTCAGAAGCAATAATAACAATTATCAATCTGATGATCAGTTAAGAAAAAGCAATTGTAGGCTGTCATTTATACACAAATAAAAGGAATGATAATAGTAACAACTATATCTTTCAAGGAAATTCCAATACATATTGAAGTTCATTACAATCAGAGAGTTCAAATTCTTGATATCCAAAATAAATACTTAATGATGCACAAGACGAAGATTGTAAATTTGTAATGAAGATATTCTATCATTTTTTGTGTTGCTATGCTAATCCAGGACATTATGAAATCTATTAACTAGTACCAAGCAGGATGCCCTACCTGTCTAAGCATTATCACAAGAAAGTTGTTTTCAAGAACTTTGTTTTCCTCCAACGTAGTCTCATCCTTAAGCACCTTCCCTTGATGTACAAGCATTTGCTGGTCAGCTGGGTACACATTCTGCCCTTGTGAACTCTCAATGAGCTTCTTCACATCCGAAATCTGCACAAATGAATCAATTATATAAGTTGTAGTTTTCCCATAACAAAGGATCTAAAGAACCAGGAATTCACATGAATCTAAAGGCTACACCCCATACTACACAAAAACATGGCCAAGAGCCCAACATCTTTTGCACCTATGAAGAATCCAGTCTGTGCTGATGGTCTATTCACGTGATCTTGCAATGTCCCTATTACTGACTACTTGCTAACGATTAGGTCAGGCTCAAGCAATCTGAAAAGAAACAGAGATGGATGGAACGGGCTCGACATGCTCACGATTATTTTCATAAATATAGATTTATGAAACGCCCGAAATACCAAATCAATACCATAATGGGCCCATCATGAGGGCGTTGCACATAGGGGGGAAGATGACAATATATACAGTGTTCTTTCAGTTAGTTATGTCAAACCTTCTATATTATGTGGTTTTCAATCAAGTGATAAAAGCATATGAGTAGCAGAAATGCTCAACTAGCACCACAGTTATAATTAAGGATGTCCTTCGCCTTTCTGTTGCTACCCTATGTACTGCAAGGGTACATTCATACAGAGAGAAGGTATCTACAGCCTACAGAGAGTACAATTGTGGTCAGCCCAAACCATGTCCCCAACATTGATCCTCTAAATCTAATTCGTAACATCGCTTTTCCTCTGATTGTTGCCAGCATACTATCTCTTCGTTTTGAGAAAAAAAACATTCAAAAAAATAACGACACTATCCATACTCACATAGTCCTAATCTATTTTGGCAACAAAACAAGAGGTTACTAACTAACAAGTCAGCATATTCTGAAGAAAACATGTTTTCTAGCAGCAAACAACTGTATGTATTTCCAAATCTCCTGCTGCTCCAATCTGAGTGGGTAATCAAGGGCTCAAAGTTTCATCAAAATATACACCCAGAAAAAAAATTCATCAATAGATGCCACCTACAGCCTGAAAGGAGAAAGTCCCAACAGAACAAACCTTATCTTCCACACTTCGGTTTAGGGTCAGGATTCAAGTCGGTTGTGCATCTGGTAAACACACCAATCAGTCCAACCCCGCAAATTCTACACCCATGTATCCGCCAAACATTCACAATCTACTCACCGAAACGACCACAACCTAGACGAACCCCGCATCCGCTCTCTGCTCCGCCCACGGCATAACCCAAACCGCAAACTACAGATTGGAACAACAGTAAACATCCGGGCCCTCACGCGACTCGCACCCCGCCAGTCCCGCACGCACGCAACTCTACCAATCGCTCCGCACCAAGCAACCCAGCCCCGCGAGCAGCTCAGCAATCAACAGCCCTAAATCTCGCCCAACCCTCGCGACGACGGACGTACAGATCGGGAGCGGCGGGCGGTACCTTGTCGGCGGGGTTGACTTCGATCTGGAAGCTGGAGCCCTTGAGCGTCTTCACGGAGACCTTCATCTCGCCGCGTCGCTCGCGTGCGTCGCCGCGGCGCTCGTCGAGTTCGAGAGGAGGCGGAGGCGGAGGCGGAGGCGGAGGGAGAAGGAGAGAACAAGGAGGAGGAGGAGGCGGCGAGTTTTCTCGGATTTGTTTTTTGTTTCGGCCCCCGAGAGCGAGGGCAGCGTGGACGGGTTGGTTTTCTAGGTTAACCCCTCTGGTCTGCTGGATTTATATATACGGCCGTACTTTTCTGCAAGGGTCGCTTTTTAGGTTTGGGTTTTTTTTTTCAATCGAAAATACGTGCCTGGCCATGAACCTGATGTTGGGCCGGGCTCAAATTTCGTATTTTCAGCTTCTAGAATATTTCGAAAAATATTTGCATGTAGAGGAAGTATATACGTGTGTGCGTGTTATTTTTCGTACTCAGAATCAAAAGTATGTTAGTTTAGGCAAAAAATAGAAGACAAGTTTCGAATGAATGAACAGTACGATGGCAACTCTCTATGCAGATTGTATGTAACTTAGAGGTCGAAATACTATGTAAGTTAATGCCAGCGTAAGTATATCACGTCAGCGGGATAGATGAGGATATCTCCTTGGTCTCTCGATGTTGCATTGAAGACATTAAGCTTTGCGCTTTTCGTTGTAACACCCCGTCCTCTCCCTCTCTTCTTAATAATTGGTGTAACGGCCATGATCTGTCCTGACATCTTTGCCCCCCATCTCCTCTCTGTCCTCTAAAAAGTTGTAATGATCCTTGTAAGCCTTTGTGAGTTGTTGTAAAATGTTCGGGCCGGCGTAAGCCCGCCGTAGTCCAGGTCAAAAAAATATCACGTTTAGGAGTACAAAGGTTCTGAATATTTCCATTATTTTTTCAAGTTGGGTGCGACTTCAAGAGCTATGGGTAGACAAGGACACTAATTCGATGGTGCACCAATAGGGAGCGGAAATTCCGGCCTCCACTTACCCTTGAATGTCGAGCCCCCCGTACCCTATAATGGTAACTTGTGGCAGGGGGCCTATTTAAGGCCCCCTTCTTTCTCAATGGTTTCCCATCCTCTGGGCAAGTATTGAGCATAGTATTTTATCCTCCGTTATTGACCTCTAAAGCTTGTCCATCTCTCAATCTCTTAAATGATTCTTGCATCTTATTGACGGAAAAAGAGAGAGGGGATCTAGATCATCTACTTCTCCACCAATCAAAATATTCTCTTATTGAGGGGAACATTCTAGATCTAGATATTGGAGTCTTTTGTGGATTTCCTCTCTTATTCCCTCGTAAGGTTTTGTAACTTTGGTGGAATTTGGAAGTGAAGGACTTGAGCACTCGTGTCCTTTGCCATTCCATAATATGCATTGGTTTGAGTTTTCTATGGAAATTCGGTAAAGTTAGAGTTCGTGGGTGATTTTCTTTCGGCTCCTTGTACCCGGAGCTTGTACCTCTTAGGTTCTTGGAACGCTAGATGGCTTTGTGGTCCTTTGTGATGGTGTGGCTTTTTGTGGCGTTGTGGACTTGGTGGAAATTACTTGGCATTGTGGCCTTTTCGTGAAACTGTACGAACGCACATGGATTATCCAGATGTACATGCGGTGTTTTTTGTTGGAATTTTTTGGCAATTAGAAATATGTATTTTGGGTGGAGGCAGCATATGCATTAGGGAGCCAGATTGAATTTCCGATCTAAACGGAATAAAACTATGGATGATAAAATAACATTTGTCGGGTTTGAAGTTCTAGGTACCCATGCACCATGGTGCCTTCGTTTGAGCTTCCAATTTTATACACTACTATGAACTAGGTAGCAGAGACCTACCAAATAAAACTTCAAATATGACGCATAGATTTTTAGGTGTCTAATGATAATTCTGTACTATAATCGTTGCCCACCTAAATTGGAGTAGTAACATTTTAGATGGGTAGGGGTTTATACATTTATTATGATACGTTTAGAACCAAATGCTTAATAAAGACACGGAGATAATCTTGTCAAACCTAACATAAAAGGGAAGACTCCCCCGAACGGCAAGCCTACAATCTTATGACAGTACTGAATATATTAACTGAGACTTTAGCATTACCGAAAATCAACCTATGGACTATATACATTGATTCGTTGTGTTGCCACAACATTGTATTAGAAGATGAACAAGCACCCAAACAATCCAATAGTTGACACCATTACCAGATTCTCTACTAGTAAGAAATGCTACTTACTTTTTTACTTTACGCTTCGTTCCCTTGTTCAAATTAGTTTGTTCCTCTGTGTTTCAAGGGAAAAAAATCTCTGGTTTTCATACCTGGCCGAAAATGGCAAAGACTTGTAACATGTTAATCTAGTTTCCAACCAAAGAATTATACTTCCTCACAAGTCCAGCCAACCCCAAACCGAGAAAACTCGATCACCACAGGGGTGCTCGCGCAAAATCTCCTCCCATAGAGCAGCAGACGGCGGCGTCCTGTTTCGTGCCACCCCGCAACAGCAGACACCGCGCGGGGCCAATGAAAACCTAGCGCACGACGCGATGCTCTTCGGCCACACGGCGCGTCGTCCGCAGCGGATCCTCCTCCGCTGCGTGGCTTTCTGAGCTGTACCGGGGATCCTTTCCCAGGCGCCGTACGCCTCCTTCTGCTTCGCGGGCCCGAGCGGAAGTTACCCGAAAAGGCTGTCGTCCCATGCGCTGTACTGTTCAGGGCCCAGACGTCGTACGTGCTAGCCTTAGCCCACGGGCCTAGATGTGCGGCCCAGCTGGGGTTAGCAGTCCAGCTAGCGCCTCACGGCCCTCACCACGGTTCGAAGTGCCAGGCCACGATCCACACGGGCTGAAGAAGTTTAGTTAGGACTTGGAGCATGTCCAGCCGCTGCTCAAAGCGTCACCCAAACGACGTCAAATCAAGCGGGTAGGGAACACGTTTTCTTCGTGCTGCGTGTGGGGATGTCGTTTTCCAGTCGTGTCCTTCAAAGGTGGTCCTAAATATAAATTTAAATAGTTCACATTTAAAAAGATTGTTCCGGCCGAACTCGTCGCGATCGAAGTAGCCGCGATTAAAGTACTGGACGATTAAAGTACTGGACGCGCGATCATACAGACCGGTGGTGCAAATTGAACATAAATTAGAAGAAGGGGTTCGGCGGCGCCGACGACGCATACTAAGTCGACGTAGGCCCGTCGAGCACGACGACCTCGTCGTGCTCTGCCCGGTCTGCCTACTCATCGTCGACTCACAAAGACATTGATCTTTCAGAACCTTCGACTTGGGGCCTCGTGAGCCCGATGCCACCTTCTTCTTCCTCTTCTTCCTCACGCCGGCCGCGTCAACCTCCACGAGATCCTCTGCATCCTCCGAGGCATCCTCGCCGTCCTCTTCGTCCTCGTCCTCCCCTCCTCCTCCCCCTCCTCCCCCTCCTCCTCGCGTGCTGCCTCCTTCTCCCCGAACGAACCACCAGCACCCTCGAATTCGAGTGGACCTCTACGGCCAGTGAAGGCAGCACCGTCCGCACCGGGGCCTGGTTAGCGTTGCGGCGCGTCGTATGTCGGGGAGTAGAACACGACGTTGGAGTTGAAGCCGCCATGCGGCAGCACATCCTCGTACCGCGGCGACAAGTTCGGTGTCACACACCCAGGAGTCGCCGATGCGCCCTCGATGAAGAAACCGGGTGTCAACGGAGATGCCACTCCTAGAATGTACACGATGGCCGACTACTTAGGGTGAAGACAGACTCGGAACCAGTTGAGGTTCAAAGTGCCAGGCCACAGGCCACGATCCACAAGGGCTGAAGAAGTTTAGTAGAAGTAGACAAAATTACTGGCCAAGTTGAAGCAACTTTCGTGAAAGAATTAGTGGGCAAGATGAAGGAGAAATCGTGCTATTAACAATCTAGCAAAGTCCTAAAGTTTTGGAACTTTGGCAAAGTTTCTTTCTTTGACGAGTTCAGGAGAATCAAACTGATATAGTCTACCAAGCTAGTCATATGCCCGTCCGAAAAAAAATACTCCACACAAGCTGTCACAGACATTCTAGAAAGCAAATATACCGCACAAAGTCAGAGCTCCCTGTGTGTGTCTGTCTAGGCCTGGGATTCCCGTATCCATCTGACGTGCCAGTTTCTATATATACGCGCCCACTCCGCAGAGATCTCGTTAGTTAGTAATGGATATGTGGTTCCACAGACATCTTCGTCGCAGCTTAATTTGCCATAAGCTGACCAGAGTTCACTCTGACCTGGGAGATCGATACACCGTCAGCTGCAAGTATCTCGTGTGATAACTATGGGAACTTATAAAAATTTGGGCACGAGGATGGATTGCTTGCCTATTATATACAGCGTGCACTTGGAACGGCTCCAGGTCCAAGATACGGCCGGGCACGTACTGGTTATGGTTGAATACAGTTGCATCTGTGGTTCTGTATACAGAACACCCTAATGCACACAACCAAGGGCGCGTTTGGTAGCTAGCACATCACTATTGTCTTGCCAAATCGAACAAGTCAGGATTACACTTCAAAACTCAAAAATCCGGCATTGCTCGACCCAACAACTGAAATACCGAACATCGGCATCATTCATGTTGTTTTTCAATCAAAGGCATTCGGATAGAAGTGTTATAGACAAAAAAAAAAAAATGGTTACACACTGTACACTAGTATCCCAATGCCATAGAGCATGGAAGTTGGCAAGAAAACTTGTAAAGCACTATCAAAACCCCACTAGGTTGAAGCCCTACCATTCAAATTTCCCCCAAAACGAGGCCTCCAAGATGATCAGATGGATTCAAGGAGGCGACATGGAAGACACTGCCACAACATGGTGAGATGAGGGGAGGAGGCCCCACTGCAGTCAGCTGGCATGAAAGAGCCGATGAGACAAAGGAGAGGGGAGTTGAGGTGTAGGTATTGAGGTTCTTAAAATTCACCTTTGTGGCGGATCATGAAGGAAATTCTCTGCATTTTTTAAGAAATGTGTTAATCCTATTACCAATTCTTTTAAAAGAATGAAACATTCGCTGTGTCATTAACCTCCCATGTTATAATGTGCCGCAGATTTGTTCTACTTTTATCCTTTGATGAAGGTTCTAGGTGAATGTGGGCCTTTTCGCACCGGGATTTTGAGAGATCTCTTTGCACAACTACTTAGGGTGAAGACAGACTCTGAACCGGTTGAGGTTGTGGATGGTGTCTTTCTAATAAGATGAGTTTTCAAAGAGTGATGCGTCAAGATTGGCTCCTACAGGTTGTGTATTGCACATGAGACCAGAGAGGGCCGTGGAAGGGTGGCACGCGGGCAAGTGCATTCCTCGTGCTCCCGCTAGGTGTTCATATAAGGACATGTTTAGGAATGTTCTTGGTTCCGGAAACGATGGTGGGATGTGGCAATTGAATTAAACCGATGTATATATTGCGATGAACTTTAGTTCCCATATGTATACTTGCTTGGAAAAAAGGCGTTGATGTTGTTGTGTTTGATATATGGCGATGAACTTCAGTCCCCATTTGTATAATTGCTCCGCTTGGTATAGTGTGACATGCACTCTTATTGGCTTGGACTCTTCCCGCAATGATGAAATTTGGGAATTCACTGAGAGTATTTAGTTAGTGAAAAACTATCAGATGTCTTTGTTCGATGGATTTGGCTAAAACAATGCACAAGCCTTGTTTATACCTTCAAAGCTTTTTGCCTTGGGGAGTCCCACTCACGGTGGAAGGTTAACCACTCATACCGGCTACAATGTGGCATTTGTTACCATTTCGTAAGATTTAGTTAGGCAATGGCTACCTAGGTGTTGCTCGAAAATATTTTGGATTATATGTCACATACTGCAGAGGTTGGATACCGATTTCTTCCATTACTTTTAAAAAATAACTTTTACAAGAGTTTCCATTGGACTCCCCACCTGGAAATCATGAGAAGAACCTATGTACACCAGAACCCAACTCTTAAATAAATCATGAAAATGATATTTCCATGTTTCAAAAGTTTATGAAAATAATCGCGCACGTAGGTAATGGATACATGTATGTCCATGTAAATTTTAGAACATACATATAACAATTTGGTATCTATAATGAGTTTCCACATTTTGAAACTTAAAAACGACAGTTGAGATCTTGTGAGTTTTGCACTGTTCACAAAATTTCATATCTCGTGGTGAAAATTTACAGAAGTAAGTTTCTACCCTATATCGACGAGTTGTTTTCGCCTTTTTAAAAAAAATTAGAAATACAATTTCTCTAGGTGTTTCATAGTTGGGTTTTGGCGTACCCAGGTTCCGAAAATCCCCATTGTCTACCACCACTTGCCTTCTTTCATACTTCAAGCGATCTTTTTTCGATAAAGATACTTCAAGTGATCTACATCCCTGAAAAGGTTTCTTGATAATTTATCCTACACACTGGGGTTTCAGTTTCAGTCACACTTCAGTCATTTCTAGCAACCAAAAGTACACGCTAGTACTATGTTTCTTGAAAAAATGGTAGATGCTCTGACTAATTCTTGACTAAAGAGGGCTTACAATTGGTCTTGTTGGAGTGTTTCCTACTTTTACAGACCGACAAGAAACCGGCAACAGCGGAAACTTCTGAGACTTGAAATCTATCTGTGTGTGTGTGAGTCTATGAACTAAATCAACTCATCACCGACATGCAGGACTACTTAGGAGTGTATGCCGGTGCACCGACTAGCAGGAGTACTTAGGAGTGTATGCCGGTGCACCGACTTGCTTAAACGGTTATACCGTGACTAGCAGGAGTACTTAGGAGTGTATGCCGGTGCACCGACTTGCTTCGATCAGCTGCACAGCTCATCCCCGCTGTTTCTGCCCCAACCAAACACTGAACTTTCTCTTTTTTTGACATATAAATATACGATAGCTCAGCTCTAAACAATGGTCTCTGTGAGGCTAGGGTTTTGTACTTATGCCCAAAGCTCAGCGGCTCACAGCTTTTTTTTCTCCAAGTTGCAGCAGGTGCAGAGAACTAGGCTAAATTGGGTTGCTGTTGAAAACAAAAATGGACTCCTTTCTGTCCCACATATGCCTTTCGCGTTTCGTTTGCAGCACTGCGTAGCTAGTTTATGTCACCTGTCAGAAAAACCCTTTGTTTCAGAACCATCTACGGTTTTATGTTTCTTATCATCATCACATACCTTTATCTCTCAGAATCATATATGGTTAAAGTGCAGGGATAGAGAATATAGAATATATAAAGCACTCGATCCTGAATGCGATTTGCCATTTGTTTAAGGGATTGACCAGTCTCTGCATACTCTATGTGATGATGATACGCTGATACTCTAAACTAGGCCTGGTTCAGACAAGAATTCCTAACTAGATTATTAGAACACCATTTGGTGCCATCCTTAGAGCATCTCCAGTCGCGTCCCCCAAACCGTCCCCCAAACCGCGCCGGATCGAGCGTTTGGGGGACGTGTTTCGTTCGTGCCGCGTTTGGGGACGTCGCTCCCCAGCCGCGTCCCCCAAACGCCGCCCCCAAACATTTAAAATAATTTTTCTGGCATTTTTATTTCAATTTCCACAAACTAATACATAATTTGGAACGTGGTTTACACGAAAACACAGTTTGGAACATGGTTTTCCACAAACTAATACATAGTTTGAACCATGGTGGACACAAATATAAAATATTGCAAAGAAACTAAACCTAACTAGGCCGTGCATCGAAGGTTTCGTGTGTTCGTTGCTAAGAAAGAACACTCGAGGGCACACCCAGTCACCTAAACTGGAAAATCCAGCGGGAGGATGGTGCCCTTGTTGGTTCTACCGATGAGGCGAACAGGCAGAAACCTCCGTGCACGTATTCGCTGCGAAGAAACAACACTCATTCAGTCGTCCTCCTCGTCGGTGCTGTCGTCGTCCCTGTCGACGTGGTAGTCCCGGAGGCAGCGCCTCTCGTCGAAGACCTTGACTTTCATGTCCCTGTTGCCGAAGTAGGAGAACACGAGGATGAAGCCGGCTTGGAGGCTGTGGTGGCGCGCGAACTTCTCCCAGCCGATGTTGAGGTACATCTTGCCGCGCGCGTCGTAGATCGCCTTGACGATCCACCGGCAGTAGCCGCACGAATGCTCCCGCAGATGCATCGTGCGCGGGCGTACGCCGCCGACGTACTCGGCGAAGGAGTCCGGCAGCCTCTGGATGCCGCGCGGGTCGCCCTTGAGGACGTGGACGAACTCGAACAGGACGTCCGGCTCCACGTCCATCTCCGACGATGATGAAGGCGGCGGCGTGGAAGGCGACGGCGAGCGTTCAGCTACGCCGCGGCCACGACCACGACCACGACCACGACCACGGCCGCGGCCGCGAGGTCCGCCTCTACCAGACATAGCGTCGAGTCTTGTTGAGAGATGGTGGCGGCTAGGGTTTGGGAGAGAGGCGCTAGGGTTTGTGTGTGAGAGGGACGATGAGAGGCGCCCCTTTTTATAGGCCGGAGGGAGGCGGAGGAGCGGTGGCGCTCATTAACGCCGGCACGCAGAGCTAGGCGCGACGGGACGCGTCGCTACGCCCTCTGCGGGAACTGCACCGTCGCTGCGCGCCAATAACTTCCGTCGCGAGGTAGGCGACGGTTAGGTTTAAATTAATTGTGCCGCTGACGGGTCAGCCCCGCCACTCCCCGCCTCGCTTTTCGTTGTGTCCGGCGTCCCCGGTGCGTCCCCTGTGGGACGGGGACGGGCTCGGGGCGCCGAACACCGAATGGGGGCGCACCGGGCAAAAAAGGGCTTTGGGGGACGCGGCTGGAACGCTTTTTTTGTCCGGCGCGCCCCAAATCCCTTTGGGGGACGGTTTGGGGGACGCGACTGGAGATGCTCTTATGATGCTGTCTTCGAGTGCTTCAGATTTGGAATTTCTCCATGTACTATATTGGTGTCTCTTATGTTATACAGAAGCCATGCTTATGAAGGGAACGGTTTTCATAAATCCAGTAAGAAAACTTTATAGTGGTCGTCTAGTTCCTTGGCGTCCATTTAGCCTACCCTGTTTTATTCCGCCACCGCGGTCACAGTGGGCAACAGGGAGAGAGCCCTTTTCCGGAAGGACCGTTGGCTGCATGGCGCCCGGGTGTCAAACCTCGCGCCAAACTTGGTGGCCTTGGTTAACAAACGGTGCACCAAGTCCCGCACTGTCAAGGAGGGTCTCGAGGGGGAGTGGCTGCGCGATTGCGGGCCAAACTTGCGATCCGCCGTTGTGCTAGAGTTCTTTCTTCTTTTGGGCATCCTGGCCAATGTCCAGCTCTCGCCGGAGCGTGGGGATTCTTTTGCGTGGTGGTGGACGGCTGACGACACCTTTTCCGCCAAGTCATCCTATGGCGCCTGTAGCCCTGAGATCTGGCAGTCGATAGCTCCCTACAGCTGCAAATTATCCACGTGGCTTGCTGCTCGAAACAGATGCTGGACGGCGGAAGGCCGCATCGCCGCGGTCTGCCCCACCCGGCGGCCTGCCCTTTATGCGACCAAGAACCAGAGACCATCCAGCACCTCCTTCTCGGCTGTGAGGTGGCTCATGAGGTTTGGGCTTGGGCCTTGGCGAGAGGTGGGGTAAGATGGAGTGGATGGATCGACAGACTCCGAGCTTCTACAGTGGTGGTCCTCCCTGCCCTGCCCTTCGAAGGTGCGGAGGGACCTCTGGGCGGTAGTTATCTTGATCTTCTAGTGCATCTGGAGGCATCAGAATGATGTGGTGTTCAATGACGCTAGATCGGAGGCTCAAGCCATTAGAAGTAGGATTAAGGACGAGTTCCAGAGTTGGCGTCTAGCTAGGCTTTTCCGCTAGGAGACCTTCGGTTTCCCGGAGCTGTTTCCTTTTTCGTGGAGGGATGGAGATTAGGCTTTCGCATAGGGAGCTGTCACCCCTTGTTGACAGCATGAATTCTGTGGTTTGACCTTTCTGGCCCCTTCCTTCTATGTGATCAATACACCTTTCAGTGTGTATTTTCGAAAAAAAGCTCACCCCTCAGTGTGTTGTTGTTATCACCAGATTTTGGCTAAATCAGGAGGTGGGCCGCGATCAGGATGGGCTTGGAAGATTACACGTGGAAGATCTCTGAAGCGGCCTTGCACGGGGAATTTGGGCTAGATTGCCCGTGTATCTTTAATTATGGTAGATTGTATCTAGATTAAAAGTTAGAGTTTATCTCGTGCACGGTTTAGTGCACGCCCACATTAGAAAGTCCGCTGGACTATAAATATGTATCTAGGGTTTATGGAATAAACAACAACCAACGTTCAACCACAAACAAATCTCGGCGCATCGCCAACCCCTTCGTCTCGAGGGTTTCTACCGGTAAGCATCATGCTGCCTAGATCGCATCTTGCGATCTAGGCAAGACAAGCCTGCCCACGTTGTTCATGCGTTGCTCGTACTCGAAGCCTTTTTGATGGCGAGCAACGTAGTTATCTTAGACATGTTAGGGTTAGCATTGTTCTTCATATTACATGCTTTCGTAGTGCAACCCTTGCATGTCTAGCCGCCCTTACACCTATCTTAGGTGTAGGGGCGGCACCCCGCTTGATCATAGTTTAGTAGATCTGATCCGTTACGATTACTCCTTGTTCTACAAGGATTAGTTTAATATCTGCAATAGTTAGGCCTTACAAAGGGGGAGGATCCAGCGGCACGTAGGGTGTCGTTCGTTGGCCCTAAGCAGGATGTTCCGGGGATCAACCTCGTGTTGGTTTTTAGGCCTTGTTTAGGATCGGCTTACGATCACCGTGCGTGGCCGCGAGGCCCAACTCCGGAGTAGGACGATCCGATTATGCGGTGAAAACCCTACATCGTCGTAGATCTCATTAGCTTTACCTTGATCAAGCAGGACCACCATATATTCGGACACCTCGTCCGAATCATGGGTGGATCGGCTCTTTGAGCCGATTCACGAGATAACCCGAGAGCCGATCGAGGCTCGTATTTAACGTTTACGTGTGTGCCCCTGCAGGAAACTAAGCGAGGCATCATCCACACCTTCCCGACCAGGTATAGGTCGGGTGGCACGCCCTTGTGATAAACATCGGCGCGTGCGACCGGGAGGCTTTGCGGGCCGTCGCTCCGAGGGACCGGGGCCAGCCGCAGCCCTAGTTGTTCCCGGCTCTACGGTGTTGCCCGTCTCTGCCCGCCGGGGGTTTCGACGTCAACACATTCCGGCACGCCCGGTGGGACGGTCGACGACATCCACAACATCGCCATCTACATCCGAGATGGCGGAAGACACTCCGGTCACGTACGAGGATCCGCCCGATGAGCTCAAGAAGAAACATGACGAAATCAAGGCAGTCCTCGAAGCCGAACTCATCGGCTCTTTCCACCGAACCCGCGCCCATGGCGTCGGGTGGAAGGGTTTCACACCCGAAGGCGCACTCGATGGAGTGGACCTGTCCGCCCCGTCGGAAGAACGCACCGGGTCGCCGGAAGTACGAGGATCTGCCCGAGGAGCTCAAAAGGAAACATGACGAGATCAAGGCAACCCTCGAAGCCGAACTCATCGGCTCCTCTGAGAAGACCCGGCCACACGACATCAAGCTCGATAGAGACTCAGGTCCGTCGCATGGCGTCAACATGGTGGATCTCAGCCACTCCATAGGCCAGCCAAAGTTCTCCTTTGGTGTCAACATGGCAGGGCTTGCGAGCCGCCATGGCAAAGATGAAGCAGAAAGCAGCCACTCCCGTGGCAAGGATGAAGAGGAGGCCGATCCACGCGACCGGCCCCAAGATGATGACAGGCGGTACCTGACAGGGGAGGGAATAAGAAGCGTGCGGTATCAACGTCTACTCTCCGAGCACCTCCTCAACATGTAACAACCATGCTATTAAGAAAGTAATTAAAAATATTTTATCTATTTAATGGTGTGAGTGGATAAAAATCTGGTTGTTTGGTAATCTTTGTTACAAGGAAAAAAACTCATGCATGCCCATAACATTTATTAGTAATCTTTGTTTTACACTCCTGGAAGGTAGTGGACTAGTACTTTATGGCCTAGAGCTCACGTACACATTGCTTGCATCAATGGATAGCATGCATCCTGGTTGCCTTTGCAGCTTGGTTTAATGCGTAGCTAGGGCGTTGCGTTTTCTTCATCGATTGTACTGACTGGTACTCATCACTAGATATTTTTACATGCATTGAACAGCGGCGGGGCTGACCTGCTGAGCAGGATCGGTCGTGTCAAGTTTAGACGGTCTAGGACATGTACGTGTCAGGTCGCAGGAGAGACGTAGCCAGGCATGGAGCATTGCATGTATATCTACCCGCCAGCTTAGTCGAAGGGACACTGGCCCTAGCCTTTGCCAGCTACCAGGAGTCACGGTCGAAGGCAACTGCGGCCGGAAAACATTCATCTGTTCCCATTTCTTCTAGCCAGTATAAAAGGGAGACCAGGTACCATTCCTAGGGCATAGTTTCAGAGTTTAGGCAGGCCACGAGAACACAGGAGGAGTGGGCGGCACTGTTGCTGTCGTTGCGATCGTGTGGAAGGACCAGGGAGCGCTGCTCATCAGGCAAGTGGTAGCTCTGCTATTCCTAGTTTCATGCTTGCTGCTGCTCTCTATTGGTGCATGAAATGCTAGATGCACTATACTCCTGCTGAAACTTGAGAGCATCCGAGTGCTCGTAATACTAGAAGAGATCTTTGTTGGTCCATCTCTTTCTCACTCGTGTAGTACCCTGCACTTACGAATAATCTCTACACTGATATTCTTGTCATTGACCTCGGTGCTATTAGGGATATATGTGATGATATTCGAGAAATCATCATGATTTAGTTGGGCTTACGCAGGGACGTAAGAGTGGAAATGTTGGTTTTATATCTCTAGCACCTTTACTCTCCACATTACACATTCCATATATGTTGGTATCACGACTGCAAACATATTGTACCGATCACAGTTCAGGTATGGGACTGTCTGAGTTCTCCAACGAGAACGACGCTTGGTCCGAACAGGGTATCGGTGATGGATCCTTGGGAGCGACCCATACTAGTAAGTCAAGTTGTCGTGTCTCGGTGGGCTAAAGAGCTCTGCTCTTCTAGAATCCGTGTGGTTCTAGTTGAGGCTGTCGATGTCGGAGTACCCCTCTGCAGAGTGTAAAAGTGTGAAATTTCACCCCTGTGACTCCCGGGTTGGGAAGCTTGCTGGTCATATGTGATGCCAATAATTTTCCCTAGTTAGTTCTTCGTCATCCATTTTGTTGATCTTGCATTCAATTCCGTTGGATGCAGCCCCATAATTTATTACCATTCCATGTTCAATATTTGTTCATCGGTTACTTTATTTATCTTTGATCACCGAGTCACTTGCTCATTTTTATCTATCATATTACATACCTGCCGACACTTCATTTCCTTTCCTAATAGTGAAGTACTACTTGCTGAGTGTGATTCATACTCACCCTTGCTCAATTCCATCTTTTTGCAGAGTTTCATGGAAAGGGTGAGCATAGCAATGAGCAGTAGGCGTAGTGTCACGCCCCCAAACTGGGTCTAGACGCAACAGCCGCCACACGCTTATAAACCGAAGATTATAACCGTGTGAGGCCTAAATTGACACATACCAGATAATACACAAGAGCAACTTTATTCTTTATTTGGTGATACAAAAAGTTCTTGCTGGAAATAAAGTACTAAGCATTTTATTTATTCCCTCCCCGCGTGAGCTACGCCTACTGCTCATTGCTATGCTCACCCTTTCCATGAAACTCTGCAAAAAGATGGAATTGAGCAAGGGTGAGTATGAATCACACTCAGCAAGTAGTACTTCACTATTAGGAAAGGAAATGAAGTGTCGGCAGGTATGTAATATGATAGATAAAAATGAGCAAGTGACTGGTGATCAAAGATAAATAAAGTAACCGATGAACAAATATTGAACATGGAATGGTAATAAATTATGGGGCTGCATCCAACGGAATTGAATGCAAGATCAACAAAATGGATGACGAAGAACTAACTAGGGAAAATTATTGGCATCACATATGACCAGCAAGCTTCCCAACCCGGGAGTCACGGGGTGAAATTTCACACTTTTACACTCGCGGAGGGGTACTCCGACATCGACAGACCTCAACTAGAACCACACGGATTCTAGAAGAGCGAGCTCTTTAGCCCACCGAGACACGACAACTTGACTTACTAGTATGGGTCGCTCCCAAGGATCCATCACCGATACCCTGTTCGGACCAAGCGTCGTTCTCGTTGGAGAACTCGGACGGTCCCATACCTGAACCGTGATCGGTACAATATGTTTGCGGTCGTGATACCAACATATATGGAATGTGTAATGTGGAGAGTAAAGGTGCTAGAGATATAAAACCAACATTTCCACTCTTACGTCCCTGCGTAAGCCCAACTAAATCATGATGATTTCTCGAATATCATCACATATATCCCTAATAGCACCGAGGTCAATGACAAGAATATCAGTGTAGAGATTATTCGTAAGTGCAGGGTACTACACGAGTGAGAAAGAGATGGACCAACAAAGATCTCTTCTAGTATTACGAGCACTCGGATGCTCTCAAGTTTCAGCAGGAGTATAGTGCATCTAGCATTTCATGCACCAATAGAGAGCAGCAGCAAGCATGAAACTAGGAATAGCGAGCTACCACTTGCTCGATGAGCAGCGCTCCCTCGGTCCTTCCACACGATCGCAACGACAAGCAACAGTGCCGCCCACTCCTCCCGTGTTCCGTGGCCTGCCTAAACTCTGAAACTATGCCCTAGGAATGGTACCTGGTCTCCCTTTTATATCGGCTAGAAGAAATGGGAACAGATGAATGTTTTCCGGCCGCGAGTTGCCTCGACCGTGACTCTGGTAGCCGGCAAAGGCTAGGGCCAGTGTCCCTTCGACTAAGCTGGCGGGTAGATATACATGCAATGCTCCATGCCCGGCTACGTCTCTCCTGCGACCCGACACGTACATGTCCTAGACCGTCTAAACTTGACACGACCGATCCTGCTCGGCGAGTCAGCCCCGCCGCTGTTCAATGCATGTAAAAATATCTAGTGATGAGTACCGATCGATACAATCGATGAAGAAAACGCAACGCCCTAGCTACGCATTAAACCAAGCTGCAAAGGCAACCAGGATGCATGCTATCCATTGATGCAAGCAATGTGTACGTGAGCTCTAGGCCATAAAGTACTAGTCCACTACCTTCCAGGAGTGTAAAACAAAGATTACTAATAAATGTTATGGGCATGCATGAGTTTTTTTCCTTGTAACAAAGATTACCAAACAACCAGATTTTTATCCACTCACACCATTAAATAGATAAAATATTTTTAATTACTTTCTTAATAGCATGGTTGTTACATCCTCCCTCCTTATAAAAATTTCGTCCTCGAAATTTAATTACCCGTATTTTGAAGATGCGGGAAACATGCTCGAAGTTCGTCTTCCTTTTCCCATGTAGCTTCTTCTTCTGTATGATTGCTCCATTGGACTTTGACAAATCGGATAGTTCTTCTTCTCATGACTCTATCCTTTATGTCTAAAATTTTAATTGGATATTCCTCGTACGACAGATCTGGTTTAAGTTCCACGAGTGGTAATGGGGTCGTCTCGGAGGTTTCTCACATTTCTTCAGTATTGAAATGTGGAAGACGTTGTGTATTCCTGATAAGCTTGGCGGCAATTCTAATCGGTAGGCTACTGCTCCGACTTTATCAATAACTTCAAAAGGTCCAACATACCTTGGACTTAGCTTTCCTTTTAAACCAAATCGTCTTGTGCCTTTCCTTGGGGAAACTTTTATATAGACCATATCACCTTTCTCAAACTGAATTTCCCTTCTTTTAAGATCTGCTTGCTTCTTCGTCGATTTTGTGCAGCGAGTCAAATGGTTGCGGATAATGCGCAACTTTTCCTCCGCTTGTTGAACTAGCTCTGGTCCTATGTATTTCCTCTCACCAACTTCTTCCCAACATATAGGAGAACGGCACCTTCTACCATAAAGTGCTTCGTAGGGAGCCATGCCTATGCTCGATTGATAACTATTGTTATATGCAAATTTGACTAGGGAAGTGACTCATCCCATTTTTCCTTGAAATCTAACATGGTTGCTCGAAGCATATCTTCCAATATTTGTATAACTCGCTCAGATTGTCCGTCCGATTGAGGATGATATGCTGTACTAAAATTTAACTTTGTTCCCAGTGCATTATGTAAACTCTTCCAAAATCTCGAGACAAACCTTGGGTCTCGGTCGGACACAATACTGACAGGAATTCCGAAATTTGCAACTATCTCCTTAATATATAACCTTGCCAATTTTTCGAGGGTAAATGTCTTTTTACTGGTATAAATTGTGCCACCTTAGTCAATCTGTCAACTATGACCCATATAGAATCGTATCCGCAGAAGTTTTTGGTAACCCGGAAACAAAGTCCATACTTACTCCTTCCCATTTCCAGCTCGGGATTTCCAACGGTTGCAGGAGGCCTGCTGTTTTCTGATGATCCACCTTTACCTGCTGACATATTGGACATTCCAGAACAAATCTTGCTATTTCTCTCTTCATATTTGGCCACCAAAAATTTCCTTTGATATCCTTGTACATTTTTGTGCTGCCCGGATGTACTGTATACGGTGTGGTGTGTGCCTCTTGCATAATTTCCAGCCTCAGACTAGTATCATTTGGTACACATATACGGTCCCTTAACCATATAGTTCCATCCATCCGTATTTGAAATTCGATGGCTTCCCTTGCTCTATTCCCTCTCCGAGTTTGATAAGAAAAGGATCATCTACTTGCTTCATCCGAATTCTTTCTTGAAGGTCAGGTTTCACTTGTAGTGCCATAACGCTTGTAGATGGATCTCGTACATGCACCTCTATACCCAACTTGTCTAGGTCCTTCAAAATATTCTTTTGTGAGATTAGCGGGGATGCCACGTTGCAATCAGCTTTCCTACTCAATGCATCAGCTACTGCGTTAGCTCTTCCTGGATGATAATTAATGTTGACATCATAATCCTTGAGTAATTCTAGCCACCGTCGTTGTCGCATGTTTAGCTCTTTTTGGGTAAATATATATTTTAAGCTCTTATGATCTGTAAAAATTTCGCGAGTGCTCTCCATACAAATAATGTCTCCATATTTTCAGAGCAAAAATAACTGCACCCAATTCTAAATCATGTGTCGGGTAATTCTTCTCATGCGGTTTGAGCTGTCGAGAAGCATAGGCAATTACCTTGTTGTTCTGCATTAAGACACAGCCGAGACCAATCCTTGAGGCATCGCAGAAAATAGTGAAACCAATTCCATTTATGGGTACGGCTAGAACTGGAGCTGATACTAAACGACGCTTTAACTCCTGAAAATTTTCTTCACATTTCTCTGTCCAAATGAATTTTACTCCCTTGCGTGTGAGCTGTGTCAACGGTGCCGCAAGCTGTGCAAAACCTTCGATAAATCTTCGGTAATATCCGGCTAGTCCAAGAAAACTCCGTATCTCGGTGATAGTGGTCGGTCTTTTCCAGTCTACCACTGCTTGAATTTTTGACGGGTCTGCTGCAATACCTTCTCCTGAAATAACATGTCCTAGAAATGACACTTTATCCAGCCAGAAGTCACACTTCTTGAACTTTGCATACAACTGATGTTCCCTAAGAGTTTGAAGCACTATTCTCAAATGTTTCGCATGTTCTTCCTCTGTCTTCGAGTATATCAAAATGTCGTCAATAAATACCACAACAAACTGATCCAAAAATGGTCTGAATACTCGGTTCATTAAATCCATAAAAGCTGCAGGTGCATTTGTTAGTCCGAATGGCATAACAACATATTCATAGTGTCCGTACCTAGTGCGGAAAGCTGTCTTGGGGATGTCCCCTTCTTTAATTTTTAACTGATGATATCCGGACTGCAAGTCTATCTTTGAAAATACTTGGGAACCTTGTAGCTGATCAAATAAATCATCAATTCTAGGCAATGGATATTTATTTTTGATAGTTACTTTATTCAGCTCCCTGTAATCAGTGCATAGCCGTAAACTGTGATCCTTCTTTTCCACAAATAGTACCGGAGCGCCCCAAGGTGACATGCTTGGACGGATTAATTGCTTTGCTGCCAAATCTTTAAGCTGGGCCTTAAGTTCTTTCAATTCGGCTGGTGCCATTCTGTACGGCGTCTTAGAAATTGGACCGGTTCCAGGGACCAAGTCAATGCTAAACTCGATCTCTCGATCCGGTGGAAGCCCCGGTAATTCTTTAGGAAAAACGTCTGGAAAATTTCTAACAATAGGAATATCCTCTAATCGTTTTTCCTTTACGTCTAAATTTGTCATTTGTATGCACCCTGTTCTTCTATGACCACTTTGATACACTATATTTCGTTGTCCTGGCATTTGAAGTATCACTTTCCTTTCATGGCAATCAATAATTGCGTGGTATACTGCCAACCAATCCATGCCTAGTATTATATCAAAATCATGCATATCTAATATTATTAAATCTGCCCGAAACTCATGGCCTCTGATTATCACCGGGCAATTAGTGCACACCCATCTAGCTGCTACCGCTGCCATTGGGGATTCTACTGTAAGTTGTTTCTTTAAAGGTATGCTTGATATACCATGTGTGCTACGAAATTTATAAGACATGAAAGAGTGTGTAGCACCGGAGTCAAATAGTACAACTGCGTTCTGAGAGCATACTCGAAGCATACCTGCCACCACGTCGTTTGCCCCATCCACCTCGCTGTGAGTTAAATGATTCACTTTAGCACGAGCATCTGAGTGCTTCTTTCCTGGATTGTATGTCCGCCGCGGAGCATTAGTGGTACTAACAGGGGGTGCTGGTAGATAAAGCGGTGCTTTTGGCGCTGGCAATGGTAATGTGGGTGTACCATATGTTGCCTTCCTGGACGTAAAATCCTTGTCCCGTGGATTTGGGCACTGGCTGATGACATGCCCGTCCTTCCCACAACCAAAACATTTTCCACGTCGATGCTCACATTGTGAAGCCCTATGATTCCCATGGCAAATAACACAATTTGTATACCTCGGCTGGGGTAACCATTGGTTATTTGGACGCCAGTCTCGCTGCACTTTTCTTTGCATATTCCCTTGACCACGATCGTCCATCCTCATCCTTTTGTTCCGCTGCTCACCTTCAGCTCGTTCATCATTGTATGCTTGTTCTACTGCAAGGGCTTTGTTAGCAACATCACGAAAGGATTTTAACTCAAATACTTCCACGCGCGCCTTGATAGGTTGACGTAGTCCTTCTGCAAATCGCCGAGCCTTTACTTCATCGTTTTCGACATACGCCTGCGCATAGCGAGCGAGTCTAGAAAACTCAATCTCATATTCCGCTACAGGCTTCCCAGCTTGTTTCAGTTGCAAGAATTCAAGCTCCATCTTCCTCTGGACACTTTCCGGAAAATATTTTCTATGAAACTCTTCCTTGAATGTAACCCAAGTGACCAGATAATCCTCGGGATACTTATTTTTGTGCACATTCCACCAGTCGAATGCCCCACCTTGCAACATGAATGTAGCTAGAGTCACCTTCTCCTCTTCCGGACAATGCATCGCTTTGAAAATTTTCTCTGTTTCAGTTAACCAGTTGTCTGCTTCTATCGGGTTCGCACTCCCAATAAAGGCAGGAGGTTTCAGTCGTAGGAATCGGCGCAAGTTGTCGGGTGTCCCATCTTCGTGGGAGTGTTCTTCTCTGGCTGGTTGCTGCATTAGGTGCTCCAGGATCTCAGCTCGTCGCGTTTGCGTCTGCTCTTGACGATGCAGAATTTCCAGGAGCAAATTGCTTGGAGGGAGTTGATCTTCAGCAGTTCTTTGAGATCCTCCGTGAGTTCCAGAAAAGTCTCCATGGTCGTTGGTAGGCATCTAAGTGGTTGTACAAGACAGAGAACAAACTGATAAATAAGCAACTGCACTTCAGAGCATATGTACATAATTTATTTTTACGTAAGGGGAGTCGACACAGTACAAGCAAAATTGCACACCCTACCCTGCTAGGCATGCTAGTGTCAACATGAAGCTACGAAGCAAAGAACAAGCTACTACTATATATGCTCGTGTTGCCACAGAAAGCTACCATCACCCTACAATACTAGTAGGTCATAACACCATGGCACTAGATACTAGTAGTACTGCCACTTTATTCAAGCTAACTACTAGCTACTGTGGGCCGGTCTCTCATATCTCATCTGGCTGCTTTTAGTTCTTCCCTTCCTCGTCCTTCTTCACCGCTAGCTGCTGACGAAGGCACCAGTTTTCTGCCTTCAGATCCATGATCACGCTTTCTTGCTTATTGTTGATGTCTTCCAGCTTGTCTCTCTCCTGCTTCAGCTTCTTTTTCTTGTGTCCTTCCTCCTCGAGCCAACGATCACGGTCTTCCACCTCTAAGTTAAGGTCATGCTTCACTTCGTACAGACACGCCTGGTGCTCCTGTTCTAACTCATCAAGCTCCTGCTTCCTGCGGAGTTCGTGGTACTGATGGAGCTGTGCAATCTCCTCCTCATGCTGCCTCTCAGTCCGTGCCAGGTTCATGATGCTCTCCCAATACTCGTACGTGTGCAGGTCCACGACACCAAAGTTCAGAGTGAAATAAAGAGACTTGAGAGCTTCGCGCGCCGCGGAACAGCTAGCTTCAAATTCAGTTTCGCCATAACCATAGAAGGTACCGAATGAACCGGCATCATGTGGCGTGGTCTGCAGATGCAGCGATCCCGGCAGTCCTCCCTCGGGCAGATCAGTGGTGGAGAACACAGGTGCCTCAAGCTGGAAGTGCTCAGCTACCTCCTCAAGGATTTTCACAAAGTTGAGATGGAAAATGGTTGGGCCATCCATCCCTGATTTTTACCATACACGTTAGGAACAACGGAAATGCATGCATGTACGTATGATATCGATGAAATCATTGGATATTAAATAATAAGAAACTGCAACCAAGGCATGCCATAAACACAAAAGAAATATGTTAGATTCATATACACGAATATAAACCATTCGTTTCTAACTTACGTGCTAATACTACCCCATTTATCCCACTTTAATTGCAAAATTTTAATTTTACGTAGCTTTTGCTCTGATACCACTAAAGCTGTCACGCCCCAAACTGGGTCTAGACGCAACAGCCGCCACACGCTTATAAACCGAAGATTATAACCGTGTGAGGCCTAAATTGACACATACCAGATAATACACAAGAGCAACTTTATTCTTTATTTGGTGATACAAAAAGTTCTTGCTTGGAAATAAAGTACTAAGCATTTTATTTATTCCCTCCCCGCGTGAGCTACGCCTACTGCTCATTGCTATGCTCACCCTTTCCATGAAACTCTGCAAAAAGATGGAATTGAGCAAGGGTGAGTATGAATCACACTCAGCAAGTAGTACTTCACTATTAGGAAAGGAAATGAAGTGTCGGCAGGTATGTAATATGATAGATAAAAATGAGCAAGTGACTCGGTGATCAAAGATAAATAAAGTAACCGATGAACAAATATTGAACATGGAATGGTAATAAATTATGGGGCTGCATCCAACGGAATTGAATGCAAGATCAACAAAATGGATGACGAAGAACTAACTAGGGAAAATTATTGGCATCACATATGACCAGCAAGCTTCCCAACCCGGAGTCACGGGGGTGAAATTTCACACTTTTACACTCTGCGGAGGGGTACTCCGACATCGACAGCCTCAACTAGAACCACACGGATTCTAGAAGAGCAGAGCTCTTTAGCCCACCGAGACACGACAACTTGACTTACTAGTATGGGTCGCTCCCAAGGATCCATCACCGATACCCTGTTCGGACCAAGCGTCGTTCTCGTTGGAGAACTCAGACAGTCCCATACCTGAACTGTGATCGGTACAATATGTTTGCGATCGTGATACCAACATATATGGAATGTGTAATGTGGAGAGTAAAGGTGCTAGAGATATAAAACCAACATTTCCACTCTTACGTCCCTGCGTAAGCCCAACTAAATCATGATGATTTCTCGAATATCATCACATATATCCCTAATAGCACCGAGGTCAATGACAAGAATATCGAGTGTAGAGATTATTCGTAAGTGCAGGGTACTACACGAGTGAGAAAGAGATGGACCAACAAAGATCTCTTCTAGTATTACGAGCACTCGGATGCTCTCAAGTTTCAGCAGGAGTATAGTGCATCTAGCATTTCATGCACCAATAGAGAGCAGCAGCAAGCATGAAACTAGGAATAGCAGAGCTACCACTTGCACGATGAGCAGCGCTCCCTGGTCCTTCCACACGATCGCAACGACAGCAACGGTGCCGCCCACTCCTCCCGTGTTCCGTGGCCTGCCTAAACTCCGAAACTATGCCCTAGGAATGGTACCTGGTCTCCCTTTTATACTGGCTAGAAGAAATGGGAACAGATGAATGTTTTCCGGCCGCGGTTGCCTTCGACCGTGACTCCGGTAGTCGGCAAAGGCTAGGGCCAGTGTCCCTTCGACTAAGCTGGCGGGTAGATATACATGCAATGCTCCATGCCTGGCTACGTCTCTCCTGCGACCTGACACGTACATGTCCTAGACCGTCTAAACTTGACACGACCGATCCTGCTCAGCAGGTCAGCCCCGCCGCTGTTCAATGCATGTAAAAATATCTAGTGATGAGTACCGGTCAGTACAATCGATGAAGAAAACGCAACGCCCTAGCTACGCATTAAACCAAGCTGCAAAGGCAACCAGGATGCATGCTATCCATTGATGCAAGCAATGTGTACGTGAGCTCTAGGCCATAAAGTACTAGTCCACTACCTTCCAGGAGTGTAAAACAAAGATTACTAATAAATGTTATGGGCATGCATGAGTTTTTTTCCTTGTAACAAAGATTACCAAACAACCAGATTTTTATCCACTCACACCATTAAATAGATAAAATATTTTTAATTACTTTCTTAATAGCATGGTTGTTACACGTAGCTCACGCGGGGAGGGAATAAATAAAATGCTTAGTACTTTATTTCCAGCAAGAACTTTTTGTATCACCAAATAAAGAATAAAGTTGCTCTTGTGTATTATCTGGTATGTGTCAATTTAGGCCTCACACGGTTATAATCTTCGGTTTATAAGCGTGTGGCGGCTGTTGCGTCTAGACCCAGTTTGGGGGCGTGACAGCTTTAGTGGTATCAGAGCAAAAGCTACGTAAAATTAAAATTTTGCAATTAAAGTGGGATAAATGGGGTAGTATTAGCACGTAAGTTAGAAACGAATGGTTTATATTCGTGTATATGAATCTAACATATTTCTTTTGTGTTTATGGCATGCCTTGGTTGCAGTTTCTTATTATTTAATATCCAATGATTTCACTGATATCATACGTACATGCATGCATTTCCGTTGTTCCTAACGTGTATGGTAAAAATCAGGGATGGATGGCCCAACCATTTTCCATCTCAACTTTGTGAAAATCCTTGAGGAGGTAGCTGAGCACTTCCAGCTTGAGGCACCTGTGTTCTCCACCACTGATCTGCCCGAGGGAGGACTGCTGGGATCGCTGCATCTGCAGACCACGCCACATGATGCCGGTTCATTCGGTACCTTCTATGGTTATGGCGAAACTGAATTTGAAGCTAGCTGTTCCGCGGCGCGCGAAGCTCTCAAGTCTCTTTATTTCACTCTGAACTTTGGTGTCGTGGACCTGCACACGTACGAGTATTGGGAGAGCATCATGAACCTGGCACGGACTGAGAGGCAGCATGAGGAGGAGATTGCACAGCTCCATCAGTACCACGAACTCCGCAGGAAGCGGGAGCTTGATGAGTTAGAACAGGAGCACCAGGGCGTGTATGTACGAAGTGAAGCATGACCTTAACTTAGAGGTGGAAGACCGTGATCGTTGGCTCGAGGAGGAAGGACACAAGAAAAAGAAGCTGAAGCAGGAGAGAGACAAGCTGGAAGACATCAACAATAAGCAAGAAAGCGTGATCATGGATCTGAAGGCAGAAAACTGGTGCCTTCGTCGGCAGCTAGCGGTGAAGAAGGACGAGGAAGGGAAGAACTAAAAGCAGCCAGATGAGATATGAGAGACCGGCCCACAGTAGCTAGTAGTTAGCTTGAATAAAGTGGCAGTACTACTAGTATCTAGTGCCATGGTGTTATGACCTACTAGTATTGTAGGGTGATGGTAGCTTTCTGTGGCAACACGAGCATATATAGTAGTAGCTTGTTCTTTGCTTCGTAGCTTCATGTTGACACTAGCATGCCTAGCAGGGTAGGGTGTGCAATTTTGCTTGTACTCGTGTCGACTCCCCTTACGTAAAAATAAATTATGTACATATGCTCGAAGTGCGATTGCTTATTTATCGGTTTGTTCTCTGTCTTGTACAACCACTTAGATGCCTACCAACGACCATGGAGACTTTTCTGGAACTCACGGAGGATCTCAAAGAACTGCTGAAGATCAACTCCCTCCAAGCAATTTGCTCCTGGAAATTCTGCATCGTCAAGAGCAGACGCAAACGCGACAGGCTGAGATCCTGGAGCACCTAATGCAGCAACCAGCCAGAGAAGAACACTCCCACGAAGATGGGACACCCGACAACTTGCGCCGATTCCTACGACTGAAACCTCCTGCCTTTATTGGGAGTGCGAACCCGATAGAAGCAGACAACCCGGTTAACTCGAAACAGAGAAAATTTTCAAAGCGATGCATTGTCCGGAAGAGGAGAAGGTGACTCTAGCTACATTCATGTTGCAAGGTGGGGCATTCGGCCGGTGGAATGTGCACAAAAATAAGTATCCCGAGGATTATCTGGTCACTTGGGTTACATTCAAGGAAGAGTTTCATAGAAAATATTTTCCGGAAAGTGTCCAGGAGGAAGATGGAGCTTGAATTCTTGCAACTGAAACAAGCTGGGAAGCCTGTAGCGGAATATGAGATTGAGTTTTCTAGACTCGCTCGCTATGCGCGGGCGTATGTCGAAAACGATGAAGTAAAGGCTCGGCGATTTGCGGAAGGACTACGTCAACCTATCAAGGCGCGCGTGGAAGTATTTGAGTTAAAATCCTTTCGTGATGTTGCTAACAAAGCCCTTGCGGTAGAACAAGCATACAATGATGAACGAGCTGAAGGTGAGCAGCGGAACAAAAGGATGAGGATGGACGATCGTGGTCAAGGGAATATGCAAAGAAAAGTGCAGCGAGATCGGCGTCCAAATAACCAATGGTTACCCCAGCCGAGGTATACAAATTGTGTTATTTGCCATGGGAATCATAGGGCTTCACAATGTGAGCATCGACGTGGAAAATGTTTTGGTTGTGGGAAGGACGGGCATGTCATCGGCCGGTGCCCAAATCCACGGGACAAGGATTTTACGTCCAGGAAGGCAACATATGGTACACCCACATTACCATTGCCAGCGCCAAAAGCACCGCTTTATCTACCAGCACCCCCTGTTAGTACCACTAATGCTCCGCGGCGGACATACAATCCAGGAAAGAAGCACTCAGATGCTCGTGCTAAAGTGAATCATTTAACTCACAGCGAGGTGGATGGGGCAAACGACGTGGTGGCAGGTATGCTTCGAGTATGCTCTCAGAACGCAGTTGTACTATTTGACTCCGGTGCTACACACTCTTTCATGTCTTATAAATTTCGTAGCACACATGGTATATCAAGCATACCTTTAAAGAAACAACTTACAGTAGAATCCCCAATGGCAGCGGTAGCAGCTAGATGGGTGTGCACTAATTGCCCGGTGATAATCAGAGGCCATGAGTTTCGGGCAGATTTAATAATATTAGATATGCATGATTTTGATATAATACTAGGCATGGATTGGTTGGCAGTATACCACGCAATTATTGATTGCCATGAAAGGAAAGTGATACTTCAAATGCCAGGACAACGAAATATAGTGTATCAAAGTGGTCATAGAAGAACAGGGTGCATACAAATGACAAATTTAGACGTAAAGGAAAAACGATTAGAGGATATTCCTATTGTTAGAAATTTTCCAGACGTTTTTCCTAAAGAATTACCGGGGCTTCCACCGGATCGAGAGATCGAGTTTAGCATTGACTTGGTCCCTGGAACCGGTCCAATTTCTAAGACGCCGTACGTGAATGGCACCAGCCGAATTGAAAGAACTTAAGGCCCAGCTTAAAGATTTGGCAGCAAAGCAATTAATCCGTCCAAGCATGTCACCTTGGGGCGCTCCGGTACTATTTGTGGAAAAGAAGGATCACAGTTTACGGCTATGCACTGATTACAGGGAGCTGAATAAAGTAACTATCAAAAATAAATATCCATTGCCTAGAATTGATGATTTATTTGATCAGCTACAAGGTTCCCAAGTATTTTCAAAGATAGACTTGCAGTCCGGATATCATCAGTTAAAAATTAAAGAAGGGGACATCCCCAAGACAGCTTTCCGCACTAGGTACGGACACTATGAATATGTTGTTATGCCATTCGGACTAACAAATGCACCTGCAGCTTTTATGGATTTAATGAACCGAGTATTCAGACCATTTTTGGATCAGTTTGTTGTGGTATTTATTGACGACATTTTGATATACTCGAAGACAGAGGAAGAACATGCGAAACATTTGAGAATAGTGCTTCAAACTCTTAGGGAACATCAGTTGTATGCAAAGTTCAAGAAGTGTGACTTCTGGCTGGATAAAGTGTCATTTCTAGGACATGTTATTTCAGGAGAAGGTATTGCAGCAGACCCGTCAAAAATTCAAGCAAGTGGTAGACTGGAAAAGACCGACCACTATCACCGAGATACGGAGTTTTCTTGGACTAGCCGGATATTACCGAAGATTTATCGAAGGTTTTGCACAGCTTGCGGCACCGTTGACACAGCTCACACGCAAGGGAGTAAAATTCATTTGGACGAGAGAAATGTGAAGAAAATTTTCAGGAGTTAAAGCGTCGTTTAGTATCAGCTCCAGTTCTAGCCGTACCCATAAATGGAATTGGTTTCACTATTTTCTGCGATGCCTCAAGGATTGGTCTCGGCTGTGTCTTAATGCAGAACAACAAGGTAATTGCCTATGCTTCTCGACAGCTCAAACCGCATGAGAAGAATTACCCGACACATGATTTAGAATTGGGTGCAGTTATTTTTGCTCTGAAAATATGGAGACATTATTTGTATGGAGAGCACTGCGAAATTTTTACAGATCATAAGAGCTTAAAATATATATTTACCCAAAAAGAGCTAAACATGCGACAACGACGGTGGCTAGAATTACTCAAGGATTATGATGTCAACATTAATTATCATCCAGGAAGAGCTAACGCAGTAGCTGATGCATTGAGTAGGAAAGCTGATTGCAACGTGGCATCCCTGCTAATCTCACAAAAGAATATTTTGAAGGACCTAGACAAGTTGGGTATAGAGGTGCATGTACGAGATCCATCTACAAGCGTTATGGCACTACAAGTGAAACCTGACCTTCAAGAAAGAATTCGGATGAAGCAAGTAGATGATCCTTTTCTTATCAAACTCAGAGAGGGAATAGAGCAAGGGAAGCCATCAGAATTTCAAATACGGATGGATGGAACTATATGGTTAAGGGACCGTATATGTGTACCAAATGATACTAGTCTGAGGCTGGAAATTATGCAAGAGGCACACACCACACCGTATACAGTACATCCGGGCAGCACAAAAATGTACAAGGATATCAAAGGAAATTTTTGGTGGCCAAATATGAAGAGAGAAATAGCAAGATTTGTTCTGGAATGTCCAATATGTCAGCAGGTAAAGGTGGATCATCAGAAAACAGCAGGCCTCCTGCAACCGTTGGAAATCCCGAGCTGGAAATGGGAAGGAGTAAGTATGGACTTTGTTTCCGGGTTACCAAAAACTTCTGGCGGATACGATTCTATATGGGTCATAGTTGACAGATTGACTAAGGTGGCACAATTTATACCAGTAAAAAAGACATTTACCCTCGAAAAATTGGCAAGGTTATATATTAAGGAGATAGTTGCAAATTTCGGAATTCCTGTCAGTATTGTGTCCGACCGAGACCCAAGGTTTGTCTCGAGATTTTGGAAGAGTTTACATAATGCACTGGGAACAAAGTTAAATTTTAGTACAGCATATCATCCTCAATCGGACGGACAATCTGAGCGAGTTATACAAATATTGGAAGATATGCTTCGAGCAACCATGTTAGATTTCAAGGAAAAATGGGATGAGTCACTTCCCCTAGTCAAATTTGCATATAACAATAGTTATCAATCGAGCATAGGCATGGCTCCCTACGAAGCACTTTATGGTAGAAGGTGCCGTTCTCCTATATGTTGGGAAGAAGTTGGTGAGAGGAAATACATAGGACCAGAGCTAGTTCAACAAGCGGAGGAAAAGTTGCGCATTATCCGCAACCATTTGACTGCTGCACAAAATCGACAGAAGAAGCAAGCAGATCTTAAAAGAAGGGAAATTCAGTTTGAGAAAGGTGATATGGTCTATATAAAAGTTTCCCCAAGGAAAGGCACAAGACGATTTGGTTTAAAAGGAAAGCTAAGTCCAAGGTATGTTGGACCTTTTGAAGTTATTGATAAAGTCGGAGCAGTAGCCTACCGATTAGAATTGCCGCCAAGCTTATCAGGAATACACAACGTCTTCCACATTTCAATACTGAAGAAATGTGAGAAACCTCCAGAGACGACCCCATTACCACTCGTGGAACTTAAACCAGATCTGTCGTACGAGGAATATCCAATTAAAATTTTAGACATAAAGGATAGAGTCATGAGAAGAAGAACTATCCGATTTGTCAAAGTCCAATGGAGCAATCATACAGAAGAAGAAGCTACATGGGAAAAGGAAGACGAACTTCGAGCATGTTTCCCGCATCTTCAAAATACGGGTAATTAAATTTCGAGGACGAAATTTTTATAAGGAGGGGAGGATGTAACAACCATGCTATTAAGAAAGTAATTAAAAATATTTTATCTATTTAATGGTGTGAGTGGATAAAAATCTGGTTGTTTGGTAATCTTTGTTACAAGGAAAAAAACTCATGCATGCCCATAACATTTATTAGTAATCTTTGTTTTACACTCCTGGAAGGTAGTGGACTAGTACTTTATGGCCTAGAGCTCACGTACACATTGCTTGCATCAATGGATAGCATGCATCCTGGTTGCCTTTGCAGCTTGGTTTAATGCGTAGCTAGGGCGTTGCGTTTTCTTCATCGATTGTACTCGACTGGTACTCATCACTAGATATTTTTACATGCATTGAACAGCGACGGGGCTGACCTGCTGAGCAGGATCGGTCGTGTCAAGTTTAGACGGTCTAGGACATGTACGTGTCAGGTCGCAGGAGAGACGTAGCCAGGCATGGAGCATTGCATGTATATCTACCCGCCAGCTTAGTCGAAGGGACACTGGCCCTAGCCTTTGCCAGCTACCGGGAGTCACGGTCGAAGGCAACCGCGGCCGGAAAACATTCATCCGTTCCCATTTCTTCTAGCCAGTATAAAAGGGAGACCAGGTACCATTCCTAGGGCATAGTTTCAGAGTTTAGGCAGGCCACGTGAACACGGGAGGAGTGGGCGGCACTGTTGCTGTCGTTGCGATCGTGTGGAAGGACCAGGGAGCGCTGCTCATCGGGCAAGTGGTAGCTCTGCTATTCCTAGTTTCATGCTTGCTGCTGCTCTCTATTGGTGCATGAAATGCTAGATGCACTATACTCCTGCTGAAACTTGAGAGCATCCGAGTGCTCGTAATACTAGAAGAGATCTTTGTTGGTCCATCTCTTTCTCACTCGTGTAGTACCCTGCACTTACGAATAATCTCTACACCGATATTCTTGTCATTGACCTCGGTGCTATTAGGGATATATGTGATGATATTCGAGAAATCATCATGATTTAGTTGGGCTTACGCAGGGACGTAAGAGTGGAAATGTTGGTTTTATATCTCTAGCACCTTTACTCTCCACATTACACATTCCATATATGTTGGTATCACGACTGCAAACATATTGTACCGATCACAGTTCAGGTATGGGATCTGTCCGAGTTCTCCAACGAGAACGACGCTTGGTCCGAACAGGGTATCGGTGATGGATCCTTGGGAGCGACCCATACTAGTAAGTCAAGTTGTCGTGTCTCGGTGGGCTAAAGAGCTCGCTCTTCTAGAATCCGTGTGGTTCTAGTTGAGGCTGTCGATGTCGGAGTACCCCTCTGCAGAGTGTAAAAGTGTGAAATTTCACCCCGTGACTCCCGGGTTGGGAAGCTTGCTGGTCATATGTGATGCCAATAATTTTCCCTAGTTAGTTCTTCGTCATCCATTTTGTTGATCTTGCATTCAATTCCGTTGGATGCAGCCCCATAATTTATTACCATTCCATGTTCAATATTTGTTCATCGGTTACTTTATTTATCTTTGATCACCGACCACTTGCTCATTTTTATCTATCATATTACATACCTGCCGACACTTCATTTCCTTTCCTAATAGTGAAGTACTACTTGCTGAGTGTGATTCATACTCACCCTTGCTCAATTCCATCTTTTTGCAGAGTTTCATGGAAAGGGTGAGCATAGCAATGAGCAGTAGGCGTAGCTCACGCGGGGAGGGAATAAATAAAATGCTTAGTACTTTATTTCCAGCAAGAACTTTTTGTATCACCAAATAAAGAATAAAGTTGCTCTTGTGTATTATCTGGTATGTGTCAATTTAGGCCTCACACGGTTATAATCTTCGGTTTATAAGCGTGTGGCGGCTGTTGCGTCTAGACCCAGTTTGGGGGCGTGACACAACAAGTATGAGCAGCAGCACGACCGACGTCGGCACTACGACGTAGATGATGAAAGGAATTGTCGGTCTGATGCAGAGATCAGGAGGTACCGTCAGCATGATAGAAGCAACGACGGGTACAATCGTCGCGCTCGAAGGAAGGTCAAGGGGCAGGATAACATGGATAGGCACCGGGACTGTCCGTTCTTCAAACATTGCTGGGACTCAGGAATGAGCCGATTGCCAACAATCGAGAACTGCCCAGAATGCAAACAAAGGAAGAAGGATGCCGCTATCGTGTCCGTGTTCGAGCGTCTAGGGCCTCTCCCACCTCGGAACAAGCACGCTAAGTCCGCTCGGGTGGAAGATCTCGAGGAACTAGAGGACGATGCTGAAGAAGATAAATATCATCGGCCCAGGTGGTGCCCTGATGGGCTCAGCCGTTCCCAAAAGCGAAGGGTTCAGCGTCTGCGTGGGTTGGAAGAGGCTCGAAAGATTGTACCTGCACACGCTAAGGAAGGCACGGCCTGATCTGGCCGCCAAAATCCGGCGAACCTCGGACGAAGAAGGTCGGCCACAAAGAAAAGAGTGGCGCCCCAAGCGAGAGGAAAGCCGATGATGATACATCGGCCGGCACAAACATGGTCTTCATTCTTCCAACGGAGTTTAGCGCTCCAAGGTTGTATGAAGCACTCGTGGCGCAATTAGACTGCGGCCCACGGCCGGTCATCTTTGAGAAGCCAAAAGAAAGAAGTTACAGGCATCTGAAGGCCCTGTACTTGCGAGGCTACATCAATGGGCAGCCTGTCAACAAGATGTTTGTAGACACCGGAGCGGCAGTCAACATTATGCCATACTCCATGCTACGTCGGTTGGGACGCTCCAGCTCGGATCTGATCAAGACCAACGTAACACTGAGCGATTTTAACGGCCAAGCATCTGACGCGCAAGGTGTTCTGAATGTGGATCTGACCGTAGGAAGAAAAACTGTCCCTACGACGTTCTTTGTCGTCGACAAGCAAGAGTACCTACGCTGTCCTACTAGGGAGGGATTGGATCCACGCCAATCGTTGCATTCCATCCACGATGCACCAATGCCCGATACGAGTGGGATGGAGATGAAGTAGAAGTCGTCCGTGCGGATGATTCGGTCGAGGTTTCAACAGCCGGCATGGACATTTGGGAGACATCAGGCCAAGAGCCGCTCTCGGGTATCAATTTGGACGACCGTGAGCGCATCGACGTGACAAAGAACGGGGTTAGGCTGGTTTTATCCACCGGCCCGACCGTGTAACAAAAGCAAATGTCGATGGATAAACGTGGCGAGACCGATCCTTGTGATCGGCCCCAAAAGATTTGTGAAGGGACATCACAAAACCTTCACCAAGAAAGCAACGGGAGGCCGATTCCAGCGATCGGCCAAAATTATCCTCAACATCCATTCTGCCTGGGTTCAACATGTTATCCAACAGAGCCGACACCATCAATTCTCTTGACAGAATCGGCTCCGGGGGGCACCCAGGTGGATAAAACACGAGGATATGCAGTAGAAGCGTCTCATCCTTTGATGATGGGTATTGGAGTATGGGGGCCGATACACAAGTCGGCCGAAAATTTACACAAGTCGACCGAAAATTCAAAAAATTTCGAGCATAGCCGTTGTGCAGACATCGACTTAAGAATCAATGGAGCAGGGGGTGGATCTTCCCTTCAAGGACCCCTAGTTCCCATTCGCAAGTCTCCAAGATCGGCGGCGTTAGCAGCGAGGAACGTGACATCTTCTAAGACCCTGACTAAACGGCAAGGGCAGCATAAACGTGCAAGTCAGGGTAGGGGTGAGCCTAACGAAGGGAGCATATCTCTTCCAAGACCAGGAGAACCGCCGATGACGAAGCCATCGGCTGTCACGTGTTGACTCAGTAAACTGTCACTTCCAGGGGATGTTGCGCCCAGGGTTGGAGGGCGTCAGAAATGCGAGGACATCTTCACCGGAAGATTTCTGCAGCCTGCCGAAGATAATGAGCCGATCTGATCAGCAAGGCGCAAGGGTTGAACTGAAGAAGCTCGGGGGAGGGCGATTCGCCCTGAAATTGCATTACGAGTTGGAAACCGAGGATGATCGACGTGGTCGGCTCACTGCTATTCTCGCCCGATTGAGGCTCGGGGGCGAGATCACCTTGAAGGTTCTCTGTTCTGGGGAGCCGATTTCGTTGGAATCGGCTAACTCTGCATCACAACTTGCCTGAAGAATGGTGCTGATGTTGCAAAATTATCAGTTTCAGTATGCAAGACGATCCAGCGACAAGCCCAGAACTATGTTGGGGGCACCTACTCAACGCCAGATTACTAGCCTGCTGGATCGGCTGTATAAACTGTCGACGGATGAAAGGTGATCAATTGATTGGCCACGCACGATAGCACTCTCGGGCATGGTCGAGCCCGAGGCCTGTTTGCTCGAGTTACGGGTCCTCATCATTATTTCCACCCCGGCTGAGGCTCGGGGGGCAACTTGCTACGAGAGGTCCTTTGCTATAGGAAAGCCGATTTTGCTAAAATCGGTTGGCTTTGCATCTCAGTTTGATTTTGAGCAATGGTTGCTGAAAGAGAACAGAGCAGGATTATAAAACGTCACTGCAGAAGTGATGCCTGTCCTGCAGAAGTGGCAGCTTCGGCGTTTAAATTGATCCGGCAACAGTCCTAGGGCTCTTCTGAAGGCGAAGAGGATCTGGAAGGAAAGGGTACGGCAGAAGAATGTCTGAAAGGCCTAGGGTTTACACGATTATGGCTTGGCCTTGTTTGACCAGGAGTTTGGGTCCGGATGGATCTATCTCGAAATTTATCGTGAGAGACCGATGCGATGCTATCGGCTTATTGGGCATTGACCAGTTTGGCAATCGGCAGAATTAGTACGAAAGACAATCGGCTAAATTATCATAAAGGGAATCGGCAAAATCAAATTGGGGAATTTCTTCATTGATAAACCAGATTTCTTACATAGAAGAGCTGATTGCTCTCAAAAGAAAATTCTAGGGGATACATTGCCCCGTCTGCTACTGCTGGCCCTATGCTAAGATCCTATCTAGGGGTCGCTGCTGCCCTCGTCGTCGTCGTCGCCGTCATCGCCACTGTCGGCGCTGCTCCCTGCCGGCTCGTCATTGCTGCTCCAGCGGCCGCCGACAGGACCCTCGTTGTCTTCGTCCTCTTCGTCAGCGTCGTCGTTGCTGTCAACGTCGCTGAGGTTCCCGGGCCAGAGGTGGCGGCGTTTGGCCGGCGGCTCGTCGGAGGAGCTGTCTTCGTCCTCCTCCTCCTCCTCCTCCTTCGCCTCCTCGGAGGAGGTGAAGTCGTCCCGAGAGAAGCGATCGTCATCGCTCTCCTCCTCCGATTCCCCGTCGGCGAGGAAGCGGAGGTCGCTCTCCCCACCGGTCAAGGATTTATCGTCCTCGGACCGGATGGAGGAGGCGTGGTCTTCCGAGTCCCATTCTTCGGTGCGCGAATGTCCGGCGGCGTCTCACGGGAGGAGGAGGACCCGAGGGAGAGTTCCGAGGAGGTGGAGGAAGAGGAAGACATGGTGCGCAGAAGGGTTTTTGGGAGTATTAATGTGGGGAGGACGAAGAGGAGAACTGTTCGATGCAGTTAAATAAAGGGGATGGAGATTTAATTTTCGAACAGTTTTCGAGGACGTGGTGCCAAAGCTGTCAAATCGTGCGAGAGAAGTTGGGAAGGCAAGTCGTCATGATGAAACATACTTGCGACGGTTCTGCTCTGCCACGACATGACCCTTCGAAGGAAAAACGAGTGGTTTTGAAATTATCATTACCAAAACCAGGGGGGCATGTGTTATCACCAGATTTTGGCTAAATCGGGAGGTGGGCCGCGATCGGGATGGGCTTGGAAGATTACACGTGGAAGATCTCTCGAAGCGGCCTTGCACGGGAATTTGGGCTAGATTGCCCGTGTATCTTTAATTATGGTAGATTGTATCTAGATTAAAAGTTAGAGTTTATCTCGTGCACGGTTTAGTGCACGCCCACATTAGAAAGTCCGCTGGACTATAAATATGTATCTAGGGTTTATGGAATAAACAACAACCAACGTTCAACCACAAACAAATCTCGGCGCATCGCCAACCCCTTCGTCTCGAGGGTTTCTACCGGTAAGCATCATGCTGCCTAGATCGCATCTTGCGATCTAGGCAGCCAAGCCTGCCCACGTTGTTCATGCGTTGCTCGTACTCGAAGCCTTTTTGATGGCGAGCAACGTAGTTATCTTAGACATGTTAGGGTTAGCATTGTTCTTCATATTACATGCTTTCGTAGTGCAACCCTTGCATGTCTAGCCGCCCTTACACCTATCTTAGGTGTAGGGGCGGCACCCCGCTTGATCATAGTTTAGTAGATCTGATCCGTTACGATTACTCCTTGTTCTACAAGGATTAGTTTAATATCTGCAATAGTTAGGCCTTACAAAGGGGGGGAGGATCCAGCGGCACGTAGGGTGTCGTTCGTTGGCCCTAAGCGGGATGTTCCGGGGATCAACCTCGTGTTGGTTTTTAGGCCTTGTTTAGGATCGGCTTACGATCACCGTGCGTGGCCGCGAGGCCCAACTCGGAGTAGGACGATCCGATTATGCGGTGAAAACCCTACATCATCGTAGATCTCATTAGCTTTACCTTGATCAAGCAGGACCACCATATATTCGGACACCTCGTCTGAATCATGGGTGGATCGGCTCTTTGAGCCGATTCACAGGATAACCTGAGAGCCAATCGAGGCTCGTATTTAACGTTTACGTGTGTGCCCTGCAGGAAACTAAGCGAGGCATCATCCACACCTTCCTGACCAGGTATAGGTCAGGTGGCACGCCCTTGTGATAAACATCGGCGCGTGCGACCAGGAGGCTTTGCGGGCCGTCGCTCTGAGGGACTGGGGCCAGCCGCAGCCCTAGTTGTTCCCGGCTCTACGGTGTTGCCCGTCTCTGCCCGCCAGGGGGTTTCTGACGTCAACACATTCTGGCACGCCCGGTGGGACAGTCGACGACATCCACAACATCGCCATCTACATCCGAGATGGCGGAAGACACTCCGGTCACGTACGAGGATCTGCCTGATGAGCTCAAGAAGAAACATGACGAAATCAAGGCAGTCCTCGAAGCCGAACTCATCGGCTCTTTCCACCGAACCCGCGCCCATGGCGTCAGGTGGAAGGGTTTCACACCTGAAGGCGCACTCGATGGAGTGGACCTGTCCGCCCCGTCAGAAGAACGCACCAGGTCGCTGAAGTACGAGGATCTGCCCGAGGAGCTCAAAAGGAAACATGACGAGATCAAGGCAACCCTCGAAGCCGAACTCATCGGCTCCTCTGAGAAGACCCGGCCACACGACATCAAGCTCGATAGAGACTCAGGTCCGTCGCATGGCGTCAACATGGTGGATCTCAGCCACTCCATAGGCCAGCCAAAGTTCTCCTTTGGTGTCAACATGGCGAGGGCTTGCGAGCCGCCATGGCAAAGATGAAGCAGAAGCAGCCACTCCCGTGGCAAGGATGAAGAGGAGGCCGATCCACGCGACCGGCCCCAAGATGATGACAGGCGGTACCTGACAGGGGAGGGAATAAGAAGCGTGCGGTATCAACGTCTACTCTCCGAGCACCTCCTCAACAAGTATGAGCAGCAGCACGACCGACGTCGGCACTACGACGTAGATGATGAAAGGAATTGTCGGTCTGATGCAGAGATCAGGAGGTACCGTCAGCATGATAGAAGCAACGACGGGTACAATCGTCGCGCTGAAGGAAGGTCAAGGGGGCAGGATAACATGGATAGGCACTGGGACTGTCCGTTCTTCAAACATTGCTGGGACTCAGGAATGAGCCGATTGCCAACAATCGAGAACTGCCCAGAATGCAAACAAAGGAAGAAGGATGCCGCTATCGTGTCCGTGTTCGAGCGTCTAGGGCCTCTCCCACCTCGGAACAAGCACGCTGAGTCCGCTCGGGTGGAAGATCTCGAGGAACTAGAGGACGATGCTGAAGAAGATAAATATCATCGGCCCAGGTGGTGCCCTGATGGGCTCAGCCGTTCCCAAAAGCGAAGGGTTCAGCGTCTGCGTGGGTTGGAAGAGGCTGAAAGATTGTACCTGCACACGCTAAGGAAGGCACGGCCTGATCTGGCCGCCAAAATCCGGCGAACCCTGGACGAAGAAGGTCGGCCACAAAGAAAAGAGTGGCGCCCCAGCGAGAGGAAAGCCGATGATGATACATCGGCTGGCACAAACATGGTCTTCATTCTTCCAACGGAGTTTAGCGCTCCAAGATTGTATGAAGCACATGTGGCGCAATTAGACTGCGGCCCACGGCCGGTCATCTTTGAGAAGCCAAAAGAAAGAAGTTACAGGCATCTGAAGGCCCTGTACTTGCGAGGCTACATCAATGGGCAGCCTCGTCAACAAGATGTTTGTAGACACCGGAGCGGCGAGTCAACATTATGCCATACTCCATGCTACGTCGGTTGGGACGCTCCAGCTCGGATCTGATCAAGACCAACGTAACACTGAGCGATTTTAACGGCCAAGCATCTGACGCGCAAGGTGTTCTGAATGTGGATCTGACCGTAGGAAGAAAAACTGTCCCTACGACGTTCTTTGTCGTCGACAGCAAGAGTACCTACGCTGTCCTACTAGGGAGGGATTGGATCCACGCCAATCTGTTGCATTCCATCCACGATGCACCAATGCCTGATACAGTGGGATGGAGATGAAGTAGAAGTCGTCCGTGCAGATGATTCAGTCGAGGTTTCAACAGCCGGCATGGACATTTGGGAGACATCAGGCCAAGAGCCGCTCTCAGGTATCAATTTGGACGACTGTGAGCGCATCGACGTGACAAAGAACGGGGTTAGGCTGGTTTTATCCACCGGCCTGACCGTGTAACAAAAGCAAATGTCGATGGATAAACGTGGCGAGACCGATCCTTGTGATCGGCCCCAAAAGATTTGTGAAGGGACATCACAAAACCTTCACCAAGAAAGCAACGGGAGGCCGATTCCAGCGATCGGCCAAAATTATCCTCAACATCCATTCTGCCTGGGTTCAACATGTTATCCAACGAGCCGACACCATCAATTCTCTTGACAGAATCGGCTCCGGGGGGCACCCAGGTGGATAAAACACGAGGATATGCAGTAGAAGCGTCTCATCCTTTGATGATGGGTATTGGAGTATGGGGGCCGATACACAAGTCGGCCGAAAATTTACACAAGTCGGCCGAAAATTCAAAAAATTTCGAGCATAGCCGTTGTGCGGACATCGACTTAAGAATCAATGGAGCAGGGGTGGATCTTCCCTTCAAGGACCCCTAGTTCCCATTCGCAAGTCTCCAAGATCGGCGGCGTTAGCAGCGAGGAACGTGACATCTTCTAAGACCCTGACTAAACGGCAAGGGCAGCATAAACGTGCAAGTCAGGGTAGGGGTGAGCCTAACGAAGGGAGCATATCTCTTCCAAGACCGAGGAGAACCGCCGATGACGAAGCCATCGGCCGTCACGTGTTGACTCGATGACCTGTCACTTCCGGGGGATGTTGCGCCCGGGGTTGGAGGGCGTCGGAAATGCGAGGACATCTTCACCGGAAGATTTCTGCAGCTTCGCCGAAGATAATGAGCCGATCCGATCAGCAAGGCGCAAGGGTTGAAGCGAAGAAGCTCGGGGAGGGCGATTCGCCCTGAAATTGCATTACGAGTTGGAAACCGAGGATGATCGACGTGGTCGGCTCATCTGCTATTCTCGCCCCGATTGAGGCTCGGGGGGCAGATCACCTTGAAGGTTCTCTGTTCTGGGGAGCCGATTTCGTTGGAATCGGCTAACTCTGCATCACAACTTGCCTGAAGAATGGTGCTGATGTTGCAAAATTATCAGTTTCAGTATGCAAGACGATCCAGCGACAAGCCCAGAACTATGTTGGGGGCACCTACTCAACGCCAGATTACTAGCCTGCTGGATCGGCTGTATAAACTGTCGACGGATGAAAGGTGATCAATTGATTGGCCACGCACGATAGCACTCTCGGGCATGGTCGAGCCCAGGCCTGTTTGCCTGAGTTACGGGTCCTCATCATTATTTCCACCCCGGCTGAGGCTCGGGGGGCAACTTGCTACGATAAGTCCTTTGCTATAGGAAAGCCGATTTTGCTAAAATCGGTTGGCTTTGCATCTCAGTTTGATTTTGAGCAATGGTTGCTGAAAGAGAACAGAGCAGGATTATAAAACGTCACTGCAGAAGTGATGCCTGTCCTGCAGAAGTGGCAGCTTCGGCGTTTAAATTGATCCAGCAACAGTCCTAGGGCTCTTCTGAAGGCGAAGAGGATCTGGAAGGAAAGGGTACGGCAGAAGAATGTCTGAAAGGCCTAGGGTTTACACGATTATGGCTTGGCCTTGTTTGACCAGGAGTTTGGGTCCGGATGGATCTATCTCGAAATTTATCGTGAGAGACCGATGCGATGCTATCGGCTTATTGGGCATTGACCAGTTTGGCAATCGGCAGAATTAGTACGAAAGACAATCAGCTAAATTATCATAAAGGGAATCGGCAAAATCAAATTGGGGAATTTCTTCATTGATAAACCAGATTTCTTACATAGAAGAGCTGATTGCTCTCAAAAGAAAATGCTAGGGGATACATTGCCCCGTCTGCTACTGCTGGCCCTATGCTAAGATCCTATCTAGGGGCCGCTGCTGCCCTCGTCGTCGTCGTCGCCGTCATCGCCACTGTCGGCGCTGCTCCCTGCCGGCTCGTCATCGCTGCTCCAGCGGCCGCCGACAGGACCCTCGTTGTCTTCGTCCTCTTCGTCAGCGTCGTCGTCGGCCCCGTCAACGTCGCCGAGGTTCCCGGGCCGGAGGTGGCGGCGTTTGGCCGGCGGCTCGTCGGAGGAGCTGTCTTCGTCCTCCTCCTCCTCCTCCTCCTTCGCCTCCTCGGAGGAGGTGAAGTCGTCCCGAGAGAAGCGATCGTCATCGCTCTCCTCCTCCGATTCCCCGTCGGCGAGGAAGCGGAGGTCGCTCTCCCCACCGGTCAAGGATTTATCGTCCTCGGACCGAGATGGAGGAGGCGTGGTCTTCCGAGTCCCATTCTTCCGGTGCGCGAATGTCCGGCGGCGTCTCACGGGAGGAGGAGGACCCGAGGGAGAGTTCCGAGGAGGTGGAGGAAGAGGAAGACATGGTGCGCGAAGGGTTTTGGGAGTACTAATGTGGGGAGGACGAAGAGGAGAACTGTTCGATGCAGTTAAATAAAGGGGATGGAGATTTAATTTTCGAACAGTTTTCGAGGACGTGGTCCCAAAACTGTCAAATCGTGCAGAGAAGTTGGGAAGGCAATTCGTCATGATGAAACATACTGCGACGGTTCTGCTCTGCCACGACATGACCCTTCGAAGGAAAAACAGAGTGGTTTTGAAATTATCATTACCAAAACCGAGGGGGCATGTGTTATCACCAGATTTTGGCTAAATCGAGGAGGTGGGCCGCGATCAGGATGGGCTTGGAAGATTACACGTGGAAGATCTCTGAAGCGGCCTTGCACGGGGAATTTGGGCTAGATTGCCCGTGTATCTTTAATTATGGTAGATTGTATCTAGATTAAAAGTTAGAGTTTATCTCGTGCACGGTTTAGTGCACGCCCACATTAGAAAGTCCGCTGGACTATAAATATGTATCTAGGGTTTATGGAATAAACAACAACCAACGTTCAACCACAAACAAATCTCGGCGCATCGCCAACCCCTTCGTCTCGAGGGTTTCTACCGGTAAGCATCATGCTGCCTAGATCGCATCTTGCGATCTAGGCAGCACAAGCCTGCCCACGTTGTTCATGCGTTGCTCGTACTGAAGCCTTTTGATGGCGAGCAACGTAGTTATCTTAGACATGTTAGGGTTAGCATTGTTCTTCATATTACATGCTTTCGTAGTGCAACCCTTGCATGTCTAGCCGCCCTTACACCTATCTTAGGTGTAAGGGCGGCACCCGCTTGATCATAGTTTAGTAGATCTGATCCGTTACGATTACTCCTTGTTCTACAAGGATTAGTTTAATATCCGCAATAGTTAGGCCTTACAAAGGGGGAGGATCCAGCGGCACGTAGGGTGTCGTTCGTTGGCCCTAAGCAGGATGTTCCGGGGATCAACCTCGTGTTGGTTTTTAGGCCTTGTTTAGGATCGGCTTACGATCACCGTGCGTGGCCGCGAGGCCCAACCTGGAGTAGGACGATCCGATTATGCGGTGAAAACCCTACATCGTCGTAGATCTCATTAGCTTTACCTTGATCAAGCAGGACCACCATATATTCGGACACCTCGTCTGAATCATGGGTGGATCGGCTCTTTGAGCCGATTCACGGGATAACCTGAGAGCCGATCGAGGCTCGTATTTAACGTTTACGTGTGTGCCCTGCAGGAAACTAAGCGAGGCATCATCCACACCTTCCTGACCAGGTATAGGTCAGGTGGCACGCCCTTGTGATAAACATCGGCGCGTGCGACCAGCAGGCTTTGCGGGCCGTCGCTCTGAGGGACTGGGGCCAGCCGCAGCCCTAGTTGTTCCCGGCTCTACGGTGTTGCCCGTCTCTGCCCGCCAGGGGGTTTCTGACGTCAACAGTTGTATATGCAAGTTTTGTATATGAATTTCGTAGGATCTTGTACCTGATCTCTACCAATCTCGATAGAATGAAGACCATGGCCTGGGAGAATATTATTAGGAAGCGGCTATCGATTAAGAATTGAATCCTTGATATCTCATCTTTATCGTTAATAAAAGGCTTCCTTATATTACTGATACGCTACTACCTTTTCCTAGTAGTAGTGGGAAGACACATTGACCATATCAATTACTGATAAATATAAACAAATTCGGAACATCTCAACGATGGTAGTGATCCAGCTAGCAGTAAGTAGAATAGGCTGTCCAATTAAGGCACTCATCCACCGCTAATGGAGTGACCGCACCAACAAAGAAGAATGATCACTTTGGTCTCACATGGTAATGTATTTTGCTTTCCTAAAGGTATGTATAATGGTAGAGAAGGTAGCCTCCAACATCATCTAGATAAAGACGTAGAGATAGAGATAGAGATACGTCATAAAATTAATGCATTATCTCTTATTGTATCTCTAGCAATTAATGATAGATTATTAATATTTAATGAAAAATTAATTTACTAAAGGAAGGCTTTCTCTTATTTTCTAAGAGATGATCTCTTAGCTAAGGGAATTCTCTTTCTCATACAGATACAGCTTCTATTTACCAAAAGATTAACACATGTTTGAGGCAATAAAAGGTAGAAAACGGGCACCCAACCTGGGGCTATCCAAGGAAGTATATCACAAGATTAGTGACATGCCAAATCCGCGCGGCCCTCCCATGGAGATCGTGTATATATAGCCAAGAGGGGGCATAGGTAAAGCCTGCATTGCAGGCGCGCGGCAGCTTGCAAGAATCATCAAAACTAGTAACGCCTGGAGTCGCCGCTATCTCTCCCCCCAAGTTCTTCCAGGCTTTTGCGTGTTCTCTCTAATGGCTTTCGCGGCGGCCATGGTCACGGCGATCGCCTCGGCTGCCGTGGCGTTGCTCCTGAGGGCTGTATGGGTGACCCTATCCTGCTACTTCCTGACGCCAATGAGGATCCGTAGGGCCATGGCGGCGCAGGGTGTCCACGGACCCTCGCCGCGTCTGCTCGTCGGCAACCTCCGCGAGGTATCGGCTCTTGTGGCCAAGGCGACCGCCGGCGACATGCCGTCCCTGAGCCACGACATCGTCGGCCGCCTGATGCCCCATTACGTACACTGGTCCGGGATTTACGGGAAGCTGTTCGTGTACTGGTACGGCAGCGAGCCGCGGCTGTGCCTGACGGACACGGACATGATCAAGGAGTTCCTGTCGTCCAAGTACGCGCACGCCACCGGCAAGTCGTGGCTGCAGCGGCAGGGCACGAGGCACTTCATCGGCCGCGGCCTGCTCATGGCCAACGGCGCCAGATGGTCGCACCAGCGCCATGTCGTCGCGCCGGCCTTCATGCCCGACAAGCTCAAGGTACGCCACCCATAGCGTCGATCGAACACATGGTGGTGGCATTGCCACTACCCCCGGCCGGTTCCTGAATCCTGGCCTTGCCGTATCTGGGACATATCTCACGTGTTTTTTTCGCAGGGCCGCGTGGGGCACATGGTGGAGTGCACGAAGCAGACGATCCTGTCGCTGCGGGACGCGGCGGCGCGGGGCCGCGGCGAGGTGGAGATCGGCGCGCACATGACCCGGCTCACCGGCGACATCATCTCCCGCACGGAGTTCGACACCAGCTATGAGACAGGGAAGCGCATCTTCCACCTCCTCGAGGATCTGCAGCGCCTCACCGCGCGATCCAGCCGCTACCTCTGGATCCCCGGCAGCCAGTGAGTCATGACACGATCACCCTCCATTCCACTACCGGCCGGCCAGCTCAATTCCACTGCCGCCGGCCGGCCTTCTCTTGCCCCGATCGAACAGACGCACTCACTCGCCTAGTTACCTGGCCTTTGTCTCTACCGTCGTTCACTTGCGGCCGCATCTTGCATAATGCGTACATATATGCCCGCCCGCACGCCTTGTTCCCCGCAAGATAACTAGGCGGATTAAGCTAATCTAAGCTGCTCTTGGTGCTAATTGGTCTTAGTTAATTATGTGGTGCGCAGCCCATACATGTCCGGTTTAGTTTTTGGACACCGGCACTGACTTCAATTTGTCCGGCGCTTTGTAATATTGATTCCATCATCCACTGGCGCATCCGTACGCGCACAGACGAGTAAACAAACTGTTTGCAGTACATGGGCCTGATCATCATACTGACCAGGGTGTTCTATCGATCGTCGCTTGCAGGTATTTTCCGAGCAAATACAGGAGGGAGATCAGCCGGCTGAACGGCGAGCTGGAGGGCGTGGTACTGGAGTCCATCGGCCGGAGCCGCGAGATCGCCGACGAGGGCCGGACGACGTCCATGTACGGCCGGGGGCTCCTTGCCATACTGCTCGCCGAGATGGAGGAGAAGAAGAAGGACGGCAAGGGTGCACGCGACGGCGGCAAGTTCAGCTACGACACTCAGCTGGTGGTCGACGAGTGCAAGACCTTCTTCTTCGCCGGCCACGATACGTCGGCGCTGCTTCTCACGTGGACGCTCATGCTACTCGCCACACACCCGGAGTGGCAGGAAAAGCGCGCGCCGAGGTCGCACAGGTCTGCGGCGACGACCCGCCGTCCGCCGACCACCTCTCCAAGCTCACCGTGGTATGTCCCTGTCGTACAGTGGCCAGTGCACATTTGCATATACTGAAGTCTTGCGGCATTGACCAATTGTTATGGCCGAAAATCTTACAGCTTTTGTTCAAACGTTTGCAGCTGCAGATGATCATCCAGGAGACGCTGCGGCTGTACCCGCCGGCGACGCTGCTGCCGCGGATGGCGTTCGAGGACATCACGCTCGGCGACGGCCGCCTCCACCTGCCGCGCGGCCTCTCCGTGTGGATACCGGTGCTGGCAATTCACCACGATGAGTCCATCTGGGGCGCCGACGCGCACGAGTTCCGGCCGGAACGGTTCGCTGCCGGCAGCGGGCGGCGGTCCTCGTTCCTGCCATTCGCCGCAGGGCCGCGCAACTGCGTCGGGCAGGCGTACGCTCTTTACGAGGCCAAGGTCGTCCTCGCTATGCTGCTGGCAAACTTCAGGTTCACCATCTCCGACGACTACCGCCACGCGCCGGTTAATGTGCTCACGCTCCGTCCCAAGTACGGCGTGCCTGTCCACCTCCGGCCGCTGCGGCCGTAGGGCCTCGATTTTTCTTGCGTTCGTTTCGCGCTCGCCTTGATCGGCTATAGAGAAAGAAGGTTTTGTGCTCTCCGATTGGTTGGCCCTAGCTGTCTGAGTGACAGGCAAGGCCGGCCTGTCAGCTTTCCGGCTGGTATATGCTGCTTCTGTGTCCTATGCCCCGTGTAGAGACATACATATAGAGTGGAGTTACATAGATGATATGCAAATGACATCATAACTTTTTGTTAGGGTAAATCTTATCAAAGGATTTTACATAGAAATGGCAAATTGTACTCAACAATCTTTCGCATATGTTCCTTTTCTTTTCCAGAGAAACAATGGTGTGCTCACTTTTCACATAATCTTATATGTGATGCTTTATGGATGTCTTAAGTAATGACAGAAGGTAGGCACTACCATGCAATAGTTTGTTTTTAACATAGGTACTGCCAGTCTGCAATACAATATGCAGAGATATCCGATAAGAGGCAAGGTGGAGTAAGACAAAGTGCTCGAAGACTTGTAGCAGATATGTGAAATGATATAAGCAGGAACAGAACAAACTTCGGTACGGCATAACCGCTGAGTAGCATGTGCCTCGAGCATTCTAGGGCTACACGGTCTCTATTCTCTTTGTCTGCCGGATGAACTGTCAGCATACAGGCATTGCTGATTATCATTTCTGTGCAGACCGAAGATTTCTCTCCATTCCTTAATTAAGGAGAAGTGTCTTGACAAGATAAAGTATAAAGTATTTGTAAAAATGAACTACTCTCCCGATATTACAAGACTCAAATGTTTGACGCTCGCAGTAACCCAAGCTTTGCCTCGTCCTTGATTGACTTCAGAAAAATTGTCATTGGGGCGGATTTGATGTGGAAGACCAGCGTGTTTCTTTCGTTCCAAATAGTCCAACTAGTGAGCATAGTGAGCGTCGCCATGCATGGCCTTGCGGTCGGAGGTATTTTTTCTCGACATGTTTGCCCACCTAGTGGAAAGGTCCGCCAACCAATTGTTTGTGTCAATTGACTCGATGCAAGTTCACCCTTTGATCATACCACAAAGCCTCTTAGTGAAGTGATGGGAGAAGAGATGTGCCACCGTTTATTGAGTTCGCTTTGCAAAGAGGGCAAAGACCACAATTTGTTCAACCCCTTCTCTCAAGCCTATCCGCCGTCCAAAGCCTATTTTGAATAGCCAATCATGCAAGATGTTTAATACTGGACTGCGCCTAAGCCTTCTACACCGTCTTGTTCATGAGAGTGCTAAGTGGCTCCGAAAAATTGGGCCTTATAGGCCGAAGTTATTATGTTCTCCCTATTAGCCGTGAGGTTCCAAGTAATAGAATCCTCCACATCTTCTCTAAGATTTACCCATGAAGCTCCCTCCAAAGAGAGACAAATACCCCTAAGATGGGGGATTGTCAAGTTGATATCCATTTTGATCTTTGAGATCTAATCTTTCCCGCGGGTGGCTTGATCAACATGCCCTTTTTTCTTTATTGACGTTTCATGAACATGACAATGTATTTAGGCTTCCTACCATTAATTGATGAGCCACGGGGACTCCCAAAAAGGCGCAATCTTCCCATTGCCAACTAAGATGGTGGTAGAAGCATTGAAAAGGTCCATATCAATCTCAACACAAGGACTACACAATTCCACCTATAGCCTATTAGGATCTTTCCGTTCGTACCAAGACATATCAACCGGAGAGCACGCACAAATTTCTCAATGTGGAGAGGGCAAAGGCCGCTGATACGTCTCCGACGTATCGATAATTTCTTATGTTCCATGCCACATTATTGATGATATCTACATGTTTTATGCACACTTTATGTCATATTCGTGCATTTTCTGGAACTAACCTATTAACAAGATGCCGAAGAGCCAGTTGCTGTTTTCTGCTGTTTTTGGTTTCAGAAATCCTAGTAACGAAATATTCTCGGAATTGGACGAAATTAAAACCCAGGGTCCTATTTTGCCACGAAGCTTCCGGAAGACCGAAGAGGAGTCGAAGTGGGGCCACGAGGGGCCGCCACCATAGGGCGGCGCGGCCCGGGTCTTGGCCGCGCCGACCTGTGGTGTGGGGCCCTCGTGTGGCCCCCACGTTGCCCTTCCGCCTATTTAAAGCCTCCGTCGCGAAACCCCGAGGCGAAAAACCACGATACGGAAAACCTTGCCGAGACGCCGCCGCCGCCAATCCCATCTCGGGGGATTCTGGAGATCTCCTCCGGCACCCTGCCGGAGAGGGGATTCATCTCCCGGAGGACTCTACACCGCCATGGTCGCCTCCCGGAGTGATGAGTGAGTAGTTCACCCCTGGACTATGGGTCCATAGCGAGTAGCTAGATGGTTGTCTTCTCCTCATTGTGCTTCATTGTTAGATCTTGTGAGCTGCCTAACATGATCAAGATCATCTATCTCGTAATACTATATGTTGTGTTTGTCGGGATCCGATGGATAGAGAATACCATGTTATGTTAATTATCAAGTTATTACATATGTGTTGTTTATGATCTTGCATGCTCTCCGTTATTAGTAGAGGCTCTGGCCAAGTTTTTGCTCTTAACTCCAAGAGGGAGTATTTATGCTCGATAGTGGGTTCATGCTCGCATTGACACTCAGGACGAGTGACAGAAAGTTCTAAGGTTGTGTTGTGTTGTTGCCACTAGGGATAAAACATTGATGCTATGTCTAAGGATGTAGTTGTCGATTACATTACGCACCATACTTAATGCAATTGTCACGTTGCTTTGTAACTTAATACTGGAAGGGGTTCGGATGATAACACTGAAGGTGGACTTTTTAGGCATAGATGCGAGTTGGATGGCGGTCTATGTACTTTGTCGTAATGCCCAATTAAATCTCACTATACTTATCATGACATGTATGTGCATTGTTATGTCCTCTCTATTTGTCAATTGCCCGACTGTAATTTGTTCACCCAACATGCTTTTATCTTATGGGAGAGACACCTCTAGTGAACTGCGGACCCCGGTCCATTCTTTAATACTTGAAATACAAATCTGCTTGCAATACTTGTTTTTACTATTTTCTCTGCAAACAATCATCTTCCACACAATACGGTTAATCCTTTGTTACGGCAAGCCGGTGAGATTGACAACCTCATCTGTTTCGTTGGGGCAAAGTACTTTGGTTGTGTTGTGCGGGTTCCACGTTGGCGCCAGGATCTCCGGTGTTGCGCCGCACTACATCCCGCCGCCATCAACCTTCAACGTGCTTCTTGGCTCCTCCTGGTTCGATAAACCTTGGTTTCTTTACGAGGAAAACTTGCTGCTCGTGCGCATCATACCTTCCTCTTGGGGTTCCCAACGAACGTGTGAGTTACACGCCATCAAGCTCTTTTCCGGCGCCTTTGCCGGGGAGATCAAGACACGCTGCAAGGGGAGTCTCCACTTCCCAACCTCTTTACTTTGTTTTTGTCTTGCTTTATTTTATTTACTACTTTGTTTGCTGCACTTATATTAAAACATAAAAAAATTAGTTGCTAGCTTTACTTTATTTACTGTCTTGTTTGCTATATTACAAACACAAAAAAATTAGTTTACTTGCATTTACTTTATCTAGTTTGCTTTATTTACTAATGCTAAAATGGCCACCCCTGAAAATACTAAGTTGTGTGACTTCACTAGCACAAATAATAATGATTTCTTATGCACACCTATTGCTCCACCTGCTACTACGAGCAGAATTCTTTGAAATTAAACCTGCTTTACTTGAATCTTGTCATGAGAGAGCAATTTTTCGGGTGTTAGTTCCGATGATGCTCGCTGCCCATCTCAATAATTTTGTTGAATTGTGTGAAATGCAAAAGTATAAAGATGTAGATGGTGACATTATAAAATTAAAATTGTTTCCTTTCTCATTAAGAGGAAGAGCTAAAGATTGGTTTCTATCTCTCGCCTAAGAATAGTATTGATTCCTGGACTAAATGCAAGGATGCTTTTATTGGTAGATATTATCCCCCTGCTAAAATTATATCTTTGAGGAGTAGCATAATGAATTTTAAACAATTGGATAATGAACATGTTGCTCAAGCTTGGGAAAGAATGAAATCTTTGGTTAAAAATTGCCCAACCCATGGATCGACTACTTGGATGATCATCCAAACCTTCTATGCAGGACTAAATTTTTCTTCGCGGAATTTATTGGATTCAGCTGCTGGAGGTACCTTTATGTCCATCACTCTTGGTGAAGCTACAAAGCTCCTTGATAATATGATGGTTAATTACTCCGAATGGCACACGGAAAGAGCTCCACAAGGTAAGAAGGTAAATTCTGTTGAAGAATCCTCTTCCTTGAATGATAAGGTTGATGCTATTATGTCTATGCTTGTGAATGATAGGACTAATGTTGATCCTAATAATGTTCCGTTAGCTTCATTGGTTGCCCAAGAAGAACATGTTGATGTAAACTTCATTAAAAATAATAATTTCAACAACAATGCTTATCGGAACAATTCTAGTAATAACTATAGGCCATATCCTTATAATAATGGTAACGGTTATGCTAATTCTTATGGGAATTCTTACAACAATAATAGGAATACACCCCCTGGACTTGAAGCTATGCTTAAAGAATTTATTAGTACACAAACTGCCTTTAACAAATCTGTTGAGGAAAAGCTCAATAAAATTGATATTCTCGCTTCTAAGGTTGATAGTCTTGCCTCGATGTTGATCTTTTGAAATCGAAAGTTATGCCTAATAGGGATATTGAAAATAAAATTGTTACTACAGCAAATGCCATCCAAGTTAGAATTAATGAGAATATAAGATTAATGGCTGAACTGCGTGCTAGGTGGGATAGAGAAGAAAATGAAAAACTAGCTAAAGAGAAAAATGTAGCTAAAGTTTGGACTATTACCACCACTAGCAATGTTAATGATTCACATGTTGCTGCACCTCCTACTATTAATGATAAAATAATTGGTGTTGGCAATGTTTCTACTCCTAGTGCAAAGCGCGCAAAATTACTCGAAGCGCTAAAACTGCTCGAAACCGCTTGTGATAAACCGCTGAAATTTTTTCCAACCTTGGGGATGATAATCCCATTGCTTTAGATTGTAATGATTTAGATTTTGATGATTGCCACATCTCTGAAGTTATAAAGTTCCTACAAAAACTTGCTAAGAGTCCCAATGCTAGCGCTGTAAACTTGGCTTTCACAAAACATATTACAAATGCTCTCATAAAAGCTAGAGAAGAGAAACTAAAACTTGAAACATCTATTCCTAGAAAGCTAGAGGATGGTTGGGAGCCCATCATTAAAATGAGGGTCAAAGATTTTGATTGTAATGCTTTATGTGATCTTGGTGCAAGTATTTCTGTTATGCCTAAGAAAGTCTATGATATGCTTGACTTGCCACCATTGAAAAACTGTTATCTGGATGTTAATCTCGCTGATAATGCTAAAAAAAACCTTTGGGGAAAGTTGATAATGTTCATATTATGGTTAACAATAACCTTGTCCCCGTTGATTTTGTTGTCTTGGATATTGAATGCAATGCATTTTGCCCCATTATATTGGGAAGACCTTTTTCTTCGAACCGTTGGTGCTACTATTGATATGAAGGAAGGTAATATTAAATATCAATTTCCTCTCAAGAAAGGTATGGAACACTTCCCTAGAAAGAGAATGAAGTTACCTTATGATTCTATTATTAGAACAAATTATGATGTTGATGCTTCATCTCTTGATGTTACTTGATACACACTTTCGCGCCTAGCTGAAAGGCGTTAAAGAAAAGCGCTTATGGGAGACAACCCATGTTTTTACTACAGTATTTTTGTTTTATATTTGAGTCTTGGAAGTTGTTTACTACTGTAGCAACCTCTCCTTATCTTATTTTTACGTTTTGTTGTGCCAAGTAAAGTCTTTGATAGTAAAGTAAATACTAGATTTTGATTACTGCACAGAAACAGATTTCTTTGCTGTCACGAATCTGGGTCTAATTCTCTGTAGGTAACTCAGAAAATTAAGCCAATTTACGTGAGTGATCCTCAGATATGTACGCAATTTTCATTCAATTTGGGCATTTTCATTTGAGCAAGTCTGGTGCCCTAATAAAATCCATCTTTACGGACTGTTCTGTTTTGACAGATTCTGCCTTTTATTTCGCATTGCCTCTTTTGCTATGTTGGATGAATTTCTTTGATCCATTAATGTCCAGTAGCTTTATGCAATGTCCAGAAGTGTTAAGAATGATTGTGTCACCTCTGAACATGTGAATTTTTATTGTGCACTAACCCTCTAATGAGTTGTTTCGAGTTTGGTGTGGAGGAAGTTTTCAAGGATCAAGAGAGGAGTATGATACAATATGATCAAGGAGAGTGAAAGCTCTAAGCTTGGGGATGCCCCGGTGGTTCACCCCTGCATATTCTAAGAAGACTCAAGCGTCTAAGCTTGGGGATGCCCAAGGCATCCCCTTCTTCATCGACAACATTATCAGGTTCCTCCCCTGAAACTATATTTTTATTCCGTCACATCTTATGCACTTTGCTTGGAGCGTCGGTTTGTTTTTGTTTTTGTTTTGTTTGAATAAAATGGATCCTAGCATTCACTTTGTGGGAGAGAGACACGCTCCGCTGTAGCATATGGACAAGTATGTCCTTAGGCTTTACTCATAGTATTCATGGCGAAGTTTCTTCTTCGTTAAATTGTTATATGGTTGGAATTGGAAAATACTACATGTAGTAACTCTAAAATGTCTTGGACAATTTGATACTTGGTAATTGTTGTGCTCATGTTTAAGCTCTTGCATCATATACTTTGCACCCATTAATGAAGAAACACTTAGAGCTTGCTAATTTGGTTTGCATATTTGGTTTCTCTAGAGTCTAGATAATATCTAGTATTGAGTTTTGAACAACAAGGAAGACGGTGTAGAGTCTTATAATGTTTACAATATTTCTTTTATGTGAGTTTTGCTGTACCGTTCATCCTTGTGTTTGTTTCAAATAACCTTGCTAGCCTAAACCTTGTATCGAGAGGGAATACTTCTCATGCATCCAAAATCCTTGAGCCAACTACTATGCCATTTGTGTCCACCATACCTACCTACTACATGGTATTTATCCGCCATTCCAAAGTAAATTGCTTGAGTGCTACCTTTAAAATTCCATCATTCACCTTTGCAATATATAGCTCATGGGACAAATAGCTTAAAAACTATTGTGGTATTGAATATGTACTTATGCACTTTATCTCTTATTAAGTTGCTTGTTGTGCGATAACCATGCTTCAGGGACGCCATCAACTATTCTTTGTTGAATATCATGTGAGTTGCTATGCATGTCCGTCTTGTCCGAAGTAAGAGAGATCTACCACCTTAATGGTTGGAGCATACATATTGTTAGAGAAGAACATTGGGCCGCTAACTAAAGCCATGATTCATGGTGGAAGTTTCAGTTTTGGACATATATCCTCAATCTCATATGAGAATAATAATTGTTGTCACATGCTTATGCATTAAAGAGGAGTCCATTATCTGTTGTCCATGTTGTCCCGGTATGGATGTCTAAGTTGAGAATAATCAAAAGCGAGAAATCCAAAATGCGAGCTTTCTCCTTAGACCTTTGTACATGCGGCATGGAGGTACCCCATTGTGACACTTGGTTAAAACATGTGTATTGCGATGATCCGGTAGTCCAAGCTAATTAGGACAAGGTGCGGGCACTATTAGTATACTATGCATGAGACTTGCAACTTGTAAGATATAATTTACATAACTCATATGCTTTATTACTACCGTTGACAAAATTGTTTCATGTTTTCAAAATAAAAGCTCTAGCACAAATATAGCAATCGATGCTTTCCTCTTTGAAGGACCATTCTTTTTACTTTTATGCTGAGTCAGTTCACCTATCTCTCTCCACCTCAAGAAGCAAACACTTGTGTGAAATGTGCATTGATTCCTACATATTTGCATATTGCACTTGTTATATTACTCTATGTTGACAATTATCCATGAGATATACATGTTACAAGTTGAAAGCAACCGCTGAAACTTAATCTTCCTTTGTGTTGCTTCAATACCTTTACTTTGATTTATTGCTTTATGAGTTAACTCTTATGCAAGACTTATTGATGCTTGTCTTGAAGTACTATTCATGAAAAGTCTTTGCTTTATGATTCACTTGTTTACTCATGTCATTACCATTGTTTTGATCGCTGCATTCACTACATATGTTTACAAATAGTATGATCAAGGTTATGATGGCATGTCACTTCGAGAAATTATCTTTGTTATCGTTTTACCTGCTCGGGACGAGCGAGAACTAAGCTTGGGGATGCTGATACGTCTCCGACGTATCGATAATTTCTTATGTTCCATGCCACATTATTGATGATATCTACATGTTTTATGCACACTTTATGTCATATTCGTGCATTTTCCGGAACTAACCTATTAACAAGATGCCGAAGAGCCGATTCTTTGTTTTCTCGCTGTTTTTGGTTTCGGAAATCCTAGTAACGAAATATTCTCGGAATTGGATGAAATTAAAACCCGGGGTCCTATTTTGCCACGAAGCTTCGGAAGACCGAAGAGGAGTCGAAGTGGGGCCACGAGGGCCGCCACCATAGGGCGGCGCGGCCCGGTTCTTGGCCGCGCCGACCTGTGGTGTGGGGCCCTCGTGTGGCCCCCACGTTGCCCTTCCGCCTACTTAAAGCCTCCGTCGCGAAACCCCGAGGCGAAAAACCACGATACGGAAAACCTTGCGAGACGCCGCCGCCGCCAATCCCATCTCGGGGATTCCGGAGATCTCCTCCGGCACCCTGCCGGAGAGGGGATTCATCTCCCGGAGGACTCTACACCGCCATGGTCGCCTCGGAGTGATGAGTGAGTAGTTCACCCCTGGACTATGGGTCCATAGCAGTAGCTAGATGGTTGTCTTCTCCTCATTGTTCTTCATTGTTAGATCTTGTGAGCTGCCTAACATGATCAAGATCATCTATCTGTAATACTATATGTTGTGTTTGTCGGGATCCGATGGATAGAGAATACCATGTTATGTTAATTATCAAGTTATTACATATGTGTTGTTTATGATCTTGCATGCTCTCCGTTATTAGTAGAGGCTCGGCCAAGTTTTTGCTCTTAACTCCAAGAGGGAGTATTTACGCTCGATAGTGGGTTCATGCACGCATTGACACCAGGACAGTGATGAGAAAGTTCTAAGGTTGTGTTGTGCTTGTTGCCACTAGGGATAAAACATTTATGCTATGTCTAAGGATGTAGTTGTCGATTACATTACGTACCATACTTAATGCAATTGTACTGTTGCTTTGCAACTTAATGCTGGAAGGGGTTCGGATGATAACTCTGAAGGTGGACTTTTTAGGCATAGATGCGAGTTGGATGGCGGTCTATGTACTTTATCGTAATGCCCAATTAAATCTCACTATACTTATCATGACATGTATGTGCATTGTTATGCCCTCTCTATTTGTCAATTGCCCGACTGTAATTTGTTCACCCAACATGCTTTTATCTTATGGGAGAGACACCTCTAGTGAACTGTGGACCCCGGTCCATTCTTTAATACTTGAAATACAAATCTGCTTGCAATACTTGTTTTTCTTGTTTTCTCTGCAAACAATCATCTTCCACACAATACGGTTAATCCTTTGTTACGGCAAGCCGGTGAGATTGACAACCTCACCTTGTTTCGTTGGGGCAAAGTACTTTGGTTGTGTTGTGCAGGTTCCACGTTGGCACCGGGATCTGCGGTATTGCGCCGCACTACATCCCGCCGCCATCAACCTTCAACGTGCTTCTTGGCTCCTCCTGGTTCGATAAACCTTGGTTTCTTTCTGAGGGAAAACTTGCTGCTGTGCGCATCATACCTTCCTCTTGGGGTTCCCAACGAACGTGTGAGTTACACGCCATCAGCCGCCAAGATTGTTAGGCCTACACAACGCATCCAAATTTATCTTGCATTTGAATCTCCTCTTTGTGCGGAGGCACAAAAACTATCGCATCGTGCACATATAGTGAAGTTCTAAGGGCGGCACTCTTCCATCTGATCTTGTGAAGAAGCTCATGATAGGTGCACAACTCAAAAATCTGTGGAGTGGGTCAATGTCAAGCACGAAAAGGAGCAAGAAAAGTGAGTCTCCTTACCTCAACCCTCTTCCATGCTTAATATGGGAGCTGACAAGCCCATTAAGGAGGACCCTCGAAGAGGAGGAGCAAATCAGGTCAGATATCCGCTCATAAAATTTAGGCGGGAAGACATGTCTCTTTAACAGCTCAAGGATGAAATCCAATCTCACAGAGTCGAGAGCTTTGCAAATATCGAGCTTTAATAGAAGTGTCAGGATTTTGCTTGTTGTGAAGTCTTCTAGCAAGATTGTGCACGACATAAAATTATCGTGGATTCTCCACCTCTTGACGAATGTGCTTTGGGCATTGGATACGAAGTCCTTCATGAGAGGAGAAAGTTGCATAGCAATCATCTTGCCAGTGATCTTTGCGGTGGCATCAATTAGGCTAATAGGCCTAAAATCTCTGATGTCCTCGACCCCCTCTTTCGTTTAGCAACAACACAATATATTCCCATCCAATTGTAGGTGCATACCGAGGTTATTGAAATGATGAATGGCAGCCATTACATCCTCCTTTATTATGTCCCAAAATTCCTTGAAAAAGGTCACATGTGAGTCCATCCGGGTCGAGCGCTTTGTCAGAGGGCATTTGGTTTACCGCTTCTTGCACCTCCTTCATGGATAAAGGTGCATCGAAGCCCTCCATATCAACTTCTCCAAAATGTAGGCTCTAAAAATTAAAGTCAAGCCTCCTAGGAGGCCTCATTCCCATGATCGAGGATATATGGTTACGAATGATCTGCTCTTTTTACTCGTGCCCGGTGACCTAACAATTTTTATGCTTGAGCCTATGCATGTATTTTTTTCCATCTGTGTGCGAGGTTCACCCTTAAGTGATTTTTTCTATGTATGTTTGCGTCTCCCTTTCCGATGTTAGCGATTTTTGAGCTTTGCTTCTTTCTTGCCCGCTCAATGATTGCCAAGCTAATGAATCTTCTTTAAGGGAATCTCTAAGGTCTTGCTCATCTAGGGAGTGGGTTGATTCTCTTGAGCAATGTGGAGTCGAGAAATTACTAAAAGGATAGCGCGAAGGATTACTTTGGTTTTTGGCACGATTTTACGGGCCTACACAGGAAGGCACTTCCCATGTTTCAAAGATTTTGGAAGAGATTTCTGTAAGACTCAATCTGACCAGCCGACTCATTCCAAGATTGTCGGACTACATCGTTGAACCATGGAAGGCAGGTTAATACATTCGATCTGGATTATCGGATTGTAGTACACTTCTTTTTTTTCGAAGAGACCCTAGCCATCAATGATTGTTGAATCAGCGGATCCATTTGTAACTCCGTTTATCGAATCCACAGAAAGAATGCTAATGGTGTAAATTAACTGCACGAGACTTCAAGCCTTTGTTTAGTTGTTGTTTCACTGGACCAAATGTTTCTTTTGTTTTTTTATCAATGGATGGAAATAGATAGGCCAAGATTTCACGTGAAACTGTGCAAATAGGTTTTATCAATGGATGGAAATAAGTACACATGTGAAGTATGTGACAATAAGATAGATAATGTAAATGGGTGATGCATCCAAAGCACACCATAACCTGCGTACAACATGCACTATGGATCAATTATCATACCATTGCCCCGAGGGTCACTTGGTGACGAGGACAATTAAGTAAATGGAAATAGCTTTAAGATCAGTGACGTCATCATTACTCCCTAGATAGCAACTACACATTTGACCCAGTGCCAACTCTCACCACACCGACATCAAAGTATGCGATTCAACACCTACCATTACCTTCATAACATTATCATGCTCACATGAGACTTGGCTACCTGACAAACCCAAAGATTTGTATACAAAGACAAAAACCAATACAAGGATCCATGTAACATAATATGTACGCACATTTGTACGGGAAAACATACTGTATGCACCTAACAACAAAAATTTCACACTACAAGAAAAACCTTCCATAGAGACATTTTACTAGAGACACTTCCTACTTTGCCTCTTTAAAAATCACATTAAGACACTTTGCATGTTGTAGTGGCACTTTTTGAGACACTTCGAAATAGTCTCATATGTAGAGACGTTAGTTGAGACATTTCTGTAAGGGGTTGCAGTTTTCATTCTATAGACAAGTAATGAGACACTCCAAAGTGTCACAAATAAGTTATCAAGAGGCAACCCGTGAGACACTTCGTTCTATGTCTTTAATTTTTATCTAGAGACAATGTTTGAGGCATTTTGCTTGTTCTCTAGAGACATTTGTTCTATGTTTGGGTCATGGTGGATAATACTAATTAGAAATTTGTTCCAAGTATCAACATATACTTGTGAAAGGGTGAGATGGTTAATGGAATAAGTCTTAATCACTAAGGTCATGAGTTCGAGTATCACTTTTCACATGGTTTATTTTCATTTATTTACTCTAGAGACACAATATAATGCCTCTTTTATGTCTTCTAAAATGTAGAGACATTATTACTATTGTCCTTACCACGTAGAGACACCGCCCGTAGTGACAGTTTTGAGACAATATGGAAAGTGCCTCTATAACTATGTAGGAGCAATTTAAGTGTCTCTACGGGACCAAAATAGTGTCTCTACATGCCAATTCTCTTGTAGTGTTCAAGTTTTCGGAAAAACGTACTGTAAGTTTAATGACCATCGGTACAGGGGATACGACCGTACCGCCCGGCTGTACCGCGTCGACCGCCTTAGTTCTAAGGCGGCTGCACCTGGGGCGGGCAGGATGCGTCCGTACCGTGCGCATGTACCACGCGTCGGGAGCCATAAACATGCAGGAAATAGGTAAGCAACTCAAAATTTGCATATCCTCTCTCTCTCTCTCTCTCTCTCTCTCCCCCTCCTCCAAACTTAAAACCCACTCCATTGAATCTTAAATTTCGTTCGATTTTTATTCGATTCCTCGCGCTCCATCGAAGTATGGTACATTTGTCCTCCGATCCCCAACTTTTTTCCGCGAATGCATGCTCTAGCTTTTGCCATTATCAATCTAGAGTTAGGTCATATTATGAACTTCATCACCTTAATGAGAATGCTAGATTGCAATTTTAGAGGAGATTCTTTTATATGATGTGTAGAGGATGATCATATGTCTATTTCTATCAGATCAGATTTTATTTTTGTTAAAAAAATTAATTGTACTAGACCGTTAATTATTTATTTTTAGATGAACACAAGGAGCCGCTCGTGCGCTGTGGCTGCATAGGCTGCACTACCGGTTGAAGACTCACCCGCTTCACTCGGTTTCGAGTTCGAAGACCAACATCATTTGAATCATTTTAACGGTCTCAAGGATGACGAGATCAAGTCAACAAAATGGGCATGCCCCCATATTCTGAACAAACTAGGCCTACGCGATGATTTCAATACTCTTTGCAACAATGTTGGTTTGCTTGACTTTTATTTTTAGGAAGCCGCCACCTATTGCCGCTTGACACTCGAGTTTCTCAGCACTCTAAAGCACACGGTGAACCACTACTACAACACCGAGGAGAATCGGCCCGGAGTCGACCGGATATCCTTCCGTTTGATGAACCGTGAGTATGATTTGACTTTAGATGAGTGGTGCAACCACTTTGGCTTTGAGAACAGTGTCACCGCCAACCGCTATGCATGCTACTTTGAACCCCTCACCTAGCATGTATTTTTCTAGGATGAGAGTATCTAGCACACTCCCTCGGGGAAATTCTATTGAGTGTCCTACTATTCACTATTTGTACTATGTTATTGCTAACACCTTGTAGGCACGAGGTGATTTCACAAGACTCAATGAAGAGGACATGATGATCCTCGCAAAGGCTGTGTTCCCAGAAAGCAACCTCCGCCCATACTTGGGCGCCATTCTCGTTTTCAAATTGAACCACCAAGCACTTGAAGCTCGGGGTCCCATATGCGGAGGTGGAGTCATCACCGTCTTGGCAAGAAGGGTTAATATCAATGTAAGTAATTTACGAGCATTGGAAGGCCCTCGCCATCTTGGTTTTACTACTCTAAATGCATGTGGTATGGTTAGAAAAATAGAAGGTAGATATTACTTCAATATACTGGGAGCTGATCACTTGATCACTGCCCCTCTGCCTAATGGTTTATTCTCTCTCGAGGATAGGCATCTGCATTATGATGCGCATGTTGAGGCAATCTACCCCAACAACAAGATGAACCCGAAGAATAAGAAGAGGTTGAACAAGAACCTCAAGGACCGGAACAGGAGCATCAACCACTCCATGACTTCACCACCTACCAGGACATGTACGCATTCGAAGGAAGCATTGAGAACCTGAGCAACCTCGCCATCAACCCGAAGACAACGCCACTGAACCTCAATTCCCAGTTCACTCATTGGAGCAGCTAATGGAACTATGGGAATTATCCTCCACCACAATAAGCTCATCAGGAGGGATTTAAAAAGCCTAAGTTTGGGGATGTGTTCCTCAAGAATTTTTATTGTGTTGAATAAATTTGTACTCCAACTCTTTGAAAGAGCTTTGAAACACTCGTGTTGGTTTGTTCCAACACTTTGCTTTTTGTTTTAATTCGTTTTCCTTTTTCATTTGTTTTGTTTTAGTTCCTTACTTTGTCACCATTCTCTTTTCTTTTTCCCTCTCTATCCCAATTCACAAAAATACAAAAAGATTTTTCTTTTATCCTTGTTCTTGAAAGAGATGAATTTTCTAATGCCTCTTTGATTGATACTATTTATGAGAGAGATCTACAAAGATTTTTGAAGGAACACTCATAAGGAAGAGAAATATGAATCCGCCTACAAGAGATATGTCTTATGTATCCCACTTTGGAAGTTTGAATTGTTTATGCTAGTCAGTAGACTTGCTAAGATATTGTACTAGTGGGAGTGATTTGAAACAATTGGAGTAGAGATTTATTTGTATGCTTAGTTAATTGTGAAATTTCTTAGTCTAGTTCATTTAGTTAACCGAGTCTTGCCTTGGAAATAATATTGCCAAACAAGTACAATAATAAGAAGTCTTAAAATTATGACTTGTATGATGACCAATTGTTTTAAGGGTTTAACTTTAAAGATACTTAACTCCATAGATGTTGTGATAGACTTGATAGCATTTTTGATAGGAGTTGTTTGATGAAATTGAAGTCTAGTGGTAGCTGAGACACATGCCAAGATCTAAAGTTGTATATAAATATGAGATATTGCTTTACGCGTGTCAACATATGCATTAGTGTCTGATATTGCTTTATGCGTGTCAACATGACTGTTGCGCACACTATTGGGATACTAGCACTACTGGCCCCATGATTGTCACAATCCTACAAGGTCATTCATGACTTTTACTTGGAAAATGTCAAAGGAATCCGAAAGATATCACTTCTCAAGTCTTGCCATGGAATCGGTACTATTAGATGAATATATTCTTGAAAGGCAATGAATGGTTAGTAAGTGTTTTGATAGCCTTGATCGATTGATGTGAGCGTATTAAGATACTTCATTGCTTATACCTCTTTAGACATGAATGCTCATACTTAATTTGATGATAATAAACTTCCGGTGTTCCTTGGCAAACGGAGAGTTAACTACTTAAGCTAGAGTAATTGTTTACACAACTAGCTATTTATACTTATAATCCTTTTTTTTTGATTGTCTCGAGTTACCAATGTTTGTATTATATTCTTGGTACTTCTCTAACTATGCTAAGCTTTCAAATGGAAGAACTGCTGGACTCATAAGGCTACTACATGTAAGTGACTTTGCTTTCTTGTTGTTTTGGTTTAAACGCCAAGTTCCTTATGGTTCTTTGTTTTTTGCTCAAGGACGATCAAGTTTAAGCTTGGGGAAGTTGATGGCTATGAAATACGCCATATTTTCTCATGATTAAACCCTTAGCTAAGTCAAGAAATTGACTAAGTTTACCTCTCAACTTGCCACTAATGCCTAATCAATGCAAACATGTGCAATCTCTTCTATTTTTGGATGTTGTGGAGGAAATCACGTCATAATGAAAAAATTACTGAAGAAAATCACGTCAGGAGCATGTCAAAGTTGACTACACTCGGAAAGGCGGGTCCAGGAGCTTTAACGGGCATCGGTACGGGCAAGCCCTGCCCGTACTGTCTGCCCATACCATGCGCCGCTGCGTTCCCGAGGTCAAACCCTATAAAAGTCGTGAATGGACCGACGGTGAAAAGAGAGCCATTCATCGCCAAACAGAGCCGTCATCCACCAGATCCATCTGCACCACACCGAAGGAGATCCATCACCATGGTTCATCCATCCCATCTCCTCCATAGTCATAGCCATCACTAGTGTAATAGATATCTCCTTGAGAACTGGCGACCATTGTAAGAAGATTGTGATTTCAATCTGAGTATTTTGCACAATAATTTATATCTTTGTATTTGATCTTCATATTATGTGTGAGTAGTTCTCACGGGTTGCGGGTTGGGGTGAATCCTCGCAGCGTTCGTGCATCTAATCTTATGTTATGTGTAAGGATTGAATATGAGTTGCAATCTTGTATCCTTGTCTCTTTGCCTCGTATTGATGATCTGCAGGTACCCATATCATTCGAGTCGATCAAGGGAAGAGGTGGGATGAGTGGAGAACGGCGTGCTACCGCGAAACCTCAGTGACAGAAAGGGGAAAGTAACACTATATTTTTTGTGATTCATTCAGGATCATGGCACAATCATCTAGCTTAATTCTTTGGTCTGTATTCATTTACATAATAACTGTTGTTGCTTGCGGCTGTAAGGACAGTGGTTGGACCATTAGGCTCTTGTCACCTCTGATTTTAGGGGCAACAATATTTATGGATGTGCTACTCACAAATATCTTATCTCTGTTTTATTTGTTACACACTTGTGTCTCATTTACATATGTATGCATAGCTACAGGTGAAACGTTAACACTGGCCTATTTCCATCATTGAACACAACCCCCTTAAAAGTAAACTAGATAGGTCCGGTAAATTGAAGATAAACTACACTAGCAAGTCTTGTAGACGTTTCCTTTACACCATTTAGCAGTGCTTCCCAAGGTTCGATTAAACCTAGGTCTTCTAGGGAAAAAGCTTGTCATACTATAATCCGTAATCCGGATCGAAGGTATCACTGACTCGGCCTAAGCGTCGAATCCTTGAAACTCCAACCCAGTTGCAGACCAACTAATTAACATGTTAGCTAGGCACAAAGACCAAGGGCATCAGGCCAAAGAAAAGGCCTAGCGTACGGTGGCAACGCGTCGAGTCCAATCACAACCAACAAAATTATAAGACGCAAAGGCAACACTTCTTAAGTGATAAATACTTCACAACTCTTCACATTTTCTACAATTTACAAGATGGTTGACTACCGGGACTCCTAGTGTCCTCTGATGTCTACGCACGCTTCTGTTCTTGTAGACAGTGTTGTGCCTCCAATTGCAGAGGTTTGTAGAATAACAACAAGTTTCCCTTAAGTGAATCACCCAAGGTTTATCGAACTCAGGGAGGTAGAGGTTAAAGATATCCCCCTCAAGCAACTCTGCAATTAAGATACAAGAAGTCTCTTGTGTCCCCAATACACCCAATAAACTTTTCAGGTGTATAGGTGCACTAGTTCGGCAAAGAGATAGTGAAATACAAGTAATATGGATGATTATAACTGGTAATTGCAATCTAAAATAAAAATGGCAGCAAGCAAACATGTAGCAGAACTGGTTGTAAACGGTGTTTCAATGCTTAGAAACAAGACCTAGGGATCTTACTTTCACTAGTAGACACTCTCAACAATGATATCATAAGTGAATACATAAATATCATCTCTTCACTATGCTACACCATTGGGGAACCCCAAAAGGAAGGTATGATGAGCATAGCATAAAGTTTTCCCTCAGTAAGAAACCAAGGTTTAATCGACCAGTAGGAGAAAGATGTGACTTCTGAAGGTGTTGCTAGCTGACTATTGGTAGGGCGCACTACCTGTGTTAGCAACAACATGGAGCCTGCACAAAACACAACCAATATATTTTGCCCCAACTTACAGTGAGGTTGTCAATCTCACCGATTTTGCTGAGCACAAAGAATTAAATGTATCGAGTGGAAGGCGATGTTTGCAGTAAATAAAGAGAACAGAGCAGGATTGCACTGGTTGAATTTATCTGTGTAAAGGATAGGACCGGGGTCCACAGTTCACTAGAGGTGTCTCTCCATATATATAAATAACATGCTGGGGAACAAATTACAGCTGAGCAATTGACATAATACCGATCATACATGACAAGATGATTACTATGAGATTCGTTTGGGCATTACAACATAATACATAGACCGTAATCCAACTGCGTCTATGACTAATAATCCACCTTCTAATTATCGTCCGAACCCCTTCCAGTATTAAGTTGCAAGCAACAGATTATCGCATTAAGCAATGTGTGTAAAGTAAAAAATAGAATTACCCTCGGATAAAACATTGTTGTTTTCTCCCTAGTAGCAATAACACATCTACAATCTTAGAAGTTATTGTCACTCTTCGAGAAAACTAGAGGCATGAACCTACTATCGAGCATAAATACCCCCTCTTGGAGTCACAAGCATCTACTTGACCAGAGTATCTACTAGCAACGAAGAGCATGCAAGATCACAAATAACATATGACAAGAATATATAATCGATCTCAACATAGTATTCAGTATTCATCGAATCCCAACAAACACAACATGTAGCATTACATAAATATGATCATGGTCATGTGTTATTTGTGATCTTGCATGCTCTCCATTGCTAGTAGATGCTCTGGCCAAATATGTGCTTGTGACTTCAAGAGGGAGTATTTATGCTCGATAGTGGGTTCATGCCTCTAGTAATTTGTAAGAGTGACAATAACTTCTAAGGTTGTAGATGTGATGTTGCTACTAGGGAGAAAACAACAATGCTTTATCTGAGGATAATTCTATTGTTTACTTTACACACATTGCTTAATGTGATAATCTGTTGCTTGCAACTTAATACTGAAAGGGGTGCGGACGCTAACCGGAAGGTGGATTATTAGTCATAAACGTAGTTGGATTACGGTCTATATATATTGTTGTAATGCCTAAATGAATCTCATAGTAATCATCTTGTCATATATGGTCTCTATTATGTCAATTGCCCAGCTGTAATTTGTTCAACCAACATGTTATTTATCTTTATGGAGAGACACCTCTAGTGAACTGTGGACCCCGGTACTTTCTTTTATACTGATAAAATCATCTACTGCAAACACATGTTATGTTTACTTACTGCAATCATTGTTCTCTTTATTTCATTGCAAACAAACATCTCTTTCCACACTATACAGTTAATCTTTTGTTTTTTCAGTGAAACCGATGAGATTGACAACCTCACTGTAAGTTGGGGCAAAATATTTTGGTTATGTTGTGTGCAGGTTCGACGTTGTTGCTAACGCCGGTAGTGCGCCCTGCCAAAAGTCAGATAGCAACACCTTCAGAAGTGATTTTTTCTCCTACTGGTCGATTAAACCTTGGTTTCTTATTGAGGGAAAACTTGCTACTGTGCTCATCATACCTTCCTCTTGGGGTTCCCCAATGGTGTGCTCTACACTCATCAGCCTTCTCCATCTCCTGGTTCTCCTAGCCCACCCGTGGCTGCCGGTTGCGCCTCGCCTCCACCACCGCCTCGCGTGCCCTTATGGATCCTCGGGCGGCATTGCGTCTGGCCACCTCATCCTCATGTCCGCGATGTCTTTCCACTCGACAACCATGAGATGGCGAACGGCCTTGTCGCGTTGGACGGTGCGGAATGACTCGAGCAGAGCCCGCTTCTTGTCGCTCATGTCAGGCACGTCGCCATCGTCGTCTTCGAGGTCGCCGTTCTCTCAAGCGTCGTCCACTGGCTGCTGATGCACCGCTATCCCCGCGAGCTCATCATGTGCCACCTCCATTGGTGAATGCGTCCCTACTATCGTGGCTTGGGATTTAGCTAGTTTTTCCTCAGCCACTATGCGAAGTGTGGATGCCTCAGCGATCATCCGAGCCTTTGTCGCAGACTACTCCTAGACTGCCTCCGTCTTCGCCTGCCCTGTCCTGCCTCCGCATGTGCCACAATGAAGGCCTCGAGCGCCTAGCCACCGCTTCCTCCCCTATCCCCTTGACTTAGGCCCGAACCACTCCTTACGGACCACATAATCGGCGTATGTGGCAGTTTCCTCCGCCGCGAGCGCCTCCTAGATATCGATCGTCGTTGCATCAACATCGTTCGATAATCACTCGCATCCCATCTTGTTGGTCCTCGCCCAGGTAGCGTCGTGGTCAGCCATGGATGCCGTGAGTTTAGGGTTTGCCCTTCCCTCTCAGCGGCGGTGGCCCTCTTATAGCCACGGCCAAGGCGGGGAATGATCGGGTATGTGTGCGGGGAACCAAAGCCAACGCATGGAAAATGATGCAAAACGCGTGGGAACCAAAGCGGCCACACGGGGAACCAGCTCCGTCATTAAATCACAACGACATCCATGGGGATGGGATAAAAAATACATCATGCCACTAGGTCTGCCCAGATCAAACAGAAAAGGGGGAGTATAAATGTGGTCGTTGTACACGATGAGTCGACCAAACACCTATGTTTTAGGTACATGTTTGCTTGGGTAGTTTGTTTGATCATGCAAGTGACATCTACTTTGTCTGTTTTCAAGTGTGCCAAGTATGTTCGGTAATTGGCTACATGATATATTTGAAGAGTACTTATCCCATATTTTGGTGGGCCACTCGACAGAGTACTGAGCTACATGGCTATGTAAAAATAATTTGGTTCTCAACTAAAAGAACTTTCTTCTCCACGGTTAGTTAAACATATTCTCAGTTGTAGCCAGCAGCTTAAGTAGTCGTTTAATCCGTTTGGATATTAGTGTAATGTTTTCATATAGGCCCTCCAACAACACCTTCGAGTTTTTTCCTTTTACTGAACATGTTCTTCATTTATTCATATTGCTTTGGTACTTCCTCCGTTAGTAAAAGGATGTTCCAACTTTATCTAAATTTGCATTTATCTACACACTAAAACACGTCTAGATACATGCGTATTTTGATAAAATTGAAATATCTTTTATGGATAGAAAGTACTCCATCCGTCTAAAAATAGGTGTCTCATTTTTGTTAGATACGGCTGTGTATCTAGATGCATTTTAGTTAGAGATACATCCGTATACATCCGTATTTTAAACAAAACTGAGACACATATTTTTAAATGGAGGGAATAGTATTTTTTAACAATCAATACCATATATATATTTATAGTAGTATAGCAAATAGTAAATGGTAGAGATAGATAACTGTCTTGTTGATCTATCTGCTTCTTGTTTCTGTCAACGAACCCCTTGGTTGGTTCTAAGGTCAAGGGGCTGAACAGGTGTCGGGAAACAAAGGCCAAAGCCGCCTTAACACGGTCCCGAAAAGGCAAGCCCGTCGTGACCTGTTTCTAGCCGCACGTGTGCGCGACCATCCGAGCACCAAAGAGCGATCGATCGATCGGAGTATCATTTGATGCTTCGGCATTAGGCAGTCTGTGCGCCCTTTGATTAACATATCAGCAGGTGTGCCATCCGATTAAATATTCAGTGCCAATTAAGCACTCATCAGTAGTAGCCTCGCCAGAGAAGAAAAAAAGAAGCACTCATAAGTAGAGAACCTTATCTCACCCTAGCTAACTAACCCCGCTTCTCTTTCTCTCCTCTTTCGCGGCTAGCTGTGAAGCATTACATTGGACAGAAGGAAACTTTGCTTTGTGCAAAGTGAGCAATCTTTAGCTAACCATTGTTGCTAATATCGTGTCTTGTTGTTCCGAGAGTATATGGTGCTCTCTCAGCTGAAATTGCAAATAATCATGTTAACTAGTTTTATTTTCCGAAATGGGGAAACCCGGCATCTGCATTGAAGAGATACATATGGCCTTGGTTTATTTCATTTTAACTAGTTATGGACGTGGTTTTCGAAATAACAATTTCATTGCTTTCTAACCATCCTCTGAACGAATTAACACACACCTACTAAATCATGTCGCTTCGAGTCTACAAGGAGCTCAAAATTGCAAAATGTGAATGTCATATAGTTTAATCGCAATTCTACTTAGGCTAGAACGATAATGCCACAACATCAGGGTCCGTCAAAGAGTATTAGAGAAGCGGAGATAATGATTTGGTGGCGGAGAGCCTACAAGGGACACTCAAGAGGCTCGGCGACCGATTTAATACCCCAAATGTGGCAGCAGATCTTGGAAGGACGAGAAATGTAGATGATGTTGTAGACCAGAGGAGGAAGATGTGGACGACGCAGAGAGACGAACAATGTGAAGGTCAAAACGAGTGGGCAAACAAACAAAGGCACGAAAAAATATGGTGAGGGGGCAACGAATTGTTCGGCCCATAGATTTTTCTTTTTCAAAATACGCCCTAAAAATATATCAGTTTCATAGAAGAAGAAGAAAGACGAAGAAGGTTGAGTGATAGGCCCACAACTACGGATTGCTACTGCTGCTGAAATAGATACGTGTTAGCTGGTGCGCGCAGTTTTTGCAAAGGTGGTGGATCCCTGGATGCGACAAGCTGACGCCGCAAGAGCCACACGCTTGACAAGCTGTGATTTGGCGCCAAGCTCTCAAGTTGTACATATCCTGTCTTTGTTTTGTTTTTAGCCAGCACAGGTGCAAAGTGCACCGAGGCTTTTATCTCAACTTTGTGTAATGCGGCATGATTAGCACTTTAGATACGTTAACGTGGGCGATCGATCATTTCGGGAAAAAACGTGGGCAACTAAACTAACTAGATATATTAGGATGTGCAAAATTATTTTTCTCATGTAGCGAAATAGAGAAAGTTGCATTGAGTGAGGCTAATGCGCTCATGGGAGCATGTGACCAAAGGGCGAACAATAGTTCTGTAAAAATGATTATACAAATATAAAAGCCAAATATAGTTTTCATATATAAATGTCCATGCCTTTTTGTGCTCATATAATTCAATTTTCTAAAATGAATACATTTGTGTTCCAAGACAATTATAAAAAACACTAAATCTGTTTCTTTCACAAATGATACAAATTTGATTGTTTTGACAAATTTTCAAACACATAAAAGAGAATTATAGATTTTTCCGAAAAATAAAATCACAAAGGTACCAACTACTACATTGGTTCATCCGTGCTGACCAAAGATTAAACCCTATCGGGAGTTCTGATATCTCACCTGCATGCATGCATATGGGCTCTACCTATTTAAAAAGCCACGGTGTCCTCTCCCACTAGAATTTTTTTTTGTTGCGGAAAAAGTCACAATTTATTATACAAAACCAGCCTTTACATGAACATCCTTAGAAGCAAAAGAAATAAAATGTAAGTCCTTGAAGATTTCAGCACCATCTTCCGTCAGCATCCCTCAGCGGCGCGCCCTGAGCAAAGCTCGATGCTGCCTCTGGGCCTTTGGTGTAGCAGAAGTCGTGTCGAAGAAAGCTTGAAAAAACTTGTAGAAGCAACAGTTAGAAAGTCGTCGATGTAGACTAGAAGATGCCGACGAACATGATATCGAAAGATCGCCGCACTGAAGAAGCCAATACTTAGAAGAGCCAGGAGATAATCTCAGCTCCGGTCATACGGAGATGGGGGACTCCAAACTTGTAAGTTCCCTGACGAAGTTGTACCTAGATGAGCTTCATAAGGCGGTACACTCCTCGGAGGGAAAAAAAACAACGTTCTAGGGGGGTCTGAAGGACTTTTATTCTCATCGTCACCGATGCCCCTACACTGGAGACGAAGAACTCGAAGACCCTACGGGACCGGACACCCGATCCTGGTTTCCACCACTCTCCGGACTGTGGCGGCAAGGGAGGGCAGGGGACCGGCGGTGATGCCGGCAGCCAAGGGTAGGAGCTGTTTCATGTAGATCGCCTCTCGTGAGAGCTAAGCCTACGAAAACGATTCGTTTCGTTCAACTATTGCAGTATATTTTTTTACTTACTTGGTACATTGAAACGTCTTAGTCTCTGACCTGTTTTAGAAATAAACCAAGGTTCAGCTCAAATATATTTTAGAAACTGAACTACCATTCTGCTTAAAGACCCTCAAAAACAAAACAGGCCCATACAGACATAAAGAAAAACAGACCGAGTGAAATGGGGTTAAATTTTTTATATTAAAAAGAAATGGAGCTTAACTTAGAAGTTGGAATTAAGTGGCAGGGTGGCAGCAGTTCAGATTCCGTAGTCATACAAATCAGTGGCATAGCCAAATACGTGGATGCAGGCCTACCGGCCGCAACCAAAGCAGCACTAGCTCAGAAATAGATCTTAGCTTTTGGAACAAGAGAAATTCAAACAAACAACATCCATGCAAGTATGGAGTTCGTTTTGGTCTCTTTCTTGAAGGCCTAGGCAAACTGGTGGCCGTACCCATCAGAGAATGCATAATCTCTGCTGCCTTTGCTAGCTGCTCCTTCTCTTCCTTCTTTTTTGTTCTTCTCCGAGAGCCTAGCTTGGTAGCTAGCTGGCTATGTGCGGCATCAAATCTAGCGGCCTATCGATTGTCATGTCTGAATCCACGAGCACCACACAGCTCGGCCGGTCGTGCATGCCAATTGTAGGATCAGCGAATATGGAAAGCTACCACTTGGGAAAACCCCATATATATAACTTTACTGATCGACTGAATGTTGCTGCCGCCTGATTGGACGGCCAGAAAGTCCAGTTTTGTGTTTTTGCAAATTATGGGCTCATGCCGTAGTATCGATCTAAGATTGAGATCTTTTACGTGGGTGGCACTATTCAGCTTATGTCCTGTTGTCCCTTCGATCATGTCCTATTGTCATCCATTCGCAAGCCAAAGTCCTATTGTCATCCTACATGACAGTTTGTCGTCTACAGGAGAGGAAGAAAGATTGTTCAGTACCTGCATTCTCAATGCCTTTTATCTCTCTAGTTTAGTGCTCATTCAGTCATTCTACCCTCCAGGAAGCTTACTAGTTGGGACAGATTTTTCTTCAGCCCACGAGGAAAACAGCCAGTGCTGAAGAGATTCTCAGGAACGCAGCATTTGAGGTCTAAAAGAAAACATGTGCAACAACATTGAGAGGGTAGAAACATAATTCAAATTGATAGAAGTCACATGCAATCTTGTACTAGTATCGTCTGCCTGTCAGCTATTAGCTAGCTTGGTTCAGGTCAAGTTATGTTGCATACAGTATACAGAGGTCGCGAATGCAACACTTCCCCATATATATATGTAGCTTTATCAATCACTACAGATACATTGCTTAACTGTGTTAGTGTGGACGAGATCAGATATTGTTGTCAATGGACGTATGGCGTATATATGCCACCTATATGTGCATATATACTGCTAGTAGATCAATGGGTAGTTAGGCAAAAGAGCGTCGGTATGCGCCAACGGGTAATTTTGCACTGATCATGCATCATGGGGGATAAACACTTAAGATGTCTTTTACTTGAAGATTGAGGTATAAAAGTAGGGACGTCACTTTTCATCATATTTTACGTATCAACTTTTGGGGGGACGATTGGGAAAACTTATATCACCTTAGTGCGAGACAATGACCCAATGTTTAGTTATAAATTGTAGCAGTAGAAGCTTTTCACGGTGAACTATCTTAACCGTTAAGAGATTACTAGTAGAACTTGTCCAAACGATCCAAAGTTACAGAGAAAGTTGTTCCTTATCGCACTAATTTGCAGTAAACTTACAGTGAATTTAAAATCAAATCGTGCCCTTATCAATTGTCAGATTGTTTATACCGGTGCTGTACCAATTTACCAGTGAGAGAAAATAAATAAGGCGTCTGCTCCGGTACAACCCCCCCCCCCCAAACTCCCTCAAACTCAGTTTGGGCTTAAGCGGAGCTCAAACACAAGAACGGCTAAGATCGCTCGATACCCCTTCGTTATTAGTATAAAATACCGATACGTGGCACCGTACAAAATTCGTATAGCCCAATTCAATTAGTCAATTATACGAGATACAAGTACGTCACAGTTGTGGGCCCCCCGGCGAGTTTGGCGGATCATGGTGGCCTGTGCACCATCGTGGTGGGCGCCGGCCGGCCATGGCAGATCGGAGACACCGGACAGTCCGGTCGTGACCCAGCCGGACAGTCCGGGTACGGCGGACATCCAGTTCATAGGGGAACGGACTGTCCGGGGCGCGGTTTACGTGATCGACCGGTCAGACTGTCCGGCATATACGCCAGACAGACCGGTAATGTTGTTCCGGAGGAACATAAAATTTCCAGAGGCATTTGCCAATTCTATCGGCCTGTCTGGCCAGACGAGCCAGCCTGTCAAGCCAAGGAGTTACTGTACGCATCTTTTGTCGGCCTGACCGGCGTAGAGAACCAGCCAGGCCAGAAAATAATTAACGAATATTCAAAGGCTTTTGGCACTGCATTCCGGTCTGTCCGGCCACAGCCACCAGCATGTCCGGGGACAAGACTTACAAGCAGCAGCTTCTGTCGGCCTGACCGGAGTCTTTTGCCGGTCTGTCCGGCAATGAATTAACACCAGCATTTCTCATAGGACAGATGTAAAGTTCTCTTTCAAGCTTGGGTTTTCCTGGTATGCAATGTCCAATTCCTTCGTCTATCTCTCTTGAAGGTTCATTGCAAGTGAAGAAAAATGCAGATGACAAGTACCAAAGTTTTATCCATTGCGCGAAATGTCGAAACGGTTTTTGTGAACTCACTTTATGAGGCTACTGTTATCCCTTTTATACCAGTTCAGTAATTTGTTGACCTAAGCTATTAATAAGTCCTAATCTTTGGGTATTATTTTTCAGAAAGTCAATACACAATTGGTTTTGGGTAAATTGCTGCACCTGAAGTATTTCGAGATAAAGGTTTTCATACCAAGTTATTATCATCCGCAAAGGTGTTAACGGATACTTTGCAAAAGTTTGACAACAAATTCTGCGCAATAAAGATTATAGTGATGTCCACGGACAATAGTGAGACTATCCGACACTTGATGATTGCATACATATTCCACAAAGTATGGTATTCCATATGACGCAAGTAGGTGTTGTAAAGTATAGTTTCCAAGTCACTACACAGCTAACTGAAAATAGAAAATAAAATGAACTAAGTCTTGAACACCGCCGGGAAACCTTCTACGGGACGAAAACCCGACCATATCCACTAGACCTTGGACCTAAGCATCATATTCCTCGCCATTGGGGTTGAGTAGTTTATCTTTGATCCTATCCAGCTCGTTACTAGGTGAAAACATTATTTCACCGACCATAACTTCTATGGTAGAGTCAACGAGTGTACTGCAAAAATAAAGTAAGAGAACATGTTATGACATGTGCTGCTAGTTCATCATGTAAGTAGAATTTTGTTTTACCTACCTGTGTAATAGTGGTTCTAAATTCATCTCCATCCCATTCTTCCATACATTTTAGGACCCAAAGTCCACATGAGTTTCTGTCATAATACAAGACAAGCAAAAAACAGTAAGTAACATTGCATTGTATATTAATATAGATGAAAATTAGTTGCGCCATGTACTCACCCATCCTTTTGTCTTGGCATTTTGTATTGTTTTATAGGCCAGTTCGAAGGATCAGGAAAACCATGATCTGCTTTTGCTATGTCATAAGCAATTTCGGTTCTCTGAAGTAAAACGAGTAGCTAAGATTAAGTAAGTAATGATTAATATTTTAACAAAATACTTATGACACAGTAAAGTAGTATGAAAACATACCAATGCTTCAATGATATGTATGTAACTGCGAAGAACATAGAGGGAATCTAATACTTGAAATTCCTTCTTGGGTACATGCATCACGATGGTGACCGAATGATTGCCATTAACGTTTACAGCGAGATAGTACTGCAATAAAAATGTGTAAGTATGTTTCAATATACACTGAATGAATTATGTACACCATTGCATTGCATGTGCTCGTACCTTCGGTTTATGGAAATACTCGTCCATGCATCTGTGAATGGCTCGATTCTTCTCTACTTCGATCTGGGGGTGGCCGGGTGGAAAATAATCTCTACCCCTCGTCCTTCCTTCTATGAGATGCGTGGACCTCCATGTGGTGGACAGGACACGATCATCTGGAACACGACGAGACAAGTGTCGCACATAAGCATTGATGACCTGCAAAATTTATTGGTACACACAACTAATTAGCCCTTCAATCAAGAAAATTATTGTGTAATACAACAGGGATAAAAAATTGTTTTTACATCGCTCATCAACCAGTCATTTCTCCTATAAATGTTCTAATACTACCCGGCCATCCAAGGCACCTGAGAGGGGCAAAACAATCCTGTTCGTCCGTTTCACCCACGTCCAACCCGCTTTTCACCGTGGCCGTTAGATGCGGTCATTTTTCTGCACCTTTTGTCTTTAAACGAGCCAATGACTCATGGGACCAGCTGCGTATGGGGGCCGCCGGTCGGAGACAGCCGCAGGTGTTCGTCCGCGTTACCTTCTTTCTCCTACCCGCGAGAGCGATAAAAACCTAGATCACGGGGCACCCAATCCCCGCGTCTCCTCTCCTCCCCAATCCCCGCTTCTCCTCTTCTCCAATGGAGTCCAACCAGCCGCATCCTTCCTCCTCCCCCGATCCGCGCCGCCTTCTTCCTCCTCCCCCGATCCGCACCGGCTCCTCTCCTCCTCCCGAAGGCGCCGAAGAAGGGGCGCTGCAAAGGGATGAGAAGAGGCAGGGAGGGAGCGCGAGCGCCGCCGCTGCCGCTTCGTACCTCGCATCGGGAGGGCGTGGCCGTGCGAAGAGTAGGCGGGCGTGGGCTGCGTCAGCCGCCGCCTCGGGTCGACGCCGCCGTCGCGGGTTCTCCTCCATGCCATGGCCGACCACTCCCTGCGCTGCGTCCTGTCCTCGCCACCATCAGCGCCTCCACATCCTATTTCTAACCCCTGCCAGTAAAGAAGGAGAGTGGACGCGAGGAAGAGGAGGAGCGGCGGCAGGAAAGACGTCCTCACTCACACCCGTGTGAGCTCCTCATTTTGATTCTATATTATTTGTATGGTTTGATGTCAAGGAGATTACTCCTTTGATTAATTTTATTTCGTTTCTAGGGTTTGATAAGGAGATTTTTATTTTGTTGTACTCCTATTCCTGGAGGTGTTGGAGCAGAGCGGGCCTAGCCGGACAGTGGTGCTCCCCTGCCATCTCCCTCCGTGGAGTACTACTTTGAAAATAAACTCTTTCGAATTTGCAGGTGGAGTACTACTTCAGCGATGAGAATCTTCCGACGGATGAGTTTATGTTGAAATTTGTGAAAAAGAACAAGGATGGCTTTGGTAAGTACTCTAATCATTTCTTCAGGACATACATGTAGTTGCACACAACTCTTTTGGACATACATGTAGGCATGTAGCGAAAACACTCCCAAGTGTGGTGCTCACAAGTGACAGTTAGTTGTGTTTTGTGTGTTTACCCGACAATAGATTTGTAATCTACACAGATTGTCCTGTCTGTTTTTAACTGCTTGTATGAGAGTATCGTTTATTTTAATGGTACCATTGTCACAAGAGGTTTGAACTTTCTGTATTCAAAACAAGATTTCTGTGTGCATAAACTACATCCTAGAAGGCTATAGGCCCAGAACTTGCTTTATTTTCAGCAGCACCTATTGGATTTGAAGGCATTTTCTGTATTTTTTTGAACATTTCTGCATGCCTACCCATCATGGAGCATTCTCCAGCTCTGCAATATCAGTTCTCAGGATTACTGCATTTTAAAACCTGGCAGATGTTTCTTGCCCTACTTATCCTAGGAGTGGTGGAATGGAGATGAAAATGATGAAATGTGACAGGTACTTATGATAAGGCTTATACATGGGTACTCGGGGTGCAGCTTTCATTAGTTGTGCTGAGAAGCCGGTCTGCCTTTGTGAATATACATACACATTGGTCTGATTCACTCCGTTCTATCAAGAAAAGTAGAGATCATTGGTGGTGTCTTGTTTTTTTGTGTGGAGTTTTTAATACCTAAGCATAGCATCTTGTTCTCAGTTTCCTTTTGATGATTTAGGTAGTAATTTTTGTTGCCTTGCTTCTGGTTTGATTTGGGACCATGAAGATATATACATCTGATCTTGTGATTGACAGATGTTGCCTGGTCTGCGAAGAGTAGGCGGGCGTGGCCGTGCGAAGAGTAGGCGGGCGTGGGCTGCGTCAGCCGCCGCCTCGGGTCGACGCCGCCGTCGCGGGTTCTCCTCCATGCCATGGCCGACCACTCCCTGCGCTGCGTCCTGTCCTCGCCACCATCAGCGCCTCCACATCCTATTTCTAACCCCTGCCAGTAAAGAAGGAGAGTGGACGCGAGGAAGAGGAGGAGCGGCGGCAGGAAAGACGTCCTCACTCACACCCGTGTGAGCTCCTCATTTTGATTCTATATTATTTGTATGGTTTGATGTCAAGGAGATTACTCCTTTGATTAATTTTATTTCGTTTCTAGGGTTTGATAAGGAGATTTTTATTTTGTTGTACTCCTATTCCTGGAGGTGTTGGAGCAGAGCGGGCCTAGCCGGACAGTGGTGCTCCCCTGCCATCTCCCTCCGTGGAGCTGCCTGTTGGTACTGGTATTCATCCCTTCTCTCCTACTTCCTGCTGTCCTGCACGTCTCAAGTTATCTCTCCTCACATGTTGTACTGCGGTCTGTAATAATTCCTGAGAGGAGACTAGATTCATGATGGATCTCTTTGGTATGAAGCTAGCTTGGGAGATGCCACTCTATCAGATCAACAAATTACCATGGTGAGTGATTATAGACATAGGTATGAAAGATCAGTCCTATGACTGCTTCAATTTTGAACTAACTTGATGTGCTGAATATCACAGGAGAGCATAGTGTAAGCAAGAGATAGGATGGAATCATTGAGGCAATGAAGTTGCGATGGGTAATGACATGTAAGTTTACCAATGGTACGGTTGAATACTAGGTCTAATTGAATGACTGACTTTTGGAGAAGATCATATGTGTGGTTCCGATCTGTGTTCCCTTTGGGTTGTGATGTTGTCAACGTCCTATTCATTTTAGCCTATCATTTATGTGTATATTTATTTTGCTGCAGGTCGCGGCCATGGGGAGTTTGGCTGTCGTCCTGGGCGGAGAGCGGCCGGAGTGGGATTACCTTGCCTGCTTGAGCAGATAGGGAAAGTAGGACCGATTCCTTGACCTCCTTGTCAGGTTTGTTTCTCCCCCTCCACCCCTTCCTCTTCATCTCTCTCTAATGTGAAAGCCGACCCCTCCTGTTGTCCAGATTGGTATCTGCCTTGGGTGTTACTTCTATGAAGGTTTTAGTGCTAGAGTAGTTCTTCCTTGTGTATAGTTCTATTTACTGCATCTTATACTTGTGATTCATATCTCGAATCATGTGCTCCTCTTAAAGCAACGTGAAACTGCTATCTTTTGCTAATATATATTTTGTTAAACATAAAAACATGAACTTTAAAGTTCAACGTATGGATATCTTCTTCGAGTTCTGAATGTTGTGGAGAAAAATAGAGCGGTGATGATATTGTTAGGTGGTCCACGCACTTGATAATCATTCAATCAGAAGAAAATTCATGCTAATTAGTTGAGTTTGCACTTTCAGCAGAGTAATAATCTCTATAAAAAACACTTAACATAGCCTTTTACTTACCTTACTACAGTACTAACTATCATGTTTGTTAAATGGACAATATGCAACTTCTAGGTAATCTTTTGTGCAGGGTACAATATAGGTTTCTTTGATTATTCAAAGTTCAATGCTCAACCTTTTAATAGGGTTTAAATGATAGACCACTCACTCTGCACTAATTTCGTGACCTGTCACTTCCACTTATATCAAATCATGCATACAAATGCATGTATATTTGGAGACCTCATGTTTTGTGTTGTGTCACCGTGGATATCAGAGCTTCTGCTTAAGCTTCATGACTACTAATCACTTTCTTCGATTTTAGGTTAAAAAAAACTTTGATTTTTTAAGGTGTATTTACTTGCAGCTCATGCTTCAACAATTCGAGAGCTCAGTATACTATCTAGCACTTATGCTATGATGATGTATCCATTTATCCTTGAAAGCACTGGGAGTACTTGAAACGAAATTATGACAATGGAGTGTTAAACGGAAAGGCAAAAACTTGCTTTTGGGGGGCCTTACTATTTTACCTGAAGTTCCCTATGATTTGCAAAGTTCTTTGTACCACCAAACTGAATATAGCTTGTTTAGTTGTTTTTTTTTCTCTTTCTACAACTTGTGATTTGTGGCTGATGTCAGTTCTATTTTTAGGGTCTTGGGAATGCTATTAGGTAAAGGTGGAAACCCTTGTGTTGAATATCATCAACGGCGTAAAGAATAGTGTATCCGATTCGATGTTATTATTGAGGTAATGATCAATATGAATGTTACCTTTGATGGGCCCGACATCTTACTGGTGTCAAATGATCCTGTTTCGATCTGATGCATTGTTTACTCATTTGGATTGTTGGATGTCTTCCAACAAAAAATGTATTACCATTGTTTTGGTGGTTGTTATTAATGCTAAATGAGAGATGTATATTTGGGGATTAGGAAAGTTTACATATATTTCTTTAATTTGATTTCTTGGTGTATGCATACTAATAAAAACAGCTTTCGGTGATTTTTGCAGATTAATTATGAGGACTTGGTGGCCAGGACATTAATTATGATTAGGGCAATGTCCGCAAGAAGAAATGTTAGAAATGGCCACCTTTGAGCAGGTTAGTTATTTGGAATTGGCTACGTGATTTATCTATTTTATTGTTTTCTTGTTTTTCCTCTTAGTTGCATTACTGTTACACAATGCCTGCAAGTCGGTCAATGCGATCTATTGATGGATTTTTTTAGCTAGCTTTGATTGAGTGGCCTGAACATTTAGGTTTGTTCTCGACTAATTGTGTCCAGTTTCCTATATATTATTACTGCAAGCAAAAAATAGTATGGCTATTCAATCATGTAAACTGAGTCTGATGGCCAGTGAGGATAATAGTGAGAGAAAAGTTGATATGTTTGTTGGGATTACTGTAATCTTAATTATCCATGTGTTTGGCACATATTGGTGGTTCAGAAACGATGATCTTAGACCTCTGTTCATACTTCCTCCAAAAGATATAACACCATTCTGGAATGCAATGACAGGTCATGTGCTAGCTACTTATACAACATTAATTGGATATTTTGTAGCCGCTAGGCTACTTACGTAACATTACCGGGCCAAACTAAATCACCAACTGTTGCTTGATTTGAAACCATCTATTTTCTCCATGTTTTCAGGCGCTAATAAGTAGAGGATGCTGAAGGCGCTGATGGCTTACATAGCGGGCTACCACATTATGTCCGATGTCGTTTACGAGAAGCTCAAGCTCGGATCGAAGGTACCTTGGGCTCTGCTTCAATAATACTATGTTCTCTGAATGGGACTAGGACATGCTAAAGAAGCGAAGTTAAATGGTAACACCTATGACCGGTTATGTGCAGTGTGTGTGTCCATGCCCAGCTTTTAGAATCTCATATTGTCTCTCTATTCTATCTGTTAGTTTGGCATAAGATTGTTCCAGCATCAGAAGGATAAATTGCATATATTGGCATAAGATTCTATCTGTTAGTTTGGCATAAGATCTCTGGTCCCCGAGGATGCCGGATGGGCTGTCGTCGCTGGGCTGGAATTCCGCGGCGCTGTGCTGGGCTTCTATTTGTTGCTTGCTGATTCATTTCTCTTTATATGATGCAAGCTTCTATTTGTTGCTTGCTGATTCATTTCTCTTTATATGATGCAAGCTTGCTTTTTAGCGTTCCAGCCACTGTGGACATTAAATTATGATGCAAGCTTGCTTTTGTTTTATCTTTATATGATGCAAACTTCTATTTGTTGCTTGTTGATTCGTTTCTCTTTATATGATGCAAGCTTGTTTTCTCCGAGTCGACATAGAATGGTAGATCAATTCATTCCAGCCATTGTGGACATATGATGCACATGTTTTGGTATAACAATCATTGGTGTCAACCTTTTTCTTGCTATTAATAATTGATAGTGCATATTTACTCCTATTGCTAAATTCTGGACTGGTGATATCTTTGTGGCAAGAAGATAATGGCAATATTTTAAAGCACCGGTTACTTGATAAGAACACATATATTCCAAGTTTCGAGTTAACTTGCTTTGGTTTTCTTATGTATAATTTCTATTTCTCAAGAGAGTTCTTTATAATTATAATTGGTTACAAAAGTTTCGAGTGCTTATAGATGGATAGAATATAGGTTTAACTGATAGACTATGCTTTCTATTATTTGTTGAAGTGATATATGATTGTTAGCTGAATAGTATTAAGTGTTCATAGAAGGTCATCGCTTCATCCGCGGATACCGTTTATCATGTATAAATCACTTCAATCTCTTAGAGGTGTTTTTCGGTCTGATTTGTTTGTGTAAGTTTTGATGTACCTTTTTCTTTCCTTTAATGGCAATATTTTAAAGCACTCGGTTACTGATAAGAACACATATATTCCAAGTTTCAGTTAACTTGCTTTGATTTTCTTATGTATAATTTCTATTTCTCAAGAGAGTTCTTTATAATTATAATTGGTTACGAGAGTTTCAGTGCTTATAGATGGATAGAATATAGGTTTACTGATAGACTATGCTTTCTATTATTTGTTGAAGTGATATATGATTGTTAGCTGAATAGTATTAAGTGTTCATAGAAGGTCATCGCTTCATCCGCGGATACTGTTTATCATATATAAATCACTTCAATCTCTTAGAGGTGTTTTTCGGTCCGATTTGTTTGTGTAAGTTTTGATCTACCTTTTTCTTTCCTTTTTGTTGGTAATTCGTTGGCTGAGATCTGCACCTGGCTTTGAAGAAGTGTCTTTTTCGGTATGATTTGTTTGTGGAAGTTTCAAAAAATGTGCACAAATATAATGGGGTACTTGTGAGCTGGGAGAAGAAAAGGAAAGGTACAAACCGGCCTTTTTTACGGACGGCTTACAGATTGAGAGTGGGGTGCTCTTTTTATTTCCAATCTCATTTGTTATGGAGCCCTTCGTTTTCTTTTTTCTATTTCTCTCGTTGAGATCCGTCTTGATCGAAGGTTACCATGTTCTTTTGGCAGTGCAAAAGTCTCTCTCATGTTCTTCACGCGAGTATACATATCCATGGGATTGTGATTTATTTTATTTGCGAGCATTTAAGCTGCCAAATATTGTGTTCATTTGATATGATTATACTTGATGCAAGGACATTAATTATTATCTTGTGTTCATGTATGTTTGATTGAAGCTACTGAAGTTGCTTCATGGTTAATGGATAAATGATTAAAAAGGACAGCCCAGTACATGAAGTTACTCAACCTGACCTTTGTTCATGTTCCAGAGCTCTAATTGCATGTTGCTAGTGGGTTTACAACTCCCGAGTGAACTATTTTGTCCCCTCGGCTGGCTTAGTCGGTGAGCATATCTGATTTCTAGCTTGGCCTGTGAGGAATCGACTTACAAGGTATTTCCCTACTTTTCTTCAAATCAGACCATTGTTGATTTCTTTTACAACCCAGTTGGTTTATATTAATTGCCACAAAATGAACTTGGACGCAAGTCATACATGTTTGGACCTCCTTTACGTCTTGATTCTCAAATATTTTTCACCTGAACGGATATCTAAATTCAGTTTGCCATTGCTTCATTCCGACATGCATAGTGGTATATGTTTCTTGGGTATGTCTTATGTTGCTCGTACACTCACAACATTGCGCCAAAAGGGAAGTTCATTGCATTTGTGTCCGGCTAAGCAAATGCTGATAATCCGAGGAGATGAGCTGTTTTATGATATGTATGACATACGGACCGGTCGGTGAACTGTTTTATGATATGTATGACATACGAGACCAGTCAATGAGCTATCTCTTGATAATTGCTTTGTCTCAAGCTGTAAGTTTCCGCTTTATGAGAATGTAGCGTTTAGGTCTCATACTTGTAAATGTTCATGGCAGTTTTATTCTTTGCCGTGTTATGTTGCTACTACTCGCTTTGAGAAAACTGTCACGAAGTTCTGAATATGTATACGTTCCACGTAATTAGGTGACAACTTGTTGATATCTCCTTCAAGACTGTACCTCAGAACAACACGTAAGATTGGTATAATAACTAAATAATAATGATGGATTCTATTTGTACCTACCTACTAGGAAAAATCTGATCGTTTTATATAATAGTTCCGTCTGTTTTTAACTAAATTTCATTTCATTAGCTATACTCATCTGGATCTTTGTGATTCCTTTCTCATGATCCGATGCACTAACTAAATATCAATTTGATCCAGGTGCCATGGACACCACTATTTCGGATGTTAGCGAGTGTCTAAAAATAGCTAGAGCTCGGGTCTCTTATCCTTTAACAAACCAGAGTCCACTTGGAGATGCTAAATATATCATTTTGGGACTATTTGAGCGAGTGAAAAATGTGGTCATGTTGACTATTTGCATTGTTTTAGCATATTCCTTTGTCTATAGAATTACATATTATAGTGGTTAGAACAGGACTTTTGGTTTAGATACACATGTTACTCGTCGAGTTTTATGCTTGGGCTAAAGGGACACCTTCACAAACCATCTCCTTAAGTTGATGGATATAGTTATTTGTTTGCCTCGCTTGAAGATTTGCTTAGCCCTTTCGTTATGTTTGATACGGATGGTTACCATCCGGGATCATCGGCAAACGTCAAGGAGTATAGAAGTGTTATTTGGACTCACCAAAAAAGATCTGTTCCTTCAACTATTATTGTATGTTGCTCCAGCCTTTTGTTAACCGGTCGATCCAGAGGCACAAGAGTTTGGGCCATTCACAGTGATGTAATGCTATAACATAGGTGTTGATCTAGAAGCGGATGATTAGCAAATTCCGGCGAGAATCGTTCCGAAAGGGTTTCAAATTTTCCATTATAAATTTGAGAACATTTTCGAGAGAATGCACACATAAGTACCATCACTAGAGTTCTATAATGTACCTATGGTAGTACTATCCTTAAGTAATGTTTTTGTACCTATGCTATTGCTGGCCTACTTTATTTATGTATAAATTAGTTTGTACCTGCTGCCACTACTATTCACTGGGTAAGAAAAATGGTTGAATGTATATGTATAAAATCGACATACGTTACTGTTACTTTGCTTGATAAATGTTTGCTATTCTATTTAATATTTCTTTTGCCTCTATCAAATAAATGTTCTTTAGTTTGCTTAATATATGTTCAATCCAGACCCGTAACAACAAGGATGTTGGGTGGGTCCAATGGGTCGGAAGAGGAAGAGGAAGACATAGAAGAAGTGGAAGGAACCATTGAATGGGTTAGAGGGTGTAGCCAAAGGAGCGCAAAGGGGCTATCAACGACATTTTCTCCGAGTGCCGTCGGATTCTAATGGAGCTCAGCCAGCCCTCCGTTTACCATAGCGGTGGCAGCGGCGGCGAGAGGGGCCGCTCCAATCCTATAATAAACCGATCCTTATGGTTTAAATTCTTACTTGATAATGCCATTTGCGCGATAGCGCAACGGGTCATCTAGTGGGTTATAATAGGTGCAACATGGTGGGCAGTCAGCACGAGTCCTTCAGAAGAGTAAACTTTTTTTATTGCGGCGTCGGGAGCACTTTGATAGTTCTTTTACAAGTGACACGGCAGCTTCGACGTGATCTTCAGTCAAATCATTTAACTGAAGTAGTGCATCTAGTGAATGGAAGTTACCTGCAACGAACAAGTAACGGGTGAACTGCGGTTAGTGAAATGCAAAGGTCGTTAAGAAATTTGCATGTGACACGAACAAACTTACCTCAGAATTTTTCTCATCTCGGATTTGACGCTTGTTTGCCATTTTTTCAGACAAGTAAGGGGACCGGACCTTTGCGGATGGCATGCGCTTCCGCTTGTGAGGTTCATTTGGCTTTGCAGATACAAATGCTGAAGACGATAATGAGGATGACGATCGAGCGGGAACATCATTTGTAATTTCGATATGATCTTTTTTGTCACCCTTGCTGCAATTAAACAGTACAGATGGTTGAGGATCATCGATTATTAATTTGCGTGCAACAGGTGGTGCAGGTGTGCTGCCATTTGCATTGTCTAGCTCGTCCTCGTTAACATCATCATCGTCAACATCCTCGTCCTTCTCAACTGATGTGAAGTACTTTGATGGATAACCTCCCTTCTGGCTGCTCTCTCTCGCTTTCCTTGTCCCCTTCAGACGTGCCTTTGTTCTCACGTCTATAAATGATCCCCTCCTGATTTAACTTTGCAATAACTCTCTGCAATGGAAAAAAATGTGTCATGGTAGGTCCAAAATGAATGATCCGTGCATAATTAAACTCGCCACGTTTTTACCTCTGCACATGAATCTGCTATAGTTGCAATCTGCTTACGGACAAGAGTAAGCTCCCCAGCCATGCGATTAACCCTTTCCAAAAGTTGCTCCATGTAAGGGGGGTTTTTCGCAGGAGTTTTTGTGGCCTTCCTTGAAACGGATGTTTTTCTCCCAACACTATTTCCTATGTTTATTTTTGAGAGTCTATGCTCCGCAGTAATATCATTGTCAATCTGCATGTTACAAAATCAAATTATTTATTGTTGTTAAACATGAGCTGCTGAAACAAATATGAACAAGAAAAAAATGTTTACATTTCCCTTCCCACGGCCATATTGCGCGTCGGAGGCGTCTCTCTTCTTCCCTTCTACTTCGGTCCAGTTCTTCATCAATGGGTACATACATACCAATGGGTTAAAGGCTGGTGCACCAGGAGGTTGCACCTTCTCCCAATACATGTACTGCAGAAGAAAAGATATTAAGAATGACTAAGAAATAGTTGTGACCAAAAAACTGCAGTTAAATATTACCTGACTAAGAAATATTACGGTTTACCTGTAATGCCGCCATGTTTCCTTTTGGCCACTGCCTCATTACTCGTCCACCTTTACACTGCCTTAAGCCCTCCAAGGTGTGTAAATGAGTTCCAGTTTATCTTCCTAGCTCGATCGAGGTCTTCTACCAATGCATACATCGGTTGTGAAATTACCGTACTAGAGTACGATGCAATTACTGTGGCGAGAAGCACCATGATGGCCTTGCGTACAAAATCGTCATCCGAGGCACCACGAAGCTCAACATCCAATATTAAATCATCAATTAAGAGATTCTCTGTTGACGGATCGAGCCACTCAGGTGGTATCCGCCCCTGCGCTTCTTTGCCTTCTTGAGCAATTATGGCCACAGCGTTCAAACCTTTGTCCTCTAAACCAAATAATGCGTAGATTTCTTTGCCTCCTAGGGAAATATGGTCCTTTCCCTCATTTAACCCAAATGTACTGGTTTTAAGATCAAAAGCTTGCACTAGAAACTTCAGCACAGACTGCCGCATCTTTATCCTTGGCATTTCGAGCATACAATGTACACCGGAGCCAAAAAGTGCACCTCGTTGTTCGTTTGACATGTTGTCAACAAAACTGCACCATTTTTCAACCGAGCAAGGAACTTCGTCAACTACTTCCATCCTGTAGATAACATACATGATTATAACAATTAGAAATTGGCAATTGTGTTTAAGGTGTCGATTTAACGAAAAGTTTTGTACTTTTTGGTGGTGATACTACGGGTGTAACAGTAAACAAAATATGGGACTAGAACAAGGTGATGCGACAACGGTGTATAATTAAATATAAGCATCCCTACTGATTCATGAATTTTAAGTACTGAATACATGGAAATATAAGTAATACTGTCTCAAATAGAATAATATCTTAGACTTATTAACTAAGGCAGGATTGCTAATACAACGCCATTACCGGACATGCCGGCCAAAGCCCCGGACAGGCCAAAACAGCAATGGACCAGCCGGACTAGAAACCCCGGACTGTCCGGCGTGCGCGCCGGACTTGCCGGAGACATTGACGGACTGGCCGGCGTGTAGGGGAACGGACTGCCCTGTCGGGAGCTCAACGGACTGGCCGTCGTGGTGAGCAACGGTCAGGCTAGTAGTGCATACCCGGACTGTCCGGTAGATCCGTATGACAGTGATGAACCCTACTCTGAACCCTAATACCCTATTTTCGCCATTGTTTACAGATTACTATGATCTACATACGCAAAGGATTGAAGAACTTGTACTATTGCAGAACCCTACTATTAATCTACCTGCCACATTGATGAACCTTAGGGTTCATGTGTAATACCTTGTACGATGCTTCCAAGTTGTAGATGGTGCAGAACTTGGACGCGACGCGAGTGGTTTCGACGGCACTCGTCGGAGTGGCTCGTCGGAGTGGCTCGCCACGACTCGTCGGAGTGGTGTCGCGGTGACGAGTAGTGGATTTGTTGCGTCGTGGAGGTGGGGCGTATATATATAGGGCCAGCATGTCTCGGATGGAGCGGTTTTGTCCCACGTAAATCGGGGTAGTTGCAACAGATGCTTACGCCGGACAGTCCGGCCAAATAACATATCTTGTCCGGCGATGAAGGCCCTGCCAATTCGCGATTGGGCCGACCCGTGAGTGCAAAACAAAAAATAAGACGCCGGACAGTCTGGCGTATAGACAGCCAGACTGTCCGGATAAGTTTAAATTACCAAATTATTTTTCATTCATATTTGTAACATATTTTATAATTTTTTTTGTTGAATCATGTGAAATATATCTATTTTAACTCGGCGAAACAAGATTGGACCATTTCGAGAAAGTCAAAAAAATCAACTTCTCAGAAATCGGTCCCATATGTAGGCCTAATAGAGCCATTTCTAAAAAGATGATTTTTTCGACTTATTTAAAATCAGCCAAAAAATAATAAAAAAGTTAATATACCATAAAGTTGACAAAATTCAGTGCTGATCGCGTCAAGGATGTGGTCCAAAATAGGGTTTTCATGCAATACCGTTTTAACCCCAAAAACCGTGGTTTCGGCTCCTTCGCACCATGGGGTGACCTTGGAAAGCACACAAACATGGGAAGACCTTAGGAAACATGTGTGCGACATGCCACCATGCAAGTGTGCCATATATGGATCCAATCCAAGTTCGCCGCCGCCTCCGCTCGAAACAAGGGTTTTAGGGTCAACATGGGTCTAACATGGCCTGAAGTAGATGTAACCACCTCGGATGGGGCAAATATTTGGCACACTTGTGCATGGTGGGATGACCCACCCTTCCTAACCATGGTTTTCTAGATTGGTTGTCTGTTTCATGGTGATCCCATGGTGGGGAGACGCCGAAACAAGGGTTTTAGGGTCAACATGGGTCTAACATGGCCTGAAGTAGATGTAACCACCTCGGATGGGGCAAATATGTGGCACACTTGTGCATGGTGGGATGGCCCACCCTTCCTAACCATGGTTTTCTAGGTTGGTTGTCTGTTTCATGGTGATCCCATGGTGGGGAGATGCCGAAACAAGGGTTTTAGGGTCAACATGGGTCTAACATGGCCTGAAGTAGATGTAACCACCTCGGATGGGGCAAATATTTGGCACACCTTGTGCATGGTGGGATGGCCCACCCTTCCTAACCATGGTTTTCTAGGTTGGTTGTTGATGTCTACGCACGCTTCTATTCCTGTAGACAGTGTTGGGCCTCCAAGAGCAGAGGTTTGTAGAACAGCAGCAAGTTTCCCTTAAGTGAATCACCCAAGGTTTATCGAACTCAGGGAGGTAGAGGACAAAGATATCCCTCTCAAGCAACCCTGAAATCACGATACAAGAAGTCTCTTGTGTCCCCAACACACCTAATACACTTGTCAGATGTATAGGTGCACTAGTTCGGCGAAGAGATAGTGAAATACAAGTGGTATGAATGAATATGAGCAATAGTAACGGCGCCAGAAAATAGCTTGCTGGCGTGCAGTTGATGAAGATGGCGGTGGTGTCGATGGAGATGCCTTCCGGGGCACTTCCCCGTCCCGGCGGCGTGCCGGAACAGAGACTTCTGTCCCCCAGATCTTGGCTTCGCGATGGCGGCGGCTCTGGAAGGTTTCTCGTACCGTGGCTTATTCGTATCGAAGATTTAGGTCAGGGAGGCTTAAATAGGCGAAGAGGCGGAGTCGGAAGGGTTACGGGGCAGCCACACAACCCAGGGCTCCCCTCTGGTGCCTCTCCGGTGTTCTGGAAGCTTCGTGGAATTATAAGATGCTGGGTGTTGATTTCGTCCAATTCCGAGAATATTTCCTTACTAGGATTTCTGAAACCAAAAACAGCGAGAAAACGAGAACCGGCACTTCGGCATCTCGTCAATAGGTTAGTTCCGGAAAATGCATAATAATGACATAAAGTGTGTATAAAACATGTGAGTATCATCATAAAAGTAGCATGGAATATAAGAAATTATAGATACGTTTCACACGTATCAAGCATCCCCAAGCTTCGTTCCTACTCGCTCTCGAGTAGGTAAACGATAACAAGGATAATTTCTGAAGTGACATGCTATCATAATCTTGATCAATACTATTGTAAAGCATATGAGATGAATGCAGCGATTCGAAGCAATGGTGAAGACAATGAGTAAACAACTGAACCATATAACAAAGACTTTTCGTGAATAGTACTTTCAAGACAAGCATCAATAAGTCTTGCATAAGAGTTAACTCATAAAGCAATAGATTCAAAGTAAAAGGCATTGAAGCAACACAAAAGATGATTAAGTTTCAGCAATTGCTTTCAACTTGTAACATGGATATCTCATGGATAATTGTCAACACAAAGTAATATAACAAGTGCAATAGGTAAGCATGTAAGAATCAATGCACGCAGTTGATACAAGTGTTTGCTTCTGGGATAGAAAGAAGTAGGTAAACTGACTCAACAATAAAGTAGAAGAATGGCCCTTCGCAGAGGGAAGCATGGATTACTATTTTTGTGCTAGAGGTTTTCATTTTGAAAACAAGAAACAATTTTTTCAACGGTAGTAATAAATCATATGTGTTATGTATAAGATATCTTATAAGTTGCAAGCCTCATGCATAGTATACCAATTGTGCTCGCACCTTGTCCTAATTAGCTTGGATTAACATGGATTATCATTGCATAGCATATGTTTCAACCAAGTGTCACAAAGGGGTACCTCTATGCCGCTCGTACAAAGGTCTAAGGAGAAAGCTCGCATTGGATTTCTCGCTTTTGATTATTCTCAACTTAGACATCCATACCGGGACAACATAGACAACAGATAATGGACTCCTCTTTAATGCATAAGCATTCGACAACAGATAATATACTCATAAGAGATTGAGGATTAATTGTCCAAACTGAAACTTCCACGATGAATCATGGCTTTAGTTAGCGGCCCAATGTTCTTCTCTAATAATATGCATACTCAAACCATTTGATCATGAAAATCTCCCTTACTTCAGATAAGACGAACATGCATAGCAACTCACATGATATTCAACAAAGGTAAAAGTTGATGGCGTCCCCAGAAACATGGTTACCGCTCAACAAGCAACTTATTAAGAAATAAGACACATAAGTACATATTCTTCACCACAATAGTTTTTAAGGCTATTTTCCCATGAGCTATATATTGCAAAGACAAAGGATATAATTTTAAAGGTAGCACTCAAGTAATGTACTTTGGAATGGCAGAGAAATACCATGTAGTAGGTAGGTATGGTGGACACAAATGGCATAGTTTTTGGCTCAAGGATTTGGATGCACGAGAAGAATTCCTCTCAATACAAGGCTAGGCTAGCAAGGTTGTTTGAAGCAAACTCAAGTATAAAAGGTGCAGCAAAGCTCACATATGAACATATTGTAAGCATTATAAGACTCTACATCGTCTTCCTTGTTGTTCAAACACCTTAACCATAAAATATCTAGACTCTAGAGAGACCAATCATGCAAACCAAATTTTAACAAGCTCTATGTAGTTCTTCATTAATAGGTGCAAAGTACATGATGCAAGAGCTTAAACATGATCTATTTGAGCACAACAATTGCCAAGTATCAAATTATTCAAGACATTATACCAATTACCACATGTAGCATTTCCTGTTTCCAACCATATAACAATTAACGAAGCAGTTTCAGCCTTCGCCATGAACATTAAAAGTAAAACGAAGAACACATGTGTTCATATGCAACAGCGGAGCGTGTCTCTATCTCACACAAGCACGATGGATCATATTTTATTCAAACACAAACAAAAATAAAAGCACACAGACGCTCCAAGTAAAGCGCATAAGATGTGACCGAATAAAAATATAGTTTCAATAGAAGAAACTTGATAAGTTGATGAAGAAGGGGATGCCTTGGGCATCCCCAAGCTTAGATGCTTGAGTCTTCTTGAAATATGCAGGGATGAACAACCACGGGGGCATCCCCAAGCTTAGACTTTTCACTCTTCTTGATCATATTGTATCATCCTCCTCTCTTGACCCTTGAAAACTTCCTCCACACCAAACTCAAAACAAACTCATTAGAGGGTTAGTGCATAATCGAAAATTCATATATTCAGAGGTGACACAATCATTCTTAACACTTCTGGACATTGCTCAAAGCTGCTAGAATTTAATGGAACAAACAAATCCATCCAACACAGCAAAAGAGGCAATGCGAAATAAAAGGCGGAATCTGTCAAAACAGAACAGTTCGTAAAGACAAATTTTTTAGAGCCACCAGACTTGCTCAGATGAAAAAGCTCAAATTGAATGAAAGTTGCGTACATATCTGAGGATCACGCACGTAAATTGGAAGATTTTTCTGAGTTACCTACAGAGAGGCCTATTCAAATTCGTGACAGCAAGAAATCTGTTTCTGCGCAGTAATCCAAATCTAGTATCAACCTTACTATCAAAGACTTTACTTGGCACAACAATGCAATAAAATAAAGATAAGGAGAGGTTGCTACAGTAGTAACAACTTCCAAGACACAACAAAACAGTAGCAAAATAAAAACATGGGTTATCTCCCAAGAAGTGCTTTCTTTATAGCCATTAAGATGGGCTCAGCAATTTCAATGATGCTCACATAAAGATGAGAGTTGAAGCAATGAGAGCATCAAAAAGCAAGTATGAAACAAATTTAAGTCTAACCCACTTCCTATGAAAAGGAATCTTGTACACAAATAAATTCATGAGGAGCAAAGTGACAAGCTTAGGAAGACAAAACACGAGTAACTTCAAGATTCTCAACATAAAGAGGGGAAACTTAATATTATTAAGATGCATGTAGCCATGTTTCCCTCTCTCATAATAACTTTCAGTAGCATCATTGATGAAATCCACAATATAACCATCACTTAAAACATTCTTATCATGAGTCTCATGCATAAAAGAATTACTACTCCCAACATAAGCATAGTCATTCTTATTAATTGTAGTGGGAGCAAATTCAACAAAGTAGCTATCATTATTATTCTCATCATCAAATATAGGAGGCATAGTATAATCATAATAAGCTTTATCCTCCATAGTAGGCGGCACCAAAATAGCACTATCATTATAATCATCATAAATGGGAGGCAAAGTATCATCAAAGAAAATTTTCTCCTCAATGCTTGGGGGACTAAAAATATCATACTCATCAAAACCAGCTTCCCCAAGCTTAGAATTTTCCATAGCATTAGCAACAATGGTGTTCAAAGCATTCATACTAATAACATTGGCATTATCATGCATATAAAGTTCCATAGGTTTTTTAATTTTCTCTTCAAACAACTCATGTCCTAACTCAAGATAGATACTATAAAGATCTCTAATATTTTTTGTTGTTTTCCATTAAGCCTTTACTAGTGTAAAACAAGAAACAAAAAGATGCAATTGCAGGATCTAAAGGAAATAGCTTGGAGCACTCACACACCGGCAACAATGCTAGGAAATAGCTTAGTAGTCGGAGGATGTGAATACCTTTTACCTTACCTCCCCGGCAACGGCGCCAGAAAATAGCTTGATGTCTACGCACGCTTCTATTCCTGTAGACGGTGTTGGGCCTCCAAGAGCGAGAGGTTTGTAGAACAACAGCAAGTTTCCCTTAAGTGAATCACCCAAGGTTTATCGAACTCGGGGAGGTAGAGGACAAAGATATCCCTCTCAAGCAACCCTGCAATCACGATACAAGAAGTCTCTTGTGTCCCCAACACACCTAATACACTTGTCAGATATATAGGTGCACTAGTTCGGCGAAGAGATAGTGAAATACAAGTGGTATGAATGAATATGAGCAGTAGTAACGGCGCCAGAAAATAGCTTGCTGGCGTGCAGTTGATGAAGATGGCGGTGGTGTCGATGGAGATGCCTTCCGGGGGCACTTCCCCGTCCCGGCGGCGTGCCGGAACAGAGACTTCTGTCCCCCAGATCTTGGCTTCGCGATGGCGGCAGCTCTGGAAGGTTTCTCGTACCGTGGCTTATTCGTATCGAAGATTTAGGTCAGGGAGGCTTAAATAGGCGAAGAGGCGGAGTCGGAAGTGTTACGGGGCAGCCACACAACAGGGGGCGCCCCCCTGGGCCGCGCCGGCCACATGTGTGCCCCCCCAGGGCTGCCCTCTGGTGCCTCTCCGGTGTTCTGGAAGCTTCGTGGAATTATAAGATGCTGGGCGTTGATTTCGTCCAATTCCGAGAATATTTCCTTACTAGAATTTCTGAAACCAAAAACAGCGAAAACGGAGCGGCACTTCGGCATCTCGTCAATAGGTTAGTTCGGAAAATGCATAATAATGACATAAAGTGTGTATAAAACATGTGAGTATCATCATAAAAGTAGCATGGAACATAAGAAATTATAGATACGTTTGAGACGTATCGGTTATCTGTTTCATGGTGATCCCATGGTGGGGGAGACGCCGAAACAAGGGTTTTAGGGTCAACATGGGTCTAACATGGCCTGAAGTAGATGTAACCACCTCGGATGGGGCAAATATTTGGCACACTTGTGCATGGTGGGATGGCCCACCCTTCCTAACCATGGTTTTCTAGGTTGGTTGTCTGTTTCATGGTGATCCCATGGTGGGGAGACGCCGAAACAAGGGTTTTAGGGTCAACATGGGTCTAACATGGCTCGAAGTAGATGTAACCACCTCGGATGGGGCAAATATGTGGCACACTTGTGCATGGTGGGATGGCCCACCCTTCCTAACCATGGTTTTCTAGGTTGGTTGTCTGTTTCATGGTGATCCCATGGTGGGGAGACGCCGAAACAAGGGTTTTAGGGTCAACATGGGTCTAACATGGCCCGAAGTAGATGTAACCACCTCGGATGGGGCAAATATTTGGCACACTTGTGCATGGTGGGATGGCCCACCCTTCCTAACCATGGTTTTCTAGGTTGGTTGTCTGTTTCATGGTGATCCCATGGTGGGGAGACGCCGAAACAAGGGTTTTAGGGTCAACATGGGTCTAACATGGCCTGAAGTAGATGTAACCACCTTGGATGGGGCAAATATGTGGCACACTTGTGCAAGGTGGGATGGCCCACCCTTCCTAACCATGGTTTTCTAGGTTGGTTGTCTGTTTCATGGTGATCCCATGGTGGGGAGACGCCGAAACAAGGGTTTTAGGGTCAACATGGGTCTAACATGGCCTGAAGTAGATGTAACCACCTCGGATGGGGAAAATATGTGGCACACTTGTGCATGGTGGGATGGCCCACCCTTCCTAACCATGGTTTTCTAGGTTGGTTGTCTGTTTCATGGTGATCCCATGGTGGAGAGACGCCGAAACAAGGGTTTTAGGGTCAACATGGGTCTAACATGGCCTGAAGTAGATGTAACCACCTCGGATGGGGCAAATATTTGGCACACTTGTGCATGGTGGGATGGACCACCCTTCCTAAACATGGTTTTCTAGGTTGGTTGTCTGTTTCATGGTGATCCCATGGTGGGGAGACGCCGAAACAAGGGTTTTAGGGTCAACATGGGTCTAACATGGCCTGAAGTAGATGTAACCACCTCGGATGGGGCAAATATTTGGCACACTTGTGCATGGTGGGATGGCCCACCCTTCCTAACCATGGTTTTCTAGGTTGGTTGTCTGTTTCATGGTGATCCCATGGTGGGGAGACGCCGAAACAAGGGTTTTAGGGTCAACATGGGTCTAACATGGCCTGAAGTAGATGTAACCACCTCGGATGGGGCAAATATGTGGCACACTTGTGCATGGTGGGATGGCCTAACCTTCCTAACCACGGTTTTCTAGGTTGGTTGTCTGTTTCATGGTGATCCCATGGTGGGGAGACGCCGAAACAAGAGTTTTAGGGTCAACATGGGTCTAACATGGCACTGAAGTAGATGTAACCACCTCGGATGGGGCAAATATGTGGCACACTTGTGCATGGTGGGATGGCCCACCCTTCCTAACCATGGTTTTCTAGGTTGGTTGTCTCGTTTCATGGTGATCCCATGGTGGGGAGACGCCGAAACAAGGGTTTTAGGGTCAACATGGGTCTAACATGGCCTGAAGTAGATGTAACCACCTCGGATGGGGCAAATATGTGGCACACTTGTGCATGGTGGGATGCCCACCCTTCCTAACCATGGTTTTCTAGGTTGGTTGTCTGTTTCATGGTGATCCCATGGTGGGGAGACGCCAAAACAAGGGTTTTAGGGTCAACATGGGTCTAACATGGCCTGAAGTAGATGTAACCACCTCGGATGGGGCAAATATGTGGCACACTTGTGCATGGTGGGATGGCCTAACCTTCCTAACCACGGTTTTCTAGGTTGGTTGTCTGTTTCATGGTGATCCCATGGTGGGGAGACGCCGAAACAAGAGTTTTAGGGTCAACATGGGTCTAACATGGCCTGAAGTAGATGTAACCACCTCGGATGGGGCAAATATGTGGCACACTTGTGCATGGTGGGATGGCCCACCCTTCCTAACCATGGTTTTCTAGGTTGGTTGTCTGTTTCATGGTGATCCCATGGTGGGGAGACGCCGAAACAAGGGTTTTAGGGTCAACATGGGTCTAACATGGCACGAAGTAGATGTAACCACCTCGGATGGGGCAAATATGTGGCACACTTGTGCATGGTGGGATGCCCACCCTTCCTAACCATGGTTTTCTAGGTTGGTTGTACGTTTCATGGTGATCCCATGGTGGGGAGACGCCGAAACAAGGGTTTTAGGGTCAACATGGGTCTAACATGGCCTGAAGTAGATGTAACCACCTCGAATGGGGCAAATATGTGGCACACTTGTGCATGGTGGGATGGCACACCCTTCCTAACCATGGTTTTCTAGGTTGGTTGTCTGTTCGGTGATCCCATGGTGGGGAGACGCCGAAACAAGGGTTTTAGGGTCTAACATGGCCTGAAGTAGATGTAACCACCTCGGATGGGGCAAATATTTGGCACAGTTGTGCATGGTGGGATGGCCCACCCTTCCTAACCATGGTTTTCTAGGTTGGTTGTCTGTTTCATGGTGATCCCATGGTGGGGAGACGCCGAAACAAGGGTTTTAGGGTCAACATGGGTCTAACATGGCCTGAAGTAGATGTAACTACCTCGGATGGGGCAAATATGTGGCACACTTGTGCATGGTGGGATGGCCCACCCTTCCTAATTCTTAAACCTCAAAAAAAAATTAATAGCATGTTAAAATTATTAATAACTTTATTTCAAGTACTTAATCACATTAATTCTAGTACCAAGTATTACTTTAGGAATTGGATCATAAGTTAGAAACCCTAGTTTGTTTATAAGTTAGAAACTGGATTCCATTATTTTATGGTGATCATTTTTATAGTTTATAATTTATTACATAAAATAATGCGCCGGACTGTCCGGCTTGGTATGTGCCAGCATGTCCGGGCGTGTAAAATGGGCCGGCCCGCACGGACTATTGGTTTGTGGCCCGTTCCAGACACCGTCGCGGGGGCCGGACTTGATGTCCCACGGCGCCGGCCTGTCCGGTCCCTGTCTGACGGGCCGGCCCACTACATCAACGCCAACTCGATCTTCCCCATCTCTCGTCTCCATATTCCATGAAGAGGGGGCGCGGCCGTCGAACCCTAACAACCGCCGGTGTCCTCCCATCCTCCAACCTCCTCCCACCCATTCCATTCACCCCCGGCCGTTTCTCTCCGCCGAAATCAAAGATCCACCCCCGATCTACTTCTCCACCAATCATTTTGCATCCTGCCCGAGTCAAGACCGGCGGCTCGGGGAGTAGGACATGGCAAGGACGAAGAATGTTGGCCCCAGAGGTATGGTCCCTGAGTTTTTCATCTCCCATCCTCCAACCTCCAAGTATGCTCATCTCGCTATTCCACACATGATTCTTTTTGCTTCGTCTGGTACATGGGTCCTGTTGTGAAACCTTTTTCAGTGTTTCACTAACGTGGCTGACATTGCCGGTCGATTTTCTGTTTGGGGAGAGAATTGTTGTTTATCGAGCATCGGGTGCCAAGTTTTCAAATTTACCCTGAAACTATCGTGTCATTTTGTAGTTTGTATAGGGCTGCTCTATTCCATGCTTTAACAGTACGGTGTTCTTGGCCGTGAAATGTCATGGCATTACCACGTAGCTTGAGAGTCAAATGGAAGATTAAGGGATGCGTAGATTATGTTTAATCCCCCTTCTTACAATGCATATTGCTCCTTAACATTTGTAAACTGCTCTGTAGCAACGAGATCCGTGTTGTGAACCTGAGCATAGTAGTAGCAACATAGGTTTTGCATAGAAAGAATATCTTGATTAGCACCGCTGTGTCTCCCATACTTGTTAGGGTACATAGAGTAGCGCATATAACTTAAAACCATCCGACCGGCCTGGCCGGGCGATTATTGTGGCCTGTCCGGCGCCTTGGCCGGACAAACAAGCTCGATTGCCGGCCAGTCCGGCGACATGTCCGGCCTGTTCCAGGGGCTTCAATCTACCATGGCCGGCCTGTCCGGCGCCTTGGCCGGACAAACAAGCTCGATTGTCGGCCTGTCCGGCGACATGTCCGGCCTTTTCCAGAGGCTTAAATCTACCATGGCCGGCCTGTCCGGGCGGCTCTTCCGGCCTGTCCGGCGCCTTGGCCGGACAAACAAACTTAACTCTTTTACTATGAACTATACTATATGATGTATCATCTTTACTGCCTTACATTTAGACTTTTGTTGAAATGTAGGTACTCGTTGTGGTGACAGCTCGGATAGTGAAGAAAGAGCTCGACCCCGCAAGCGTCCGGTTATTGGTGATGAAGGACAAAGTGGAAGTGGTACAATTGATGAAGATGTTGAGGTTGAGAGTTCAGAAGAGGATGAGGATGTCAGTAAGGACGTGGATGACGGTGGAAGTGAGGAAGAGGAAGAGGAAGAGCAAGAGGATGAGGATGAGGATGATGATGAGGATCCGGTTCATCTTGAGGCAGTTCAGAAACGTCGCTATTCCAGCCGCAACACAACAACTAAGAAGCCGGCTGGTTCTCGTGCTCGTGCTCCTGTTCAGTCTCGTGCTCCTGCTCCTGCTCGTGGGTTGCCCATGCGTACTGGCTTATTCATGGAGAATAGAAGGCCAAAACACCCCAAAAACTACAAGTTGCAAGACTACAAGAAAATGTCGAGGAAGGATTACATTCTTGCAAGGAAAGCTGATTGTTTTGCGCAAAGAAAGAATGCTACTGATCCAAGGTTTTGGTCTCGTGTGCACCAAGATATCTATGAAAGCATAATTTTAAAGCATGCTATCCTTCCTCAGAAATCAGTCAACATGGAGTTCATTGATAGCAACAGTGCAAGCTTCCCAGGGTGTGTGGACTTAATTGATGCTAGGGGGCTGCGTGGCATTTTGACTCTTTCTCGAGACTGGAGTGAAGAAGCTGTAATGCAATTCTATGCCACGTGTCGGTTTGTTCCGGATGATGACAGGTCACTTGTATGGAGTACCGAAGGGATGCAGTTGAGTGTCACCTTCGAAGAGTTTGTCCACCTACTCAATATTCATATGGATGCAAATCTCTATAAGATCCATGCCAGATCGGACACATGTGACTCAATGACCGGTGTTGCTCTTGCCCCTCTTCGTCGTGCGAATGCTGTTGTTACCGTAGACAATGCACAGAGCACATCTCTACTTGTGGCACCGTATCCTTTCATGCACAAGGTCATCAACATGGCGCTAGTTCCTAAGATTGGTGATAGGGAGAAGGTGAGGAACTTTGCCATAGACCTATTGGTTCGGATGCACACTCATGGTACCGAGAGGTTTGATTTGGCGGATTTTCTTTACGAACAAATCCGTCTTGCCTCTTATTTGCAAGATAGGACCTTCCCATATGCACCATACATCCAAGTGCTCATTGATGCGAAGTTTCAGCGAGAAGATCTTCAAGGATTGCAAGCACAAAATGTGGACTCCTCAAACAGATGGCACTCGGTGAGACCGCCGCCGCCGCTCGACCCTCCAAGAAAAAGCAAGCTGGTCCTTCTCGTGATCGTTGTACCATGCCTTCCAAGTTTGAGAAATTCATGGCAAAGACTCAAAAATTGCTCTTTGGAATTTGCAAATCCAATGCCGAAGAGATAGCCAAACTCAAATCAGTTGATCGTGTGAAAATCAACAAGTCCAAAGCTCAAGTGCGTGAACTTGGTGGACAGGCTAGTGATGATGAAGTGGTTGCATCATCAAGCACCGCTTCTCCGAGGTATACATTTCCCACCAAACGCTATGCGGAGTACTTTGACAACGATTCAAGCGACGGAGATGGAGATGAGCCCGAGGGAAATGAAGGCGAGGCCCGTCATAGTTGAAGCAAGTAGAATGATAGTTTCGGTATGTAATGACAAAGTTGCATGTCTCGCTCAATCTTTGATTATTATTGGCATGTGAAACTTGTTTATCCATTACCTATGTGTAAGACTATGTTTCATCGATTTCATGTGTAAGACTATGTGTGTTGGATTCCATGTGTATGATTTTATATGTTGTATTCCGTTAGCTATTGTTTTGTAATGGAATGCTTGTGATACTTCCTGTATTTTCATATGTGAATTTCGTTGAGAATAAGTTTGCTTGTTTACACTACTCTGTCATGTGTAAACCTCCAGCCGGACAGGCCGGGAAGTATAGCCGGACAGTCCGGCAAAAGAAATATGCTTGTTCTTACTGAAGCCGGACAGGCCGGACACGTGGGACGGACAGGCCGGCAAATCAACGAAGCAGCCACATGGCCAAGCCGGCCAAAGAAGGTCGCTGCACGGCCAGTCCGGTGACATGTCTGGCCAGTTACAGTACCCCTGGAACTTAAAATCATCTCCGCCGGTCTGGCCGGTCGACTGTCGCGGCCTGTCCGGCGCCCTGGACGGACACACAGTACAGTATGCCGGCCTGGCCGGTCACTTGTCCGGACAGTTCCTGCAGCCCCTGGAACTTAACACCACGCGACCCGGCCTGTCCGGCGCTTTCACCAGCCTGTCCGCATCCTTGGCCGGACTTGCACGAGAACATGCCGGTCTGTCCGGTGAATGGAAAACGTGCAACATGTTAGTCCGGCCAGGCCGGTGACATGTCTGGGCAGTCCGTGGTGATATTTTCTTTGACGTTTCTTAGTTGTGGAAACACATTGAAACTGAAATTTATATAATAAATCACAATGAATGGAAGTACGTGAAAATAAAAAATGGTATAGAATCACAAATGGTTTCGGTCAATTACAATTAAGACGAAGTAAATACATAATCTTCAACGTAAAGCGATAATTTTGTAATTTCAGTAGTATGCACTTCTACTTGTTTTCTTTTTCCATATACCTGCATTACAAAACGAAATTATTTAGTACTCGTTTAACATAGATTTAATTAATCGGTCTAGCTAAGAAAAATCTGTAAGCACACTTACTGTGGATGTTTTTTTTGCACAACTTTTTGTTCCGTTTGTTATGACCGATGACACCACAGGCGGTGCACCCCTGATTCTGGGTCTTACGCTCGTCGAACGCTAGTGGTCTACCATTTTTCGTCACGGGGTGATTTACCTCTTGTGCAGTTTTTGTGTTTTGCTTAGGTGCTCCTCTCGTGGTAACCTTATCGGGATCACCAATCGAAACTGCATTGCCTTGAAAATCATATGCGTCTTCTTCAGCGAAGGCTGTGTGACCATCATGTCCATTCTTTTTCGCATATTTTCTTGCTACTAAGCCCTTCATATATGCCATGAACTCATTATACATTGCTGGATCATCTACTGCCGCATCCATAGCTTCCGCCGATATCTTGTTTCCATGTCGTTGTATCTTTTTCGCTTCCCTGGCCCTGAGTAACCGTACGCGAAAAGATCGCTTCTGCGCCTTGCTGGCAATCCATTTCTTGCCAGTTTGGAGAATCGCCGAAGAACACAATAGTCCGGTATTTCGGATAATTTCATGTGCTTCAATACATATAGGATATGCTTGCATGGAAGCCCCTTACGATTCATTCTTCGGCAGCTGCACTGTATTAACTCTTTCGGCTGATTAGGACTATACTCCACGATAAACGAGTATCTGCCGCTATTCCTCCATTTGACCATAAACTGTTTAGAGCCCCCTGTTCCCACGTATTCCTCAAAAATCTCGAGGTCACCAAGCTTCTTCACATCCTGCTGCAAGATGTAGAAGTTGGCTGGACTGAAGGCATGGGCAAGAGCAACCTTGAAAGGACACGGATGTCGCCTAGAGGGGGGGGGTGAATAGGCGATTTAAAACTTTTACGAGATGGGCTTAACAAATGCGGAATAAAACTAGCGTTTACTTTGTCAAGCCCAAAGCCTATACTATTGTTCACCTATGTGCACCAACAACTTATTCTAAGCAATGGTTCACCTATGTGCACCAACAACTTATGCTAAGCAATACAAGCAAGTATGAGATAGCAAGATATATATAACTTCAAGCACGATGGCTATCACAAGGTAAAGTGCATAAGTAAAGAGCTCGGGTATAGAGATAACCGAGGCACGCGGGAGACGATGATTTATCCCGGAGTTCACACTCTTGCGAGTGCTAATCTCCGGTGGAGAGGTGCGGTTGCTTAGTGCTCCCGAACGCCACAAGAGGCTCACCTTGAGGTGTGGTTGCTCGATGCACACCAACGCCACAAAGGCCTCACCCCAAGATGCGGTACTCACACCACACACCGAACGCCACGAAGGCGCCTCACCTAAATCTCCGGTGACCCTCGCCACAAAGGCCTAGGTCACGGTTCCACTAAGGGATTTCCTTCGAGGCGGAAACCGGGCCTTACACAAAGATTGGGGCACACATCCACAACTTAATTGGAGGCTCCCAACAAATCGCCACAAAGGCCTCGAATCCGTCTAGGGTTCCAAGAACCCAAGAGTAACAACCTTCTTGCTTTCACCTCCACGAATCACCGTGGAGAACTCAAACCGATGCACCAAATGCAATGGCAAGAACACCACAAAGATGCTCAAGTCCTTCTCTCTCAAATTCCAACAAAGCTACAAAAGCTATTGGGGGAATAAGAGAGGAAGAACAAATAAGAAGGAGGAACACCAAATTTCTCCAAGATCTAGATCTAGTGGATTCCCCTCACAAAGAGAGGGATTTGATTGGTGAAGATGTAGATCTAGATCTCCTCTATCTTTCTCTCAAATGGATGCAAGAATCATTGGAGGGAGAGGAAGATAGCAAGCTCAAAGAAGGTCAACAATGGAGGCAAAACGAGCTCAAACCGACCAGGAACTTTGGGGAAGAAGACCCCCTTAAATAGGGGCCAAAATATCTGCCCGTTATGGTCAAAATCCGCGTCCCAGCCGGCAGTGCCGGAGTGCTCCCGGCGGCAGTGCCGGAGTGCTCCCGGCGGCACTGCCGGCCTCCCTGTTTATACCCAAACACCCGGTACGAAAACATTAAGAACTTTTGCATCCGGACTCCGATTTCGATGATCTTGGGCTCGTTGAAATCACAACAACGAGCTCTACAACAATATGCATAGAAACATCATAGTCCAGCAAAGTAGGATAGAAACAAATTAATAAAGGTTTTACCTATCTAAAAAAGGCAAACCGGTAAAACCTCCAACCTCGAAAACGCAACAAGTTGAGTTAGGAAACTCGGATTTAGGTGAAACCAATTTTGTTGTAAAGGGGATGACAAGAGCTACCCCACAAAGAGTGAAAAGCTTAAGAACAAGTGGGGTAGGTTTTTATATGTATTTTAGAGTGAAATCTCTCAATACGAGAAACCGAGAAAAACTCCAATATCGAAAACGCAACAAGTGATTCATGCGGAATCCGTTTTCGATGAACTAGAGCTTGTCATGAGAATAAGCACAAGCTCTAAAACACCATATGGATAAGATCCAAATAACAACCAAGAAAGATGATGCAAGGATGCAAAGGTTTGAGCTCTCCGAAGGATACGATCGAGTTACTCACTCGAGAGCCCTCTTGATAGTACGGCAACTAAACTATAAACCGTTCTCCAACTACACCATGAGACCGGTGAGAAAGAAACCCTATCAAGAGCAAACCTTAACCTTGAGTATTCCACTTGATCTTGATGATGACGATCTTGACCGCAACAAGATGGAGCATCTTTCTTGATTGTGCTTGCTTGACGAAGTCTTGTGGATTGCTCCCCCATAATCCACCATGGGAGAGCTTCTTCTTCGGCACATCTTCACATATCCATGATCACCATATGGATGGCAAGCTTCAAGCAAATGATCTCTTAGAGATGGCTCATCTTGAACTTGCACATCATTTCTTCATTCTTCATCATGTTGATGTCTTGAAGTAACTTGAGGGCTCACTTCATCTTCATCTTCAAGACATACTTGACACTTGATATCCTTCATTAATTTCTTCTTATTGCAACCTTGAAGCCAACATATGGTTCAAGCATTGCCTATGGACAACACCTACAAATATAACTTAATGCAAACATTAGTCCATAGGGATTGTCATTAATTACCAAAACCACACATGGGGGGTCCATGCACTTTCAATCTCCCCCATTTTGGTAATTGGTGACAATATCTTTGAGAGGGTTTATATAAGGAATTTAAGTAACAAACAAGTTGAACATATAGAGCAAACTCCCCCATAATATATGCATGTGTGAATGATCTTGACTTTCATTGCATATATTGGCATTCAAAGCCTAGTGGAGTTTCCTCTAAATATTCAACTATGCAAAGCAACAAGATGCAATGCAATAAAGGCACATGCTTAAGCATAAAGCAAAGACATAACCAAATTCCCTTAAACCCTCCAAACTTCTCCCCCATTGGCACCAATTGCCGAAATGGGTGAAAAATTTAGAAGGCCAAAATAGTGAGAGTTCCTCCATAGCGTGTGCATTTCTCATAATTTGAGTGGAATCAAATGCACGTATCCAATAAAGAATATTCGGAAGGAATCACACTATAGATGGGATCAAAGATTGCAAAAAAGATAACAAAGTTAAGAAGCTTCAACAAATGAAGCAAGCAACCAAATGAACCACAAAGAAGGTACCAAAAGAAAGATAGATATTATGATAAGATCAAGAAGATTGCTCTAAATAATATGAGGAAGCTCCCCAAGGTTTGTGCACAAAACTAGACAAATTGCATTGGAGTATAAAGTGCACAAACATGGAATCATCACTCCCATAATATCATTCAAAACAAAAGATACCAAGTGAATCAAACTCTAATGATCACCACAAAATAGTGCTTAAATAAAATGAGGAAGCTCCCCAAGGTACATGCATAAATTAAAATGTTGCATTTGAATACAATATGCATAACATGGAATCCTTACTCCCTCATTACCATTTAAAACACAAACATTTGCAGTAGATCATAGATAGAAGAATAAGCTTAACACTTGCAACAAACAAATAGTTGAGCAACAAGTAAGAGGCACCATAATAAAAAGGCTCAACCAAGAGGATATGTGAAAGGCATGATAAAGCATATTATAAGACTATTACAAGGATGAGAAAAAAACATCATCATAGTCTTCAATGAATTATATTGCTTAGCATGACCAATCAACACGCAATAAATAAATAAGATATCAAAAGGAGATGTATCATCTCTTATGTGTATAAGTTTCTCTAAGTGGGCAATATCACAAAGATATTTATCCACAAAGAAACATGCACACACAAAATAGATATGCAACAAATATAGCATGATATCCAAAACGAAGTCATGCAATATAACAATAAGAATTTTTGCTTAATAGCATGGCCAAAGGCTCAATTTTATCTTATTGTACATTCATGAACTTCAACCACAAACAACTAAAATACATCACAAATATCAACAAGGGATAGAAGATAGTTGGGATGCATTTGAGAAAGGCAACAAGTATCACAAACAAGGATACCAAAAGAAGTAACTAAATTTGCACTTTCATCTATATTGCACATGTGAGAGCCTTGAGGAATTGATATGCAATAAAATTGCTAGATAGGCATAGTTGGGATGGATGAATCATGAGCATGATTTAAAATACTTCCCAACATATGTGCTCATCTCAATTTACTCACATTTGCAATAAAGAGGTTTCATTAAAAACTTTGCAAGAAGCATAATATTTGCAAATCAAGAGATTCATGCCAAGATGCAACCACATGGTTGGATGGTAGGAAAATATGCATGAGAAGATACTTGTTACCGAGATAGCATTGGTGAGGATGTAGTAGATATGTGTTCGTTGACCATCCTAGCTTGCCTCAAGTTACCATTGAGTCACCACTTCTCCCCAAGAGTGAGACAAGCATCCAATGCATATTTATTGTACCTAACACAAAGGTAAGTACAAAATGGTCCCCAAACTAATTGGGTCCGAACTAGTTAGACACACTACAACATATAGGACAAACTCCACAATTCTATGTGCATATAGATATGAAATTGAATTTCATTCACATCTTAGACAAATTATGATTTGATGGAGTTTACCCTATATATTGGATCAAAGAAAGTAACTCATGCCATAAGATATACATATACTAAATATGCATGCACAATACTTTCAAGAACCAAAGGAAGATACAATTTGGACAAAACACCAAATAAATCAAGAGACAATGGTTGCCCAAATTATATCAAAGAATCAAATCAACACAAGATTGACTCCAAAGAATTATCTCATTATAAGAAGCTAATTAAACCTAAACACAAAGGAATGAGATAACCAACTCCCAAGAGAGCAAGGTTCCAACAAATAAACCAAACCCTCGAAACTTTTTATGATGGCACAAAGTACCAAAAAGAAAATTTTATGTCTCCCAAAACCAAATTTTTGATTAAGATCAAGAGATGTTAAGCATTTTAATAATATAGAAGAGCTCCCCCAAGTTTGGTGCATTATCTAGGATTTTTATATGAATACAAAATGCACAAAACTAGGATCACCACGCTACCTATATCTTCTAACAATGCTAAGAAAGTTTGAATAGACAACTTAGATCCATAAGATGCAAGGAAGACACATGGGAGTCAAAGCACAACAAATTCATGGCAATAAATAAGGCAATATAAATACAAGAGCCAATGTAGATATGATCAATAAATATCTACCTCATAATTGATTACCAATTGTCCTAGGACAAGAGGTATTAGGAAGTATTTCCGGTGGTAGTTTGTAAGTATACATAAGATCATATTTACAACGAACAAAGCATATGGTAAAAGATAAGAGTTAACCATCATGCAAAGATAGTTTCTTGATAGCTTCATTTAGTCATACCAACATGCAAAGCAATTAATAGTATTCATACCAACATGCAAAGCAATTAATAGTATTCATACCAACATGCAAAGCAATTAATAGTATGACTTGAAGCATATGGTTTTCCAAAAATGTATTGAGGGACACGTTGTGAAAAACCACGCCAAGAAAAACTTACACAAATAAGATCCACAAAGATATTAGCAATGAAGCCATTTAAGCAAATTGGAGCTTGTTTGAGCAAACATGCCACATAGGAGAGATAATCTACAATATCAATTCTATGTGACACAACCTCAAATGTTCACATTTCCTAGGCTTGTAATATGCACAAAGCTTATTACTCCCCCATAATGTGATAAGGAATTTATTTTCACAAGAGGCAAATAAGATCCAACTAGAGATATTAATGAACATTAGAATTTGAATTTCTCATGAAGATGACATACCACATAGAGACTAGATAATCTTGCAATATCAATTCTAAGTGATATTCCTCATGTACACACATTGTTAGGATTGTGAAATTCCTAAAGGCATATCACTCCCCCAAAATGTTATAGTCCAATAATCTCTCATAAGAGCCATATAAGATACAACAAGATGCAAAGAGGCTCCAACACAAGCACAAATACATGGTGTGCAACCTAACATACATAGCCTTGATTTCTCAAGAAAAACAAGTAGGATGCACAACATATACAAACACATGTTAGGAACAAAACTAACACATGCAAAGGGGCGAGTAACTTTCAATATAAATGAGTTGAGCACATGTTACCGCAAGGAGGAACATTGGGTGTATGATAGAAGTAAGATAACCAAAAGACTTGGCTTGAGATAATATAAATGATGAAGATCCCTTAATTCTTCATGATGTAGCCAAGTCTCCAATGCCCTCCAACAAGCACCTATTGATCAAGTTTTGGATTGTTGATCCCCAACTAAGTTGGGTCCTAAGAGGTTAGTCACAATAGGCTTGGCAACCCAAATGGTTCTTTTCTTGACACCACTTTGAGCACCAACATATTTGGCAAACACATTGCCACCCTCATCCTTACGAAGAGAATAAACATCATTAATGGTAATAGAGTTGGATGAGGTACCAATAGTACACAAGGAGGAGATGTGGCCCTTCTCACGGCATATGTAGCAAGTTCTTTTCTTCTCCTTCTTCTCACTAGATTTCTCCACAATGGGAGCATTGACTTGTTTCTTCTTGGGAAGTGGCATTTCTTCAACTTGAGGTTGAATGTGAGTTTGAGCTTGAGGCCGCTTCCCTTTTTGCTTCTTCTTCAAAGGGCAAGATCTAACATGATGCCCTTCAATTTTGCACTTGAAGCAAATAATCTTGGCCGGGTTTTTGACTTGTACTTGGCCCTTCTTCTTATTGTTGTTCTTGGACTTGTTCTTGTTGTTGGAGTTGAATCCAAGTCCACTTTTGTCATTGGGGGATTGTTGCACAGTCAACATCTTGTCAATTTTGCATTTCCCTTCATGACCCTTTACCAAGTCGTTCTTCAAGGAAGTGACTTGGGCCTTGAGCTCTTTGATTTCCTCTACATGGTTAGTAACAACACAAGTACTAGAGGAACTAGAACCTTTATTGTTAGAGCAACAAGGCAAGGAAGATAATTCATCACAAGATTTAGCGATACTATGAGTGGATGAATTACAAGGACTAGCACATTGCAATATAGCATTTTGAGTAGTAGTGCTAGTATCCACATGAGGCTCACAAGGTGTTGCCTTAGATATGATAGCCTCATGAGCTAACTTTAGCCTATCATGAGAGGCTAGAAGATCCTCATGGGAGCTAGCAAGCTTTCCATGATTTTCTTCCAATTTCCCATAATTGCTAGTTAGCAAATCAAGTTGAGCCCTTAGCTCAACATTCTCCTTCAAGATAGATGCTTCACAAGTAGTAGAGTTAGTAGCACAAGCATCATCACAAGACATATCAAGAAGAGAGGGTAACATAGCATGCTCTTTTAAATAGGAAGCTTGAAGTTGCTCATGGGACTTGGTGAGGATAGAGTGTTCGCTCTCCAAGACCTTGTGGGCCTTGTCTAGATCATCTAGATCCTTAACAAGTTTATCATGACCAACACCAACTTTGGAATTTTCCTTTTTAAGCATTTTTACTTGAGCTTTAGCATGGTCTCTTTCCTTAATGAGTTTAGAAACTATTTCATTTTGAGACACTTCAAGGGTTTCAAGTTGCTCTTCAAGAGAGGCTACGGTCTCTTGTTCTTCTTCAAGATCATTCTTTAAGGATGCTACATCATTGGCATACTCTCGTTCAAGAGCACCCTTTTTATCAATGGTGTTCTCATGCATCCAAATAAGTTTTTGGCTCTCAATAGCGGTAGTCAAGATTTCAAAGAAGTGAGTGCTAGCAATTTTATCTTTGCAAATAACCTTGAATACGCTCTCACCCTTATCGCGTAGAGAGACAACCCAATCCTCTTCTTCATATTCATCCTCATCCTTATCACCACGAGACATATTAGGTTCCATGGTAGGAGGTACCGTGGAACCCTTGGCCATAAGGCATATATGAGGACCGTGAGATAAAGATGAGGAGTTACTTGAGGCTCCTTTCAAGATCTTGTCTTGACCAATAGAATCTTTGGTTTCCTCTACAATGTTAGTCACACAACAACTAGAGGAAATAGAAGCATTTTTATCATGGCCACAAGACAAAGCAAGCATATCATCATTAGATTTATTCAAGCAACTTACACATGATTTGCAAGGACTATCAACACAAGCATGTAAATCATTTCTAGTGCTAGAAGTGTTTAAGTCCAAAGATGAAGCATTGCAATGAGATAGAGATGAAGAATCATCAATAGTAAGCTCAATATTAACATTGCAATTTTCATCACCACTCACCATATCATTACCTTGTGTCTTACCACACTTTGGTGAAGTGGATGAAGATGAGAACTCATCACGGCCGGAAGTGGAAGCAATACAATCATCCTCAATAATATTGGACACATCATATTTATCTTGAATCTTTGTCCATAATTCATGAGCGCTCCAAAAAGGCAAGTATGGAAAAAGACCTACATCTCTCAAAGCATTCATAAGAACATAAGAAGCTTGAGAATTGAGATATAAATTTTTCTCATCCTCTAACGATAGATTTTGTGAATCCATAGGAGGAGAAAAACCTATATCTACAATTTTCTCCATATGAGGGTCAATGTCCCGAAAATGACTAAGCATGCAAATTTTCCAAACATCATAATTTGTGCCATCTAATATAAGAGTGTTATCGTGCACTAATCCTCTAGCCGACATCTTTACTCTCAAGGCGGTGAAGCCTAAGAATGAGAGACCTTGCTCTGATACCAATTGAAAGGACACGGATGTCGCCTAGAGGGGGGGTGAATAGGCGATTTAAAACTTTTACGAGATGGGCTTAACAAATGCGGAATAAAACTAGCGTTTACTTTGTCAAGCCCAAAGCCTATACTATTGTTCACCTATGTGCACCAACAACTTATTCTAAGCAATGGTTCACCTATGTGCACCAACAACTTATGCTAAGCAATACAAGCAAGTATGAGATAGCAAGATATATATAACTTCAAGCACGATGGCTATCACAAGGTAAAGTGCATAAGTAAAGAGCTCGGGTATAGAGATAACCGAGGCACGCGGGAGACGATGATTTATCCCGGAGTTCACACTCTTGCGAGTGCTAATCTCCGGTGGAGAGGTGCGGTTGCTTAGTGCTCCCGAACGCCACAAGAGGCTCACCTTGAGGTGTGGTTGCTCGATGCACACCAACGCCACAAAGGCCTCACCCCAAGATGCGGTACTCACACCACACACCGAACGCCACGAAGGCGCCTCACCTAAATCTCCGGTGACCCTCGCCACAAAGGCCTAGGTCACGGTTCCACTAAGGGATTTCCTTCGAGGCGGAAACCGGGCCTTACACAAAGATTGGGGCACACATCCACAACTTAATTGGAGGCTCCCAACAAATCGCCACAAAGGCCTCGAATCCGTCTAGGGTTCCAAGAACCCAAGAGTAACAACCTTCTTGCTTTCACCTCCACGAATCACCGTGGAGAACTCAAACCGATGCACCAAATGCAATGGCAAGAACACCACAAAGATGCTCAAGTCCTTCTCTCTCAAATTCCAACAAAGCTACAAAAGCTATTGGGGGAATAAGAGAGGAAGAACAAATAAGAAGGAGGAACACCAAATTTCTCCAAGATCTAGATCTAGTGGATTCCCCTCACAAAGAGAGGGATTTGATTGGTGAAGATGTAGATCTAGATCTCCTCTATCTTTCTCTCAAATGGATGCAAGAATCATTGGAGGGAGAGGAAGATAGCAAGCTCAAAGAAGGTCAACAATGGAGGCAAAACGAGCTCAAACCGACCAGGAACTTTGGGGAAGAAGACCCCCTTAAATAGGGGCCAAAATATCTGCCCGTTATGGTCAAAATCGCGTCCCAGCGGCAGTGCCGGAGTGCTCCCGGCAGGCAGTGCCGGAGTGCTCCCAGCTGGCACCTGCCGGCCTTCCCTGTTTATACCCAAACACCCGGTACGAAAACATTAAGAACTTTTGCATCCGGACTCCGATTTCGATGATCTTGGGCTCGTTGAAATCACAACAACGAGCTCTACAACAATATGCATAGAAACATAATAGTCCAGCAAAGTAGGATAGAAACAAATTAATAAAGGTTTTACCTATCTAAAAAAGGCAAACCGGTAAAACCTCCAACCTCGAAAACGCAACAAGTTGAGTTAGGAAACTCGGATTTAGGTGAAACCAATTTTGTTGTAAAGGGGATGACAAGAGCTACCCCACAAAGAGTGAAAAGCTTAAGAACAAGTGGGGTAGGTTTTTATATGTATTTTAGAGTGAAATCTCTCAATACGAGAAACCGAGAAAAACTCCAATATCGAAAACGCAACAAGTGATTCATGCGGAATCCGTTTTCGATGAACTAGAGCTTGTCATGAGAATAAGCACAAGCTCTAAAACACCATATGGATAAGATCCAAATAACAACCAAGAAAGATGATGCAAGGATGCAAAGGTTTGAGCTCTCCGAAGGATACGATCGAGTTACTCACTCGAGAGCCCTCTTGATAGTACGGCAACTAAACTATAAACCGGTCTCCAACTACACCATGAGACCGGTGAGAAAGAAACCCTATCAAGAGCAAACCTTAACCTTGAGTATTCCACTTGATCTTGATGATGACGATCTTGACCGCAACAAGATGGAACATCTTTCTTGATTGTGCTTGCTTGACGAAGTCTTGTGGATTGCTCCCCCATAATCCACCATGGGAGAGCTTCTTCTTCGGCACATCTTCACATATCCATGATCACCATATGGATGGCAAGCTTCAAGCAAATGATCTCTTAGAGATGGCTCATCTTGAACTTGCACATCATTTCTTCATTCTTCATCATGTTGATGTCTTGAAGTAACTTGAGGGCTCACTTCATCTTCATCTTCAAGACATACTTGACACTTGATATCCTTCATTAATTTCTTCTTATTGCAACCTTGAAGCCAACATATGGTTCAAGCATTGCCTATGGACAACACCTACAAATATAACTTAATGCAAACATTAGTCCATAGGGATTGTCATTAATTACCAAAACCACACATGGGGGGTCCATGCACTTTCAAACCTCTATCTCTTTGGATTCAGTAACTGCCACCGGTAAACTCTGGGAACAGATGCAATCATATTCGGCCTCGCTCTCACGGATGCGAAAAATGGCATTCTCGTAATGCATTATCAAGTCAACTAGGGTCATACCATAATCCAGGTGAAGGTGAAGGCATGAGTTCAAACTCTCACTTCTCTGATTGCTTTTCATACCAAGGAAATATCCACCGGTCAGATACGCGGCAGCCCAAATTCTCTTCTTATTGTACATCCTTTTGAGCCATTCTTGGGTACTATTTGTCTCCCACTTGCGACGAAACGCGCTCCATCTTTCCTCAAAAATGGCTTCTGAAGTGGCGTTGTATAAGAATGGCCGAAATTCCTTTAGCGACTTATGACCAAGGTGTCTCTTCATGTTTTTCTCTATGTGCCAAGTACATAGACGGTGCCACACGTCTGGAAGGACATTCTGAATAGCTAATATCATCGCGGCATCCCCATCAGTAATAAGACCTTTGGGCTTCTTCTGACACATTGCGATCAAGAATGTCCGAAGCAGCCAAGCATATGTATCTTCCGTCTCGTCGACACGAGAGCGCATGCAAACACCGTAGTCTTACGATGATTGTTCAGAGCCTACAAAAGGAATAAATGGCATAGCATACCGGTTCATCTTGTACGTGCTATCAAACACCACCACGTCGCCAAAATCCTGATAGTCCTGCCGTGACTGAGAATCACACCAGAACATGCTTTTCAACCGTCCTTCATCATCTACTTGGTAATAAAAAAAAATTCAGGATCACTCTTCTTCCTCGCGACCATAATACCAAGTGTTGTGGCAGCATCACCCTTCGCAATAAGCTTCCTCTTCTCCCTGCAACATAGGTTGTACAGATCTCGCCTTACGAAGCCTACACCATCGTAGCCATGTCTTCTGAGAAAGTGTTTCATAATCATGTACTTTCTCATCCCACTTGCTCCCAAAGATAGTATCTCAGCTCTCTGGTACGGCTTAATCTTTCTGTGCGATCGAAGAAATGGTATTTCGTCCGGTCTAGCTGGTTTATGTCTGTGATTGCCGTAAAAACTTTTGACAACCCATACTCCTCTCGATAGGTCACGCTTCATGGTGAGATTGGCATTGCAGTTGCAACGAGTCTCGGGTCTTAGCCTACGACTGCGGCCTTCCTGCGTTAAAAGCTTTTCCTGACGTTTCCCTTCCCTGGAACAGACATACCGCCTTAACCGTATTTCTCCCTTACCATGTTTCCCTCGCTTTGCCCTCTTCAAAATGTCATTTCGGATGCTGAAGCCATGCTCTCTCGCATAGCTGTTGTACCAGACAAAAGCCACCGGTTCGGAAGAAAATGTCATTCTTCCACAGAGTGCATCTTATATTCATTACTCACAATATCTGGATCTGCTTGACTGTGATGTTCACGCCCATTGTCAGCACCAGATATCACCTACACATGAAGGGAAAATAAGTCATAAAAGTTGTCGTTCCAACGGTAACATTGACGGTTTGCCATACTAAAACTATATACTTACTTCGCTCTTATTTTCAGAGCTTGATTCCTCGTGATGCAATCCTACCTCCACGCTATATTCATCAAACCCAACCTCCATGTCTCAATACTCATCCTCCTCGTGACCACCGTATAGCACATACACAGCCAAAAACAAAGAATGTAACATGTCACTTCATTGCTTCCATTCATTGGTAGCCATTAAAAAATAATCAACATACTTCACTCATGTTTTCCGAGGAGGCCGATGATGGAAGGTTCTCCCCAAAAGGAGGTACATTTTCATAGATCCTGGATTTGGAACTATTCTCCAAAGTAGAATCATCATCGCCCGTATATCCGTCATCCCCGTCACTTCAAGTTGAGCTATAGTCCCCCATTTCTCCAAAAACTACACAAAACCCGCACGCAATAAAGAACTAATGCAAAATACTAAACAATAACGCAATGCAAATCACTATTTCATATTTAATACACTTAATTAAACGCACACGGACAGCGGACGATCCGGCGAGAGACGCCGGCCTGTCCGCCGCAGGCCGGACTGTCTGGTTCTTGTGTGCCGGCCTGTCTTCCGGGCGCCGGACACGCAAAATGAGCCGCCGGACATGTCCGGAGGCAAAGATTCAAACTTACCTCCACATCGTGTCCAGCGGAAGATCGGCTCGCCGGAGAGATCGTCGGGACGGCGTGCAACGGAGGCGTCTCGTCGAGCAGGCCCTGAAGATCGTGGAGATGAGAGTGCCGAGATCGTCGGGAAGATATGCCCTGGTGGAGGAGGTCTATGGTGACGGAGCGCGGCGCCGACGGCGGCTCGTCGAGCTCCGGGGAGATGCCGGTGAAGGGGAGATCGTGGAGAAGCGACGGAGGAGCCCTGTGGCGGAGGAGTGCGGCGGTGAGGAGGTGTCGTGCGACGGGACGGCGGCAGCCGGCTCGTCGAGGCTCGTCGAGTTCCAACAGGAGAACGATCAGATCACGATCGTGGGAGGAAGCCGCATACGGTATAGGGACGGTCATATACGAGTTGACATACGGGCGTCATACGGGCTTGGATATGGGTTTGCTGGGCTTTTGAGGCAAAACCAATTTTTTGGAGTGGGGGGGGGTTGTACCGGAGCAAACGCCAATAAATAACGTAAACACTGCTGAAACTTGGAGAGTTAAATTTTAAGAGACCATTAGAGACCACCTAGAAAATTCTGTCTTTCTGACGCCTAGGTCTTCCTCGCCATGGCGCGCCGGTAGGAGGAGGCCACGCTCCAGGCCGCACTCCGGGAGGAGGAGCTCCATGTCCACCTCATTCACGAGGCGGAGATGCAGGCGGCTGCGGCGGCACAACGGGAAGGAGGAGGCGCAACTGGCATGCATGCATGCGCAGGCTGGCCAGCCCTCCAGACCCGCTCTCGCCCTAGGAACCGACCCAATGGTCGCCGTGGCTGGAATCCGCGGCGCGCTCCAGCGTCTCAAGCCGCAACAATGCCTCACCGCCCGGGGGCGTCATCGACGCCGACGACCACAAGGGCGGCGACGACCAGGAGTTGTACTGGGACTAGGCGGCCACCGCGTCCACCCAAACCCTAAATAGGTTTTTTTAGTTAGTTAAAAGCTCATATAGGCTTTCTTTTGTATAAATTTGCGCACAATAGGGCATATGTTTTAATGTAGTATGTTTAGTTTATTTTTTTTCCTCTAATCTTTTTTTGGTTGGTATGTTTGATTTTAAATTCACTATAAGTTTACTGCAAATTAGTGCGATAAGAAACAACTTTCTCTGTAACTTTATGGCAGGTTAGTAATTTGGATCATTTGGACAAGTTCTGGTGTCTCGACTTAATCAAAGAAATAATCAATAACATAAAGACTGCTGAAATTTGGAGAGTTAGATTTTAAGAGACCATTAGAGACCACCTAGAAAATTCTTGCTTTCCATGCAATGTGAAAATTAAAATGTAATTTCTATATACTTGAATATATTAATTCTATACACCTTAGTAACATGTGTGATATTATAATTTAACAGCCGTAGAAACGCACGGGTATTCAGCTAGTACTGTTAGTTTGGGATGCTAACGATATAGCTGTCACCTGACACGGAGGTGCCTAGCGGTCACTTTCAAACCAAGGGCAGCTTTCCCCCTTTTGAAAAGTCAACGTATGATTGAACATTTACTATTTTTGGAAACTTTGAGGAAATCCAGCACCAATCTTCCAATATTTCATCTTTCCACAAATTTCAAACCGTCAATAATTTTAAATTTCTTAAAATGTGACTTCTAAACCTTTGGAAAGTAAAATTACATGTTTTTTAAATTTTGATAAATAGGAAATTTTAAAATTCTAGATAATTTAACCATTTTACTTCTTATTTTTTTCAAAGATTGCAAAATTTTGGAAATTTTGATTTTCAGAATTTTTAACATCAAACTTTAGAAATTCAGACTTCTGGATCCGAACTTTCAGAGGAGAGAGGGGGTGAGCAAGAAAGCTGTGTGAGAGAGAGAGAGACAAACCGGTGCATGGCGTACCTTTTGTCATATCCACATGACACAATAGCACGCGTGTGGGCACGTTATCAAGCCCACGGTAACCAGTTAGGATCTCCTGGTTGATCAAATGGCTTACTCTCTAAGGTTTTTAGAAGATGGCAGTAGTTCTCCATCCTTTTGGTACTACTAGAATATATATCCGGCGAGTCCAACAGTGGTACCTCCCTGGCGGGTGACCGCTAGTTAGCATCTCCTACTAATAGTTGCTTAGGATAATAGATATTTATTAATAAAATATTGGAAAATAAATCACAGTGTTATTCCTACCTTTTACTCTTTGCTCTGACCTAGCCCATCCTGTAGGCTCTATCACTACGCTCTAGTATGACATGCAGTGCTCTGGTAGGAAGGAACAATTTGAGCAACCATATCTAGGGTTAGTTAAAGGTGTTAGTAAAGATAAATATCAAGGGGTTTGTTAGGATATGGAGCAAAAAAGATGAGAATTGTGTGCCAGAAGAACAGTGAAAATGAGAGGGACAAAGGAAGGGCGGCAATGAGGGGAAGGTGTGACACCACCACTGATGTCTACGGGTGCTTCTATTCTTGTAGACAGTGTTGGGCCTCCAAGAGCAGAGGTTTGTAGAACAGCAGCAAGTTTCCCTTAAGTGGATCACCCAAGGTTTATCGAACTCGGGAGGAAGAGGTCAAAGATATCCCTCTCATGCAACCCTGCAACCACAAAGCAAGAAGTCTCTTGTCTCCCCAACCCACCTAATAGGTGCACTAGTTCGCCGAAGAGATAGTGAAATACAAGTGGTATGAATCAATATGAGCAGGTAGTAACGGCGCCGTAAAAGTGCTTGCTGGCGTGCAGTTGATGGTAGTAATATTGCAGGAAGTAAAGATGCAGTAAAACAGTAAACAAGCGATGATTGCAGTATTTGGAAACAAGGCCTAGGGATCATACTTTCACTAGTGGACACTCTCACATTGATCACATAACAGAATAAATAGATAGATGCTAGACTCTACACTCTCTTGTTGGATGATGAACACCACTAACTGTGTAGGATTACACGAACCCTCAATGCCGGAGTTAACAAGCTCCACAATATTCGATGTTCATGTTTAAATAACCTTAGAGTGCATGACGAGATCAACATAACCAAACCAAGTACTAACATAGCATGCACACTCGTCACCTTCACGCTACGAAAGGAGGCATAGATCACATCAATACCATCATAGCAATAGTTAACTTCATAATCTACAAGAGATCACAATCATAGCCTACGCCAAGTACTACACGATGCACACACTCGTCACCATTATACCGTGCGGGAGGAATAAACTACTTTAATAACATCACTAGAGTAGCACACAGATAAATTGTGATACAAAACACATTGCAATCATAAAGGGATATAAATAAGCACTTCACTATGCCATTCATGACGAGTGAATAAGTATTCTGTGAAATATAGCCTAAGAGACCCACACGGTGCACACACTCGTCACCTTTACACACGTGAGACAAGGAGTCTCCGGAGATCACATAAGTAAAATCCACTTGACTAGCATAATGACATCTAGATTACAAGCATCATCATATGAATCTCAATCATGTAAGGCAGCTCATGAGATTATTGTATTGAAGTACATAGAAGAGAGATTAACCACATAGCTACCGGTACAGCCCTTAGCCTCGATGGAGAACTACTCCCTCCTCATGGGAGAAAGCAGCGGTGATGAAGATGGCGGTGGTGTCGATGGAGATGCCTTCCGGGGGCACTTCCCCGTCCCGGCGGCGTGCCGGAACAGAGACTCCTGTCCCCCAGATCTTGGCTTCGCGATGGCGGCGGCTCTAGAAGTTTTCTCGTACCGTGGCTTTTCCGTATCGAGGTTTTAGGTCAGGGACCTTTAAATAGGCGAAGAGGCGGAGTCGGAGGGCTAACGAGGCAGCCACACAACAGGGGGGCGCGGGCCCTAGCCTGGCCGCGCCAGCCCCATGTGTGGGCCCCCTGTGGCCCCTCTCTGGCGGCTCTCGGGTGTTCTGGAAGCTTCATGCAATCCTAAGATGCTGGGCGTTGATTTCGTCCGATTCCGAGAATATTTCCTTACTAGGATTTCTGAAACCAAAAACAGCGAGAAAACAGCAAGCGGCCCTTCGGCATCTCGTCAATAGGTTAGTTCCGGAAAACGCATAATAATGACATATAATGTGTATAAAACATGTAGGTATCATCAATAAAGTAGCATGGAACATAAGAAATTATAGATACGTTTGAGACGTATCAAGCATCCCCAAGCTTAGTTCCTACTCGCCCTCGAGTAGGTAAACGATAACAAAGATAATTTCTTAAGTGACATGCTATCATAATCTTGATCAATACAATTGTAAAGCATATGTAATGAATGCAGCGATCAAAACAATGGTAATGACATGAGTAAACAACTGAATCATAAAGCAAAGACTTCTCATGAATAGTACTTTCAAGACAAGCATCAATAAGTCTTGCATAAGAGTTAACTCATGAAGCAATAAATTCATAGTAAAGGTATTGAAGCAACACAAAGGAAGATTAAGTTTCAGCGGTTGCTTTCAACTTATAACATGTATATCTCATGGATATTGTCAATGTAAAGTAATATAACAAGTGCAATATGCAAGTATGTAGGAATCAATGCACAGTTCACACAAGTGTTTGCTTCTTGAGGTGGAGAGAGATAGGTGAATCGACTCAACATAAAAGGTAAAAGAATGGCCCTTCGCAGAGGGAAGCATTGATTGCTATATTTGTGCTAGAGCTTTGGTTTTGAAAACATAAAGAGAGCATAAAAGTAAAATTTTGAGAGGTGTTTGTTGTTGTCAACGAATGGTAGTGGGCACTCTAACCCCCTTGCTAGACAAACCTTCAAAGAGCGGCTCCCATGAATTATTTTTATTTTTGGGTGGCACTCCTTCCAACCTTTCTTTCACAAACCATGGCTAACCGAATCCTCGGGTGCCGTCCAACAATCACATACCATGGAGGAGTGTCTATTTAGGTTAATTAATTTGGGACTGGGAATCCCATTGCCAGCTCTTTTTGCAAAATTATTGGATAAGCGGATGAAGCCACTAGTCCATTGGTGAAAGTTGCCCAACAAGAATGAAAGATAAACACCACATACTTCCTCATGAGCTATAAAACATTGACACAAATCAGAGGTGATAAATTTTGAATTATTTAAAGGTAGCACTCAAGCAATTTACTTTGGAATGGCGGATAAATACCATGTAGTAGGTAGGTATGGTGGACACAAATGGCATAGTGGTTGGCTCAAGGATTTTGGATGCATGAGAAGTATTCCCTCTCGATACAAGGCTTAGGCTAGCAAGGTTATTTGAAACAAACACAAGGATGAACCGGTGCAGACAAAACTCACGTAAAAGACATATTGTAAACATTATAAGACTCTACACCGTCTTCCTTGTTGTTCAAACTCTTTACTAGAAATTATCTAGACCTTAGAGAGACCAATTATGCAAACCAAATTTTAGCAAGCTCTATGTATTTCTTCATTAATGGGTGCAAAGTATATGATGCAATAGCTTAAACATGAGCACAACAATTGCAAAGTATCAAATTATCCAAGACATTTTATCAATTACCACATGTAGCATTTCCCGTTTCCAACCATGTAACAATTAACGAAGCAGTTCAACCTTCGCCATGAACATTATGAGCTAAGAACACATGTGTTCATATGAACCACCGGAGCGTGTCTCTCTCCCACACAAGCATGATGGATCATATTTTATTCAAACAAAAACAAAAACAAACGAGACGCTCCAAGTAAAGTACATAAGATGTGACCGAATAAAAATATATTTTCAAGAGAAGAAACCTGATAAGTTGTCGATGAAGAAGGGGATGCCTTGGGCATCCCCAAGCTTAGATGCTTGAGTCTTCTTGAAATATCCAGGGATGAACCACCGGGGCATCCCCAAGCTTAGAGCTTTCACTCTTCTTGATCACATTGTATCATCCTCCTCTCTTGACCCTTGAAAACTTCCTCCACACCAAACTCAAAACAACTCATTAGAGGGTTAGTGCATAATCAAAATTCACATGTTCAGAGGTGACACAATCATTCTTAACACTTCTGGACATTGCCCAAAGCTACTGGAAGTTAATGGAACAAAGAAATCCATCCAACATAGCAAAAGAAGCAATGCGAAATAAAAGGCAGAATCTGTCAAAACAGAACAGTCCGTAAAGACGAATTTTATTGAGGCACCAGACTTGCTCAAATGAAAATGCTCAAATTGAATGAAAGTTCCGTACATATCTAAGGATCACTCACGTAAATTGGCATAATTTTCTGAGTTACCTACAGAGAATTAGGCCCAGATTCGTGACAGCAAGAAATCTGTTTCTGCGCAATCCAAATCTAGTATGAACCTTACTATCAAAGACTTTACTTGGTACAACAATGCAATAAAACTAAGATAAGGAGAGGTTGCTACAGTAGTAACAACTTCCAAGACTCAAAATAAAAAACAAAATTACTGTAGTAAAATAAACACATGGGTTATCTCCCAAGAAGTTCTTTCTTTATAGCCATTAAGATGGGCTCAGCAGTTTTAATGATGCACTCGCAAGAGATAGTATTTGAAGCAAAAGAGAGCATCAAGAGGCAAATTCAAAACACATTTAAGCCTAACATGCGTCCTATGAAAAGGAATCTTGTAAATAAACAAATTCATGAAGCATGATGCAACAAGCATAGAAAGATAAAACAAGTGTAACTTCAAAAATTTCAGCATATAGAGAGGTGTTTTAGTAACATGAAAATTTCTACAACCATATTTTCCTCTCTCATAATAATATCTAGTAGCATCATGAGCAAACTCAATAATATAACTATCACATAAAGCATTCTTATCATGAGTCTCATGCATAAAATTATTACTCTCCACATAAGCATAGTCATTCTTATTAATTGTAGTGGGAGCAAATTCAACAAAGTAGCTATCATTATTATTCTCATCAAGTGTAGGAGGCATAGTATAATCACAAGAAAATTTACTCTCCATAGTATGTGGCACCAAAAGACCACTATCATTATAATCATCATAAATGGGAGGCATATCATAATCAACATAAACTTTCTCCTCAATACCCGGAGGGTTAAAGAGATCATTTTCATCAAAACCGACCTCCCCAAGCTTAGAATTTTCCATAGCATTAGCAACAATAGTGTTCAAAGCATTCATATTAATAACATTCCCATTAGCATGCATATAAAGTTCCATGGGTTTTTTAATTTTCGCATCAAACCATCCATGTCTTAAATCAGGAAGTACTAACATAGCATGCACACTGTCACCTTCACGCTACGAAAGGAGGCATAGATCACATCAATACCATCATAGCAATAGTTAACTTCATAATCTACAAGAGATCACAATCATAGCCTACGCCAAGTACTACACGATGCACACACTTGTCACCATTACACCGTGCGGGAGGAATAAACTACTTTAATAACATCACTAGAGTAGCACACAGATAAATTGTGATACAAAACACATTGCAATCATAAAGGGATATAAATAAGCACTTCACTATGCCATTCATAACAGTGAATAAGTATTCGTGAAATATAGCCTAAGAGACCCACACGGTACACACACTCGTCACCTTTACACACGTGAGACAAGGAGTCTCCGGAGATCACATAAGTAAAATCCACTTGACTAGCATAATGACATCTAGATTACAAGCATCATCATATGAATCTCAATCATGTAAGGCAGCTCATGAGATTATTGTATTGAAGTACATAGGAGAGAGATTAACCACATAGCTACCGGTACAGCCCTTAGCCTCGATGGAGAACTACTCCCTCCTCATGGGAGACAAGCAGCGGTGATGAAGATGGCGGTGGTGTCGATGGAGATGCCTTCCGGGGGCACTTCCCCGTCCCGACGGCGTGCCGGAACAGAGACTCCTGTCCCCCAGATCTTGGCTTCGCGATGGGGGCGGCTCTGGAAGGTTTCTCGTACCGTGGCTTTTCCGTATCGAGGTTTTAGGTCAGGGACCTTTAAATAGGCGAAAAGGCGGAGTCGGAGGGCTGACGAGGCAGCCACACAACAGGGGGCGCGGGCCCTAGCCTGGCCGCGCCAGCCCCATGTGTGGGCCCCCTGTGGCCCCTCTCTGGCGGCTCTCGGGTGTTCTGGAAGCTTCATGCAATCCTAAGATGCTGGGCGTTGATTTCGTCCGATTCCGAGAATATTTCCTTACTAGGATTTCTGAAACCAAAAACAGCGAGAAAACAGCAAGCGGCCCTTCGGCATCTCGTCAATAGGTTAGTTCCGGAAAACGCATAATAATGACATATAATGTGTATAAAACATGTAGGTATCATCAATAAAGTAGCATGGAACATAAGAAATTATAGATACGTTTGAGTCGTATCAACCACCACCAGCCATCATGTAGAATTCTAGAGAAGAGGCGAACTCAATTTGAACACATGATCAGTTTAGTGATTTGTTTAAGAGAAATTGACTGCCAATATGATCTTAATCCCAGTCAAAAAACTGATCTTAATCTCAGTCAAAAAGCTGATCTTAATCCTTGGAAGAAAAATTTGAAGAACATATGTATGCTATTTTTCAGAAAATAAATTTAGGATGTTGTTATTCTTTTAGATATTATTCATATACTATAGTAGAATTAGTTGTCAAGGTTTTCTACTGAGTACACTGATAGTGTCCAAAAAAAACACCATGAACTTTTGATACTTCTAGATGCCCATTGCACTGGATCCCATGCTCTGACACAAACAAGAATTTCGCTTACTCTCATAACCAACAACGGTTGGCTTTTTTTTTTAGAACAATCATATATTTTATTAATAGAAAATCAAGTTACACGAGTACAATGTAACAAACAGCCGTTGGTTGGGTTGCTACTCGAGGGCATACCCTAATAGACCAGACCCTTGATTTGACGCTACATACTCTTCATTAAAGAATATCAAATTTACAAGGCGAAACAACACTCCCACGTTGATGATGACTTCATTGATCTCAAGGCTATGTGACTCGGGTGTTTAGAAAGTCATGGGAAAGCCGCATGTTTCTTCCTTGGTTCGTGCATCAGATGTGAGTTGATTTATTCAAAGCAAATGACCAATTTTCTCAATGCAGTTTTTTTGATGATGTAGAATTTTATTAATGCATCAAACACATACAAATAAACTGGCCTAATTCCGCACCTAGTATATCGGGGGATATCAATTTTGCAATACGCCGATGATACGATTATTATTTTTTGGGACATGACATTGAGAAAGCCTTAAACATGAAACTCATTTTATGCATATTTGAACATCTTTCCGTGCTGAAGATTAACTTCCACAAGAGCAAAGTGTTTTGTTTTGGTAAAGCAAAAGACACACAAGAAGATTATAGAAATCTTTTTGGATGCAAACTTGGTTCCTTTCCGGTTAGATACTTAGGCATCCCCATACATTTTAGAAAGCTAAGAAACGGGGAATGGAAGCCCGTGGAAGATAGATTTGAGCAAAAACTAGCAAGTTGGATGGGCAAACTTTTATCCTATAGAGATCGTCTTGTTCTCATAAACTCGGTATTAACAAGTTTATCGATGTTTATGCTATCGTTCTTTGAAATACCCACATGGGTAAGGAAAAGACTAGATTTTTTCAGATCAAGGTTCTTTTGGCAAAGTGATGGTCATAATAAGAAGTATAGACTATCTCGGTGGAACATCATTTGTCGACCTAAAGACCAGGGTGGTTTAGGTCTGGAGGTTTTAGAAATAAAAAAAAGAAATGTTTATTGAGCAAACGGCTTTTTAAAATCGTAACTGAACAAGGTGTTTGTGAAGAGATTATACAAAACAAGTATCTCCACTCTAAATCGTTGTCGCAAGTAAAGGCAAAACTCTCTGAACTCCCCTTTTTGGAAGGGAATTATGAAGGTGAAAGACACCTTTTTTGAATGGGGTTCTTTTAATATTGGCAATGGTGAAAGCGCTAGGTTATGGGAGGACACATGGTTAGGTGACACTTCTCTGGCCCATCAATACACTTCCCTGTACAACATAGTTCAACGAAAAGAAGTTTTGGTGTCCGATGTCATGACTCAACTGCCGCTGAACATAGGTTTTAGACAGGCATTATCTGGGAATCGGGCTGATAGATGGGTCCATTTAGTTCATCGTAGAGTGCTTCTCGCAAAGTTAATTTGGCCAAGAGAAACTGGCAAGGTAGCAAAAAATGTTGTTTCTGTAATCAAAATGAATCAATTCAACATTTATTCTTTGTTTGTCCGATCACAAAAGTAGTATGTTGTATTGTATATATGGATTTTAATATCATTCCCCCCAAAAATATCAAAGAATTATTTGGGAACTGGTTAGCAGGGGTTATTAAAAAAGAGAAAGCACAAATTCGAGTTGGCGTCTGTGCTTTACTTTGGGCACTCTGGAATGTGAGAAATGATTATGTCTTTAGCAAGGCAAAATCTACTTCTTTTATGCAGGTTATTTCTTTGGCTACCCATTGGATTCGTATGTGGTCCTACCTACAACCAATGGAGAAGCGAGCGGATTTGGTTACTGGGTGCAACCGGTTGGAGATGGTTGCTCAGGACATATACAGGCAGTGTAGCTGCCGTTTTGATCATAGGATAACATGTTGATGCAGAGTCATTTCATACTTTCCTTTCTTTTTAGATGGTTGGCACATATATCGACCCCGTGTGACCCATGATGTAATTTTTTTTTGGTAAGACTTCAATTCATTAAATAAGGAAATAAAGAGTCATATGCATCAATCGCCTGGAGCGTTGTCTCCGTTTCGAAAGAAAACACATACAAATAAACCCAGCTTCTACTACAGTGCAACCCTCCACAAATGCATAGTGAAAATGCATAGGTTCTCCTAAAATATATATACTACCTTCCATCCTAGGTGTATACTACTACCTCCACAAAGCAAATATATACAATACAACCCTCCACAATGTATACTACTATCTCCACAGGTAATTTATTTTATCTAGATATGGATGTATCTAGATGCATTTTAGCTTTACATACATCCATATCAAAAAAAATTAAGAACGAAGGGAGTACTTGGAATATCATGTCAAGCGACAAGATCTAGTTTTACGGAATCGGATCACCAAGGCTATGCGACAAGAGACAGGATCCAAGATGACATCCAATGTGAGCTCGATTGGACAAGATTTGCTTGGTTCCTGCCGTCCTCGCTATATCCAACTAATCACCCTCGTAGATGATGACCCTCTTGACCAAGATGATCCGCTATGGCATTGACTCTCCCCTTCCACAAAGCATCAACTGATCATCCATGGGATGATGGGAACGAAAATCTTGATAACAGAAGATCGATTGTTCTAGATAGATGGTGACAATGATGCACGGACGTACGTGATCTTTTTTTTTGAACAAGGAGAGCCCGAAGGGCTAGGAAGCTTCTCATTAAATCCAAACGGTGGAGGTACACAATATTACACAGAACCCCATAAGATCTAAATACACATATATGTCCCTAGCATTTGCAGAAAAGACCTCACTAAAAGATGAAGAAACGCAATCAGGTTCTTCTCTTTCCCCGCCGTCGAGCCAGAGGTCTGCTACGCCGCCGTCATGCGAAGAGGCGGGGACGGAACCACTTGCCTCCACGCAGCCGTAGTATGCGACTGCAAACCTCGGAAAGGGCCTCGCAAAGGAGGTTGATTCGCCGGAATCCATCGCCGGCAATTGGATAGGCCATGGAGTGGCCTTGGATGTCGGACGGCAACCAAGTGCCGCCGAAGAGCTGCTCAAGAAAATAGCTTCCCACACAGAGACTCCGTAGCACCTTTGAGGCAGAAGTCGATGAAGACGGTCCGGGAGAGGCTGCCACCATGGCAAGGAAGAAGACGCCCTAGCGTAGCAACCTCCAGGCACCAGCTGCACCGACAGAGATGACCGGGTCCTATCCCTCGATCCAGAACCGGCATGCCATGCTTCAGCTCCTCCTCGCCACCAAGGCCGGCCAGGAGCAAAGAAAAGGCATACCTTGCAGCTCCGCGAAGAAACCCCACCTCGCCTCCACGGCCGGCCAGGGGAACTTCGGCAGTGCTGCCGAGATAGAGAGGAGAACCCGTCTCCGCAGCTTCGTTGAAGAAGAAGACGGCGCTGCTTCTTACCCCTTCTCCCTCCAACCACCGGAGAAGAGAGAGGGCAAGCATCAGCCCTAGCCTGGTCAAGATCCAGCGGCTCAGATCTTGACCACCGCCACCACTACAGGGCTCCTTATTGTTGGAGTAGCCGCCGAACACCAGCCGTGTCCCTCCGACAAGGACGACGGGGAAGAAGAACAGCAGCCATCGCCAGATCTGGCCCAAGGCGACCGGCGAACTCCACTCGGCATCAAGCCAACTACTGGCACCGAGGCCACTCCTACACCTAGTATTTACACTACAAAGGCCGCCGCCTTCCCTTAACGCATCTCGACCGGCGGCGCCGACGAGAATGGCCTCGGGTCGGCCCGGCGAAGAAGATGCACCTCTCAAATTACTGTAGCGTGAGGAGAGCAAGGGAGGGGAAAAGTGGAGCTCTTGCATGTCTGTCGGACGTACGTGATCTTGAGTGAATATATTTTTAGCTTTACCCCATGTGCACGTACGCGTCTCGAGCGAGGGTGAAACAACACGGCTGGCAACGCAAATGGGCGAGTGGAGCGCCCAATATTTCCTCGCCGGGGAATGGGAGCTGGACACAGGCGCCGATCGATCGAGAGGATAAGCGGAAAGATAGACAAGGCAGCTCTTGCTGGCCACAGGACCCCTTGTCGATCGTACCGGGTGCGTTGCATTTGCGATTAGCTCGTCGCCGGCCCGCCGGCCGGCTGGTCGGTCGGTGGATGCACTGGCGCCGGCCGCGGTGCAGTACTATACGCCGCGATGGAGACAAGACGTACGGCGACAGTGTGTAACACTAGCTAGCAGCAAATGCATGCGGAGTAAGGCTCCATTGCTACTGGGTCAATGAGTAGCCCACGCTACTGACTCCAACCGCCATATAATTTTGAAATTTTAATTCATACGTGGTCACTGGGGAGAATGATAATGATAAATAAAATACTTCAGATTTGTTACTGTTTGACGTTCAACTATGAATAAATGACTGTGAAGGCTCTCCCTATCGCAAACGGTTTGTAGAAAGAAGTATGTGTGCGGAACGTGATGCTATCGCACATGGTTACTATGGGTCGGAGGAAATGTGATTTTAATCTCTAAAGTAAAAAAATCGGGTAATTATAAATGAACCTGGTAGCGGTTTTTGTCACATTAATAATGGTTTTGGCCTCTCGTGATGCTCACTAGGCATCGAGTAAATATATTTTCAAATGCGCTCGGTTGACATGTGTCGGTCTTAGACCAATTTGTCACCACTCCATTTTCCCTTCATCTTCGTGACACCGTGGCCTCCACATTCGCAGCCTCTACTGCAAGGGCTTCGGCGTTGTCTCTTCCGCCAGCTGTCGTCTCAACCATCGGTCACCATCTCAACATTTGGTCGCATATCCCCAATATCTTATACAATCATAGAATCCACAGTTCTCCCTACAAACTCTAGATTCTCAATTATCTCAAAGCATGCCTCAGATTTGTATTCTCACACACCTGAATCAATAAGCATGCTCTCATTGCTCCAAAGTTAGAAGAGAATGTAACAATGCACTCAGGAACCATGTGCTCATACTTTGTAGTCTCCTCTACTAAGATATTCAGGATGTTAAATGGACACATATATGTGGATTATGTAATACTTCTACCAAACAAAATCCATTTCTGTTGCGGTCAGAAACCCACCGGCAGGCAGCGACGGGCAACACCGTAGAGCCGGGAATCTCCCAGGACTGCGGCTGGCCCTGGTCCCTCCGAGCGACGGCCCGCAAAGCCTTCGGCACGCACGTCCGATGCTGATGCAAGGGCGTGCCACCTGACCTATACCTGGTCCGGAAGGTGTTGGATGATGCCTCGCTTAGTTTCCTGCATGGCATACACGTAAACGTTAAATACGAGCCTCGATCGGCTCTCAGGTTATCCTGTGAATCGGCTCAAGGAGCCGATCCACCCATGATGCGTACGAGGTGTACGATCAGATGGTGGTTCTGCTTGATCAAGATAAAGCTAAAACGACCTACTGCGATTTGGGGTTTTCACCGCATAATCGGAACATCCTACTCGTGATTGAGCCTGGCGGCCACGCACGGTGATCGTAAACCGACCCTAGACAAGGCCTAAAAACCAACACGAAGTTGATCCTCGGAACATCCTGTCTAGGGCTAGCAAACTACACCCTACGCGTCCACCGGATCCTTCAACCCGTTTGTAAGGCCTAACAATGCAGATATTAAACTAATCCTTGAAGAACAAGGAGCAATCATAACGGATCGGATCTACTAGATAATGATCAAGCGGGTGCCGCCCTTACACCCAAGATAGGTGTAAGGGCGGCTAGATGCCTAAGGGTTGCACGACGATAGCATATGATACGAAGAACAATGCTAACCCTAAAACATCTATGATAACTACGTTGCTCGCCATCAAAAAGGCTTCAACACGAGCAACGCATGGACGACGAATAAACGTGTGCTGCCTAGATCGCAAGATGCGATCTAGGCAGCATGGTGCTTACCCGGAAGAAACCCTCGAGACGGGGGAGTTGGCGATGCGCCTAGATTGGTTTGTGGTGAACGTGATTGTTGTTTATTTCATAAACCCTAGATACATATTTATAGTCCGTGGACTTTCTAACGTGGGAATAATCCCAACCGGGCACGAGCCCAAACTCCTTCTAACCGACACGTATCCTACTATGTTACGTATACACGGGCAAACTAGCCCAAACTTTGTATACAAGGCCGATTCATGTATTTCTTCTATGTATATTCTTCAAGCCCATCTCCAATCGCGGCCCACCTCTGATCCGGTCAAATTCTGGTGATAACACATGCCCCCCTGGTTTTGGAAATGACATTTCCAAAATCATTACGCTTTTCCTTCGTCGGGTCATGTCGTGGCAGAGCAGAACTGCCGCACAATCTTCCATCATTTCGCCTCGCCTCCTTGGCTTCTCTGCACGAATTGATAATTTCGGCATCACGTCCTCGAGAATCGTCATGGCATTAAATCTCCACTACACTCCCTTTATTTATCTGTGCCGAACGGTTCGCCACTTCATCCCCCTGCTCCGTTCTGTCCACCAGCGCCCAAAAAACCCTCTTCCCCTGTAGCAATGTCTTCCTCTTCTTCTTCCTCCTCAGGCCTCCCCCTCCAAACTTCGCCGAAGAGCAAGAATGAAGACGACCTCCACTCCGGGGCGAACCCCATCTCCTCCGACAAGGAGGAGAAAGAAGAAGAAGTAGAGAAGAAAGATGCCTCCTCCTCCGTCAGGTACCCGCCGACGAAGCGCTCCCGCATGTGGGCGGACAGCGAGGACGATGATGATGACGAGGAAGGAGAAGAGGAGGAGGAGGATGATTCCTCCTCTTCCGCTGGGTACCCGCCGGCGAAGCGCTTCCGCGCTTGGGCGGACAGCGAGGATGATGATGATGACGAGGAAGAAGAAGCTCCGGCCGAAGGCTGGGGCAGCAGCGACGAGGAATTCTCCGGAAGTAGCGCCGACGGCAGCTCCGATGCCGACGATGATGCTAGCGAGGATTAGCAATGTAGGATTAGTAGTCCCTGAGCAATCGGCTCTTCTTTTGTTCTTCCTTTCTTGAGTAATCGGCTCTTCATTGTAAAAATCCTCCCTTATTAATGAAGAAGACTTTTCCTTAACTTGATTTTGCCGATTTCCTTTCGTACTGATTTTGCCGATTGTTAATTTGATCAACGCTCAATGAGCCGATGGCAACGCATCGGCCTCTTACGATAAATTTTGAGATAGACCAATTTAGCCACCTCCTCAAACGGTAACCTGCGAACCTTGCTCAAACTCAGATCCCCAAACTTCCAACCGAACAGGTCCAAACCGCGGTCACTGAGCGTAGTGTTAGATTTAACGGCAAAACTCCTGAAATAATGCCTGGTCTCATCATTAACTTTAGGTTTCCAGACGTTCTCCTGCCGAATCCTTCTTTTCCAAATCCCCTTTGCCTTCGGGAGAGCTCTAGGACCATTGCTGAATCAACCCGGAGGCTGGAGCTGATACTTCTGCAGGACAGGCATCACTTATCCACAAATTTTCTTTCGATAATCTACAGCGATGTTTGAAATCCTGCTCTGTTTCCTCGCAGCAACCATTCCTCAAAAAAGTTGAGATGCAGAGCCAGCCGACTTCAACAAAATCGGCTCCCTATAGCAAAGGGTCCTTCAGGGCAAGCTGCCCCCCGAGCCTCAGTCAAGGCGAGAAAAGTAGTGAGCCAGCCAAATGTGCCACCATCGGCTTCCAAGTTATAATGCAGAGCCAGCCGATTTCAACAAAATCGGCTCCCCAGAGGAGAGAACCTTCAGGGTGAGATGTCCCCCGAGCTTCTCCAGTTCAATTCTTGCGTCTTGCTGATCAGATCGGCTCATCATCTTTGGCAGGCTGATGCAACTTCCGGTGAGGATGTTTTGAATTTCTGGTGGTCTCCAAAACTCTGGACGTAACAACCTCTGAACGTGACATCAACCAAGTCGCCACCTTGGTTCACCCCAGGCAAAAACGTCACAGATAGGTATGCTCTCTTTGCTGGACTCACCCCCGATCCTCATCTGCACGCTTATACTGGCACTGCTGAACTCGACGATTTGCAGAAAGAGTTGGAAGTCTTGAGAAGGAGTTCATCCTTGTAACTCGACAACCGCTCCCTTGAGCCTCTGTTTATAACAGCTGTACCTCCCGAGTCGATGGCTAAGCATCGGATTTCTATCCTTAAGTCGATGTCTGCGCATCGGCTATGCTTAAAATTTTTGTATTTTTTACGGCCGATTTATTTATGCATTCGGCCCCCATACTTCAATATCCATCATCATCAGAGAATATATCTTGAACTGCTGGGCATGGTGTCTTATCCATCTAAGTGCCCCCCGAGCCGATTCTGCCAGGTAACTGCTGATATCGGCTCTGTGGTTAGCCAAGGCACTATGTATGAACGTCGGCTCTGTTAGGACCAGTGTGGATTTCTTCCAGCGCATCAGCCGACGCAAACCCATTGCCCATTAGATCGACGTTGAACCCAGGCAGAATGAATGGTGAGGATAATTTTGGCCGATTGCTGGAATCGGCCTCCATGTTGAATTGCTCAATGAAGGTTTTGCAATGTTCCTCCATAGATCCTTGGGGCCAATCACATGGATCGGCATCGCCACGTTTGTCCATAGATGCTGCTCTTGTTACACGGCCAGGCCGGTGGATGAAACCATCCTAACCCCGTCCTTTGTCACGTCGATGCGCTCGCAGTCGTCCAAATTGATGACTGAGAGTGGCTCTTGGCCTGATGTCTCCCAAACGTTCATGCCAGCCGTTGAAATCTCGGCTGAATCATCTCGCGTGGACGACTTCTACTTCATCTCCATCCCACTGTATTAGGCATTGGTGCATCGTGGATGGAATGCAACAGTTGGCGTGGATCCAATCTCTGCCTAGTAGGACAGCATAGGTGCTCTTGCTGTCGACAATAAAGAACGTCGTAGGGACAGTTTTCCTTCCTACGGTCAGATCCACGTTCAGAACACCTTGTGCGTCAGATGCTTGGCCGTTGAAATCGCTCAGTGTCACATTGGTCTTGATCAGATCCGAGCTAAAGCGTCCCAACCGACGTAGCATGGAGTATGGCATAATGTTGACTGCCGCTCCGGTGTCCACCAGCATCTTGTTGACAGGCTGCCCATTGATGTAACCTTGCAAGTACAGGGCATTCAGATGCCTGTAGCTTCTTTCTCGTGGCTTCTCAAAGATGACCGGCCGTGGGCCGCAATCAAGTTGTGCCACAGGTGCTTCGTCTAATCCTGGAGCACTAAACTCCGTTGGAAGGGTAAACACCATGTTTGTGCCAGCCGATGTCTCATCATCGGCTTTCTTTTGTCTGGGGCGCCACTCTTTCCTTTGTGGCCGACCTTCTTCGTCCAGGGTTCGCTGAATTTTAGCGGCTAGATCAGGCCGCGCCTTCCTCAACGTGTGCAGGTATAACCTTTCAGCCTTCCTCCAAACCACGTAGTCGCTGAACCCTTCGCTTTTGGGAACGGCTGAGCCCATCAGGGCACCACCTTGGCCGATGATACTTGTCTTCTTCTTCATCATCGTCCTCTAGTTCCTCGAGATCTTCCACCCGAGCGGACTCAGCATGCTTGTTCCGAGGCGGGAGAGGTCCTAGACGTTTGAACACAGACACGTTAGCTGCATCCTTCTTCATTTGTTTACATTCTGGGCAGTTGCCGATTGTAGGCAATCGGCTCATTCCTGAGTCCCAGCAGTGTCTGAAGAAGGGGCAGTCCCAGTGCCTATCCACGTCGTCTTGCTCTCTCGACTTTTCCTTGGCGTGGCGCTCATATCGCTCCTCGTCGCGATCATGCCGACGACGTCTCCTGTCGTCCCTAGCCAGACGATCCTTTTCATCATCGTCGTTGTATCGCCGGCGTTGGTCATATTGACCCACATACTTGTTGAGGAGGTGATCGAGAGAGGTCGCCGATATCTTACGTTCCTCACTTCTCCTCTCGTGATGTAGCGCTTGCCATCGTGACGGAGCCGATCGCGTGGAGCGGCTTCCTCCGTGTCCTTGCTATGAGAGTAGCTGCCCTCATCTCCATCCTTACCGCAGTGGTGCCCAGGTCCTACCATGTTGATATTGCACGAGAATCCTGGCTGGCACCCTCCATGGTAAGTGCACTCCACCATGTTAACGGCGGGGAAGGGGTGTGTATCGACCTTCATGGCGTACTGGCTGAAAATTAGGCGCCCTTGTTCTATCGCCATTTGGACCTGCTGACGCCACACCCTGCAGTCGTTGGTGGCGTGGGTGAACGTGTTATGCCATTTGCAGTATGGCTTTCCGTTCAGCTCCTGCACCATGGGGATCTTGTGGCCTTCGGGTAACTTCAGCTGTTTCTCCTTGAGTAAGAGGTCGAAAATCTGCTCAGCTTTGGTCACGTCGAAGTCAAACCCTTTTGGAGGACCTTGTGGCTTAACCCATTTACAGGACACGGGGCTTGCCCCCCGAATCCATTCGGCCACTGCTACCTCTTGATCTCCCGCAGCACCTTCATCTTCATCTGCCTCAACCAGGACCACCACACGCTTGAATTTGTCCTGGTAAACATCTGGGTGGCGCTGTTCATATGCCGACAGCTTCTGCACCATGTGCGGCAGTGAAGGGTAGTCTGCTTGGGAGGCCACGTCCTTGATCGATGATGATAGACCCACCACCGCCAACTCGACTGCTTCTTTTTCACTTACATGAACCGAATAGCATCGGTTCCTAACGGTCCTGAAGCGCTAGACGTATTCTGCCACTGTTTCCCCGCGCTTCTGTCGTACTTGTGCTAGATCGGCAATGCCGGCCTCGGAAGCCTCCGAGTGATACTGCACGTGGAACTGTTCTTCCAACTGCTTCCATGTCCGGATTGAGTTTGGTGGCAGCGATGTGTACCACCCGAAAGCCGATCCTGTGAAGGACTGTGCGAAGAACCTCACACGCAGCTCGTCTGATGCTGAGATCGTGCCCAACTGTGCCAAATATCGGCTCACATGCTCGATGGAGCTGGAACCATCTGATCCATTAAACTTCGTGAAATCAGGGAGCCGATATTTGGGTGGTAGCGGGATCAACTCGTACTCGTCGGGGTACGGCTTGGAATAGCCGATTGTCCTCCTTTTCGGCATCATGCCGAACTGGTCTTTCAGAATTGTACAAATCTGATCCGCGGTGATGGCTGCAGGCGTCGAACTCTGAAGATTCGCCGGGTGGCATACTTAGCCAGCCATGCTTGCTTTTCCAGCTCCGAGCCAACCGTAGGAGCTGAGCCCCGGAGGTTTGTCGGAGTGGCGTTCTTAGCTAGCCACGTCTGCTTCTCAAGATCTGTTCCCGACGTCCCTCCTGCTGTTCCGGAAGTCCCTGCGGTTGCAGCCTGGTTCGAGAGTGCCCAGTTACTGCAATCTGGCACGTAAGCGCACGTGTATCCGTGGGGATCTCCTTGGGCGCCTCATGCAAGAATTGGTAGTCACTAGGGTCACCACCGATCTTGTAGACGACGTATGCCGATGAACTCGGCACTTCTGGTGCTGCCAACGCGAACGGCAGCGGTGGACGGGACTGGAGTGGCATCTCTCCTTGGTAAGTCCCCAGAGCTGGTCCTGACGGAGAATACTGATGTCTCATGATTTCCTGGATCACGCGCGAGCGACACGCTCCAAAGTGTTCACCGAGGCTCTCGGAATGGCGGTGCAGCGAATGAGCCACCATGAAGCTGATCTCCCGACGCAGCGCCCTGGTGCGTTCTTCTGACGGGGCGGACAGGTCCACTCCATCGAGCGCGCCTTCAGGTGAGAACCCTTTCCACCCGATGCCATGTGAGCGGGTTCGTGAAAAGAGCCGATGAGGTCGGCTTCGAGGACCGCCTTGATCTCGTCATGCTTCTTCTTGAGCTCCTCAGTCAGATCCTCGTACTTGACCGGAGTGCCTTCCGCCATCTCAGATGTAGATGGCGATGCGGTTGATGTCGAAGATTGTCCCACCGGGCGTGCCAGAATGTGTTGCGGTCGGAAACCCACCGGCGGGCAGCGACGGGCAACACCGTAGAGCCGGGAATCTCCCGAGACTGCGGCTGACCCTCGGTCCCTCCGAGCGACGGCCCGCAAAGCCTTCGGCACGCACGTCCGATGCTGATGCAAGGGCGTGCCACCTGACCTATACCTGGTCGGGAAGGTGTTGGATGATGCCTCGCTTAGTTTCCTGCATGGCATACACGTAAACGTTAAATACGAGCCTCGATCGGCTCTCGAGTTATCTCGTGAATCGGCTCAAGGAGCCGATCCACCCATGATGCGTACGAGGTGTACGATCAGATGGTGGTCCTACTTGATCAAGATAAAGCTAAAACGACCTACTGCGATTTGGGGTTTTCACCGCATAATCGGAACATCCTACTCGTGATTGAGCCTGGCGGCCACGCACGGTGATCGTAAACCGACCCTAGACAAGGCCTAAAAACCAACACGAAGTTGATCCTCGAACATCCTGTCTAGGGCTAGCAAACTACACCCTACGCGCCACTCGGATCCTTCAACCCGTTTGTAAGGCCTAACAATGCGGATATTAAACTAATCCTTGAAGAACAAGGAGCAATCATAACGGATCGGATCTACTAGATAATAATCAAGCGGGGTGCCGCCCTTACACCCAAGATAGGTGTAAGGGCGGCTAGATGCCTAAGGGTTGCACGACGATAGCATATGATACGAAGAACAATGCTAACCCTAAAACATCTATGATAACTACGTTGCTCGCCATCAAAAAAGCTTCAGCACGAGCAACGCATGGACGACGAATAAACGTGTGCTGCCTAGATCGCAAGATGCGATCTAGGCAGCATGGTGCTTACCCGGAAGAAACCCTCGAGACGGGGAGTTGGCGATGCGCCTAGATTGGTTTGTGGTGAACGTGATTGTTGTTTATTTCATAAACCCTAGATACATATTTATAGTCCGTAGACTTTCTAACGTGGGAATAATCCCAACCGGGCACGAGCCCAAACTCCTTCTAACCGACACGTATCCTACTATGTTACAGATACACGGGCAAACTAGCCCAAACTTTGTATACAAGGCCGATTCATGTATTTCTTCTATGTATATTCTTCAAGCCCATCTCCAATCGCGGCCCACCTCTGATCCGGTCAAATTCTGGTGATAACAATTTCTCAACTTAACAAAAGAATTTGTTAAATCTGAATATAAATGTAAGATAAATCAACATAAATAACAATAAATATATTTCATTTTTTAGATGTACATTTCTAATTTATAACAACAATGAAATTAATATTTTCCATGCACCACTACATGATTATTAAGTACACCAATATGAAACATATCAGTTAAATATGTATGTTGAATTTTGTATGAATAAAAAGCAACACAAATTGATATCAAAGAGTTACACAAAATAAAATTGTTTAGTATAAATATATCTTAGGTCCAAGATTTTTACTTTTAGCTCATCTGAACACTGGGGAAGGATCAGGGCCGGTCCTGAGTTTTTTGGGGCCCGGGGCGAAACTAAAACCTCGGGCCCTTAATACAAACATGGGAATAATATGTACTACATGCTTGTACAAATTTTATGCCATTTAAAGTGCATCAAAATCAAAATAATATCAATATCAAATAGTTTTTACATATTTTTTTTAAAATCTTCTAATATATGCAGATGCAAATTAGTAATGATGATATAGAATTATCGCTCTTACCAACTATTACGCTCACTTTGGCTGAAATCGTGTCATCGTCGTTGTCGGTGGGTATGAGGTTTAGTCTCGGCCACTCCACCGTGCTTTTTGGCATGGCCCCGTATGTATTGTCTCTAACTCTTTTCAACGATGATGAAAAAAAGCCACACATGGCACACAACGGATGGAAAATTAGATATATACCTATCCTATCCACGACATTGCATTCTTCTTTCTCCTATTTATCTAAAGTAAAATTATGATATTTTTGTTTAAGAGTATGCACACTACCGGATCATCATCTTCGGTGTGCGACTTACTGTTGGCTTGAGCGTGGCCTTGGCCCTCGCAACTCCGGCATGCCTTGGTTGCGCTTGTCAAAAGGAAGTTGGCTGTTTCACCTTTGGCGAAAATTATCTTTTAATTTGAAGGTCAAAAGTTTAGCTACCAGCGCTCTTTTTTTCAGAACCAAGTAATCAGCTTTCAGACTAGGAATAAGAACCGGTTGATTGTGTTATGCATTTTGCAGATCGCTCTTGTGTAAATGGTCTGGCCCATCAGGCACCAGCCCACCCCACTTATTCCACTCATTTACATAACTAAAATGGAGAAAAGGCCCATGTTAACTAAAGGAGAAAAGCCCACTAAAAAACAGCTGATTTCGCTTGGTCCTTCGTCTCCCTGAATCGGTACGAGAGAAAAAGCTTCTGCATGCTCTAATGGCGGCGCTACATGATCTTCTTCTTCCCCCACTGGCCACTGCATGAAATATCTTGATGGGGCCCCCTTGGTCTGTGGGGCCCGGGGCGGCCACCCCGCCTGCCCCCCCCCCCTAGGGCCGGCCCTGGGAAGGATGCCAACCTAGCAGTTAAGTAGCGCCACATCCACCCTGGCGTCCATTCAGGTAATAAAAGTTTTTGGGGATTATCACTAAATAAATGTTTTTTAGGTAAGAAAACACCAATGAAACAAAGGTTAGTTTCATCCAACCTACTCAAACAAGATGATTGAAAAAATGCCATGTGTAATAAGAATTTGGTTAGTTCCCTTTCAAACCGCATAAATTATCTGCAAGATCATTTTTACACTTGTTTTATTTCCTGACAATCATCAATGCAATGTAAAGCAACGGACATACATGCAGTTAGTGGACCCACTATTAAATCTAGCACTCGATTAGTTTGGAAGAAAAGTAATGGATACAGAAAAAAGCGATCAACTTGCCTCAGTTGAATGGAAATTTCAAGCGAGCTAATTTTTCTGATGTTGTTCAGGATTTCCCGGAAGAACAAATAATATCTGTCAATGCCTTCGAACACGAATTCTACAACACTTTGATAAAGAGAAACTTGGAGCTCATGCTTTCGTTCAAAATGTGGGGCCCTGAACTAGCTGTCCGAAACACCTGTTATGCATAGACATTCACGATCCCATGATCAGTGTGTCGTGAAGGCATAACCGAACTGGTATCAAATACAACATCCATTACAGTACCGAATTAAAAAGATTACAACGGTCACATCACCAGATACTTACATAAGAGCCTCAATAGCAGGAGATCAACAACCACACAGCGGAAATGCTTCAGATGAAAACGTTCGCAAGACCCAAGTCATGTCATAACCCTACAGACAACTGACTGGGATAACGTTCCTAGCTCGCATAGACGTCATCAACTTCTTCTTCATCTGCCGAACTCCACCAAGTCTGGTCAAGTAAATAGCCAGGGACAAAGTCATGAGTACATCATGAATTATGCTCGCAAACCACCTTAGAGAGAAGTAAAGGATATGCATATTTGGTAGTAGCAAGGAACATACACTATTCTAGGGTTACAATGAGTGAGTGATTGGTTCTCTCCAGAGTATGACATCTCTATATCTGTGTTGAAAACCTTTTTGAAAACAAGATTTTATTTGGAGACTAATAGGTAGGGCAACCCATTTTTCTTTCCGGCCATCTCAGTATGATCAAATCAAACATTCCAACTTTCCGCCGTACCTCCTAGGTACACTTCCACCAGTCCCACTGGTAATCTTTTCCCAAACCCTTTGGAAAACACTTTTATAAACCAAAACTCCTTCAATGTCAAGCAACAGCCTTTCCCACGTCCATAACCGCGAACACGACTATTCGAATAGATTTACACTCTGAAAAGGTTGTACACTTCTCCCACAAGATTCGAATAATTATCGTGTGGGCATCATCTCCGCATACCAACATATGCCATGACAAGCACCCGACCGCAGTTTTTTGCTTGCTCGCCTTAGCCTAAGACATGCCGCCTAGAGTTGTACCTCCAAACACCAGAGTCCGAGGGCTGCTTAGGAATAGCAAAGTCCCCAGCTAACTCGACCCTCTGGAATGCCGCGACCAATTGCGGGGCATATTTCAATGTGAGCTCATAGGTTGTACCCCTGCCATCGATACGCAATGGAAATGCATCCCAAGTTCGTCGGTAAGGCCACGTTCGATAGGTGTCCATGCTCGGACTACCCCTTACACTTGCAGGACCCAAACTAAGGCGAGACAAACTACTACGCTGCGCCCCGTCCCACTTAAGGGTAATGTGGTTGTACTGGCTTGGTCCGGTTAGGTACCCAGTCACCAAAGTTTTTCGAAAACAATTTTCTCCACTTGCCTCCAACAACTTTCTTCCCAAAAACCTTTTCCTTTTCATAAAATCATACTTGGGCAGGGCTACCCCATTCCAAGATTTTCGAAACACTTCTTTTCTTGAAAACATTTTCACAAAACTTTTTAAAGAGGGCTACCAACCTATAGTCCAACTTTTCTTGAAAAGCGGCGACAAGAATGATAAGGTGCTAAGCACCACATCTCTAGTAAGTGTTTGATCAGTAGATAACACGAGGGCTGCACCCGTAAGGGTGGAAAAAAAAACACCGAGTGGCAGGACCACTAACATAAATAAATAAACCATGCAATTTATAAAACTACTAAAAATGCAAGAGTAAGATATTTAGGTCAAGATATGCAGCAATAGGTGGCTTGCCTTTGTGGCTATTTGTCCCTGGACTTCTTCTTCACGAAACTTTGCTCTTCCTTCCTCTTCGAAGTCCTGACGAAGATCCTCTCATTCTTCTCCGATAGTTTCGCATTATAGCGTTGCAAAATAAAGGAAGACCAATCAACACAGATCCATAGCATCCACCACTCATACAAAACCAGTAGAAAACCACTCAATCAGGGACACTGAACATTCCAAACAAACAACACTTAGAGCAAGACTGGTTATTTTATTTAGAAAAGGTCTATCTCTATTGACACTAGAAAAAGACCTTAACAAAGCATCTATTTGCTAAAAAAAGGTTCTGCCTCTCAACAAATCATAATCTACAGTATCAAAGGTGGCTAATGATCTTTGGAAACCACCAGTAGGGGTCTGGTGCCAAGGTTCATTAAAAAGCATTTTAAACAAAAATAACACAATTTCCCTATGGGTAAAATAAGCAACAACACCACAGTAACAAGCCACTCTAGAACAATGCACACAATTTTTTTGGTAAAATAACAAAGAGTAAAGCTTGAAATTATAAAGCTACAGAAATTGGATTCACTCAATTTGGAATTTTAAAACAGTAGTTAAGATTTTTATAAAACTAGAAATGACTTAGGGAGCAAATAATTGTCCTAAATCTTTCTGAAAGTCACAAAAATACATGCAGCATACCTACTGGAAGCTATTCACATGTAGGACACACATGCACTTAAATCATACACAATTTTTTAAAAACATTTTTAAAGATTTAAACAAAACAGAAACTAGATCAATCCAATTTACAAGAACACAAGCATGAGAGTACATTCAACTAGAAAAAAACATGTCACTAGATAGGTACTATCAAATGTGAACTACCAAAAATGGTTTGGCATTTTTCTGAATTGTAAAATAATTTACAAAATTAAGATACTAAAATGGTACCCTGTTTTACTAGTAAAATGCTCAGAAATAAAATAACACTAAAAAAATATTTCCCTGGACCCAATTGTACCCTAAGAGGAGCCCTAACAGGTACTCTTGGGTTTGTCCCAAAACTATTTTATTTTTCAAAATAAAAATCAGAGAATGGCTCTGTGGACAGTATTTGATTTGTTAATCAAACAAAATACATGAATCTCCTGCATGTGGGACCTATACCAAAAGAAAGGTATTTATTTCTAATTCTCACCAAAATTGGTTTCATACAAAAAGGATTCACACAATTTACACAATAATTGAAATATAGTAGCAACAACATTTCAGAAGTTCATTTATCAGCACAAATCTAAACAAGTAAACAACATGCATAAAATTTTATGTCGTCAGAATTTTGTGTAGGAGCATCCAGGAATTTGAATCACAACATTTTAGACACTTAAGGAATTTTTAGTGAATTAAAAGGTAGGATAGATCTCTCAGGGAATAATCTTGCAAAAATAGGAAAATAAGGAAAGGGGGCCGATTCGGCCGGATCTGGCAGATTTCACCGCGGGCCAGCCCAGCTGTTGCCGCGGGCGCGCGGGAGGCGCCATTTGAACGGCGGGGCCGTGGCCCGCCACGCTGGCGTGCAGGCCTGCAGCCACCAGCATGCATTCGTCGGATCCCGATTCGACTGCTTCCGTTTTTCGTCAACCTCTCGACGAACGCGGCTACAGGGGAGGAAACCCTAGTTTCCCCTAGGTCTCGGGTGCTTACCTAGGGGCGTTGGAGACGGCAAGGTTGGGGGCATTGGACGCGGCGGAGCGAGGGCTCCAGCGATGGTCGAGGCGGTGGCAAAGGCGTCCACCTTAACGGCGGCCGACGGAGGTGGCACAGACGCTACTCGGAACACTGGCGTCCACACGTCAACCTAGCAAGCAGGGTTATGCGCGTTAGATAGAGGAGAGTGGTGTGCTTCCAGAGAGCAGGGAGAGAGGGAAAATGGTGGAGAAACGTCGTTGCATCGTTCACAGCATGCTCTCAGATGTCAACCTCGAGTGGCATGGAAGAGAGGGGCTGAGCTCCTCTCCTCCTGTGAGGGGTGAACTGGGGGTGAAGTGCGAGTGTGGTGGCGAAGGGAGCGAAGTGGAGGAGGGTTGTGCTCGTTTTAAAGATGGTCCTCTGGTGCACGGTGCACCGAGCTCGTGCAAGAGAAAGGAGAGGGCGGCTGTTAGCAATAGGGCGAGCTGGGCGGCGTCGATGCGTGTCTGAGCCGCGGTGCGTGCATTTTGGAGAGACGCGAGCGTCGGTAGTGGAATAGAGAGAGGGGGACAGAGAGGGGTCACGTCGGCCCACCAGATGATCGACGAAACAACGAAGAAAGGATGAGGACGATAGCGTCTAGGACGAGTCGAAGGAGCTCGTCTTCGCTCATGCGTGCGTGTGCGGTGCACGCCTGCACCAACATGCTCGGTCCAGGGGACAGGAAAGGGCTGAGGCGACGTGGGCGTGGCCGTGTCCGTGGGCGGCATGCACCACAACGATAGGGGATTGGCAAATATGGTCAGCGGGAGAGGGAGGAAAGGGGCATGTCTAGGATAGTTGCAGAGGTGTGGGGAGGCTAGTGCAGCCGCTGGCGGGTCGTGCATGGTAGAGAGGTGAGAGAGAGGAGTGTGTCCATCTCCCGTCGGTTCCCAAGGAAAAGAGGGATAAGAGAGGGCAAGGGTTGTCTAGGGTGGACAGGGAGGGGTGTAGGGCGTGCCAAAATGGTGCAGGTTTAGGCCATTGCATTGGCTTGACATAGGGGAGAGAGAGAGAGAGGGGAAAGGGAGTAATGTCACATGGCCAAGAGTATGGCATGGTCGGCCTCCTCTTCTTCCAAGCACAAAAGGACAAGGGGGAGCACTGTAGCGTTGCTGATGAGGTTGACCAGAGAGAGGGAGCAGGTGGGGTGCAGGACAAGGAGATGGCTTGGTGGTGATCCGAAACGAAATAGAGAGAGTGTCAACACCCGGATTTTTAAGTCCAGATGCCTGTCATGCCATACATCGCAATCCCAGGAATATTGTTGTTGCGAGACATAACAGTTGAATATCATAGGTCATCATTCATTACATACCATAGTCGTCTTACAAATAGATCACATGATCCAATATTACACAAATAGTTGATCTACTGATCAACGAACATATTACATGGCGGAAGCGTAACGGAAGTGGACTATCTAATCCACAGGCCAACGTCTGACGTCAGAAGATTCCCTAGTTGTCGTAGACATCTTGGTTGCCGTCATCTTGATAGTTCTGCTCTTCTTCATAGTCTGGCCATTTGAATAGCCAGGGACACAGCCGTGAGTACTTTAAAGTACTCGCAAACTAATACTAATGTAAGTACTAACAATTCTAGTAAGGGGTACTAAGTTCTAGTTTATTTGCATAAAGCCAATTTTAGTTCACAAGTATTGGAGAAAAGACTTATTCAAGTGCTAACTAACTCAAGTGGGAACATTAGTGTCATTCCCACAACTCAAGTTGTGATTCAAAAACAAGTCACCCATTTCACCATTCACTTCCCCAATATTTTCAAGAATCTGACACCGGAAACTGTATGGCCTTTCCAACCGTCCGTAACCGTGGACACGGCTATTCGAATAGGTTTACACTCTGCAGAGGTTGCACACTTGTGCCACAACATTTGATTTCATCCATCGGGATAACCCCGAATCATCGTAACACAGTACGCGGATCATCAACCATAACCTTTCACTTACAAATCCTAGTATGAGCACCTCTCCCCATGAGCTTCGCCTCCCAGTGAAGACCAACTGGTCAACTCTGGGAACCGCACGAGGCTTGGCCGTACAATTCACCTCAATTCACATCATTTCTCAACAACGGAGGCAGCCTCGGCAAAACCCCTATGATGTGTGTTCAGAGGGAACCCATACTAAGATGTATAAATTTCCAGTTAAGCCCTACCCATAATCAGGTATTGTGGGGGTACTCAAAATTGGAAATGTATCGCTTTCAAACCAGTATCAGTTTTAATCAAAAATCACCATCTTCTCTTGGTCATATTCACCTTCAAAAATCATTCAATGGAATGACTCATCATTCCAAGGTTTCAAATTCAATTCAAGCAACATGTTCCCATCTAGAGTAGTCAAGTTTTAATATTTAGCACTAGCACTAATCATGAGGGGTGCTATCTTGCTTGGCTAGCTTGAGACTAACTTTGCTACTCTAGTAATCTTCTTAACTTAGACCAAAGTTAACTATAAAAGCAACTCTTTAAATAAACAAGTAAAAACTTGTAAGGTAAAAATAGGGATAGGCTTGTGGTAAGAAAGGTAAGAATCATGGTGCCTTGCCCCAAAGGGCTTTGCACTTTGCAAGAATATTAGCTTGCAACCATAGAGCTTTCAAAGGTGTTAGCTTGCCTTGGTGGTTGAGGTGATCAAAGTGCTCTTCTTCTTCTGGGTAGAATCCTTCCTCTTCCTGGTATTCTCCGGCACTAGCATCTATACACGAATACGAGGATACAATCACCAAACAATACTTAAGTAACCTTAATTAGCCTTAATGGCTCACTCCAAATGATCTAGCATCATCACTTAGCATTGCTACCAAAAATTATTCTAGGGTTTTCTTACTTAGTGTTAGAGAAATAATTTCCTCTCATCTCATATGTAAATGATAGTTTCCATTTAGTTCTTGAGGAATAATTTCCTCTCATTGAATCTTTTTAAGATTTAACTTCTCAACAATCATGCATGAAATAATGTTGACCTAAGTCAACCATTCATCATTATCATTTGAGAAAATGATTTAAATGAGGTAGAATACCTCATGCTATTTAACAATGCTTAATATGATTTAAAATCTCCAAGTATTTCATGTGAGAGTATTTTACCAGGGGTTCAGACTTCATATGAAAGTACTTGGGACAAGATTTAAATGAAGTGAACACTTCATATGATTTGCATAATAGTTTCGGACAATATCACTTGATTAAACTAGCCATATAGTCCATATTTAAACTAGGGCATGATCATCCAAAGTGACCACACCATTTTTTTGCAGAAACAATTAGTGTAAGTGAAATGTGATCTATTAGAGTTGGAATCAACTAAATATCATTTTTGGTTGATTTTTAAGATTTATTTGAAGGTGCAAAAGTCCCTGATTTAATCTTTTTGTCACTTTATTTCTACAACATATCTCATAGTGCGACCAGTGGCAAGTTGTAGATCTTTTCAGTAGCTTTCTAACAACATCAAATTTGCTAAATTTGGCCAAGCCAATTTGAAACTATTCAATTTCCAAGACAGGACCAGTATTTGAATTCTCTGAAACAATTTAATTTGAAAATTGCTAATGGGCTAGGCGGGAAAAGGAATGGGCCGATTTGGTTTGAAACTGAGGAAACCAGCCCAGTAGCGCTGCGGGCCAGCTGACAATGGGGCCCGCACGTCAGTGACTTAGGCTTACCGAAACGGTATCGATCACTGCGAGCCGTTAGATCAGAAGCAGATCGAACGGGGGAGAGTCGTCGTCGTCGTCGACGAGTGGGGAGCCCTGGCACGGCGGAGGGAGGGGGTCGGCGGCGATCCTGGACTCCGGCGAGGGGCGGCGATGAAGCAGGGCGAGGTTGTCGTCGACGACGAGTGCACTGGTACCAACGGCGGAGCTTGAGGTGGCCTGTAGCGATGGATTGATCTGCGGTTGCTTGCGGGTCTCCGGCGAGAAATTGGATGGCTAGCGGCGGCAATCCCTTGTGGAGAGGAGCGGAGGAGGTTCAGAGAGAGGAGGGGAGTGAGTTTGCTGTGAAGAAGGAGGCACGGGAGAGGCTCCATTTATAGGGCGCGAGGTGCCCGTGGTGCTGCGGCGAGGGTGACAGCGGCACGGCGACTCCGGCGATGGAAGGGGTCGGTGAAGGCAGGGCGAGGTAGGCGAGGTCAGTGCGGTGCTAGCGCGCTTGCTAGCTAGGTGGGGGACGGCCTGGCGAGCGAGCGCGACGATGATCTCTGGCGGCACGGGCGCGGGAGAAACGGCGATGTGGTCGTCGGCGACACGCGGCGCGAGAGCACGGGCGCGTGTCTGGCGGGTTGCAGGGATGGTGGCGATGCTCAACGTGCCGGAGTGGGGTCTGGGGGAGGCGCAGAGGGATGGGGCGGCGCGTGGCCAGTGCATGTCCATGGGCGACGTCCTCGGCATGTGCTGGTCACTCTGGGCACGTCCGTTCCCGGCGGTGGCGTGTCGATCTCCGGCAATGGCGTTGCTAGGCAGTTGCAGTAGGTCTAGGTGGCGCCCAGGGACATGGTGGGCAGGGCTGAGGAGGTGAGGAGAGAAAGGGAGCTTGTGCACATGCATGTGGCCGGCATGACATGGCTATGCCATGTTTGGCTAGCTTCTCTAGGGTTGCTATGCATGGTGTAGGGAGAGAGGGGACAGGGGAGCAAGGTAGGGTTCAAGTGGAGGTAGCTTAGGGTGTGAAAAACACTATTTCAAATAGTGTTGAAAAGATGCCTATTTGCAAATTGCAAATTTTGCCAAAATTTGGTTTGTGCACTATGGTTCAAAAATTTGAAAATGGTGCATTTGGATAAGTTGCCAATGACCAGAGACAACCATGTGTGGTGGTGGGATTTTAAAAATCAAAGAAATGCAAATTGGCTCAAAGTGAGATTGTTGCATTTGATAAAAAGTTCCAACTTAGCATGAGCATAGAATTTGATCCAAGATGAATTTGACATGGTGGTCTTTACCAAAGTTCTTCTCATTCATGTACTCTTGGATGAGGTGCAAATAATTGGAAAAGTTTAGTTTGAAAAACTTGAATTGCAAGGGCTCAAAGTAGGGACCAGATTATAAATGGCAGATTTGACCACTATCATATGTGATCACAATTTGAGTTTGAATTTGATTTGATTTGTGTTTCTTTGATTCCAAAAGTTGTAATAAGTGTTTAGTAACATATTACAACTAATGGTGAAGGCTAAATTGGTCTAGGTCAAATATTTGGAAAAATGGCATAAACCATATGTGAGGGTTTTGTGATTTTCTACTTTTTATTCTTTTATTTTTCTTTGCTTCACTTTGACAAGAGTGAGGTTTATTTGGTGTTAGATTGAGTTGGGTAAAAGGTTCAAACCAATTTGGAGCAATGGAGGTGCCTAGGTCAAGATTTGATATTTTGGCTAAGTGCCACATATGCCTCTATGCATATGTTTTAATTCATTTTTGTTTTCTTTTTGGTTTCACCAAGATTTGAGTGGTAAGCCTTAAATTAGGTTTGTTGAGGTATTTTCAAACCATCTACCAAGGTAGACAAAGCAAAGGTTAGCATTTGCAAAAAGTAGCCATAGGCTTGCATATACCTTTTTCTTATTTAAGATCATTTCTTTTTATTTTGTTTTTCAAAGGTTGGTGACCAGAGGGATGAGGTTTAGGGTTTAGTGGGGTTCACAAAGGTTCACCACCATTTAGTAAAGTAAGAAAGGTAGGGTTCAAGATTTACATATTAGGGCTATATGCCCACATATGTCTTTTTATTTTATTTTGGGTTTCTCAAAATTGATCCCCTTTGTTTTGAAAAAGTTAGGGTTTAGGGTTTTGGGAAGGTGTTCAAAATAATAAACAAACAATCATGGCAAAAACACAAGGGTTAGGGATGAGCACTATGCATAGCACTCTATGTAAGAAAAGTTTTTGTTGGTTCTCATTTTTGGAAAAAGGAAATTCATTTTCTCTTTGTTTTAAAATTTGGGATGTTACAGAGAGAGAGTTGGCACTTGCCATGCACAAGACATGGCTGGCCTTCCTCCATAGCCAAGCAAAGTTGGAGCAAAGCCATTGTCAATGGACAATGTAGAATAAATAAGGGTGCTGATAATGATGGTTAGCAAGGTCAAGGATTGAATTTAGATTTAAATCGAGTGATTTTTCAGATAAGGGAATGGAGATAGGGGTTATTCAATAGAATGATCAATTTATCCTCAAAAAAAATAGATCAGGGTTAGGTGAGTGTGAGATGGTGGTGTTACATAGATCAAGGAGGTATATTTGATGTCCTATGGTTGCCATCTGAATTTTGAATTCATTTGGTAGGTAATTGAATCACCTCAATTAACAATAGACAGTTGGAAAGGAATTTAATTGAAATGGACTTTGAAAAAGTTGAGAGAAGCTAGGTAGAACATAGGATTCAAAATTTTCTACTTACTTTACTGATCAAGGTACAATTTCTCAAATTTAAAATAGGCAAGTGAAAACCAAGAGATGGTATAAATACCATAAACATGTATTTTGTCCCAAGAAAAAAATAAACAAGGAAATAAGATTATAAGGAAAACATTTTTGGCTGGCGATGAGGTGATATAAAATACCATCCACATTCCCTATTTTATTTGAGAAATAATTTGAAATATTTTGATAAAACTAGAAATAGTTTTGTGGTTAAAATAGAGGAGAAGGTAAATTAAGGTTTTGGAAAAGAAATAGAAATAACTTGATTTGAGAAATAATACTTTTGGGAAAGTATTTTCTCAAGGGAAGATGATTAATACATAATGTAGCCATCAGTCTCACACTTGGTTTTGTGAAAATAACACTTGAACTTAAGGAAAACCAAAGAATAGAGTGGGGGAAGGGATCTAGAGCTAAAACATGGAATAGGGTATAAGATCAAGTTGGAGAGATGGGGTGCAAGACTTGCATGGGACATGCAACACATGGAAGTTGTAGAGAGATTTGCATATATGAGATCCATGTCTTGAGTTCACCTATAACAATTGTAAGGGCTTAGGAAACAACTACCAAAGTTTAAATATTTTAACACTGCCAAAAACAGATTATTGACTTGGCCTCAAGACCATCAAAGATAAGTGGATAGATGAGTGATCTGGTTCAAGGCATAGGTAGGATTAGGAAGTGCACAAGACAGGGTAGGAGCAGGGCCAAGTGCATTGAGTCAGGTGGAAAAGGCTATATAAAGCTGGAGGCTCAAAAATTAAATTTGAAAAGAGTTTAAGACTTAGCCACATTTGGAGCTATGCCAAGGTTGATGTCAAGGGTGCAAGAGAAGGATATATTAAGGATAGATGAGTTTCAAAACTTGAGTAAACGATGGGGTGAGCTGGAGTACATCACAAGGAGGACCTCAAGGTAAGTTCATTCATGGTTCTAAACTTGGGAAGGATTTTAGTTGGTGAGTTGCAAAAAGGTTTTATCTCAAAAAGGGTTTTGCTAAAAGGTAGCTCAAAAAGATTTTAAACAAGCAGATCAAGGTAATTCGTCTTACTAAATCTTTTAGAAAAAAGTTTTTGTTCCCCCTGATTTTTGCACATTGGACACATAAACAGGGTTGCCAAAGTTGGGGTGTCACAATCAATCTCTTTCTTAGTTCAAAACATTTATATTTTCTAGCTACGTAATTCATGTATATCAATTTTTTCTTCCATAGGATATTTGAAATAAATAAAATTTGGGTTGATAGGACACTAGCTCTATCAATGGGCCTGTATTCATCCTCATGTAATTAATTGTTTTGGAGTGCTCTGCAACGTTGCTTAACATCACCGTAAAAGAGAACGGAAAGGAAGCATCAAGGTTATACTTAGGCACATCATCATTAAAGAGTTCAATGTCCATACTATTTTGGGTTTTTTTTTTAAGAATATCATGTGATTACCCAAATTATTTTCAGTCCAGTTCTACTACTAATCAAACTAATCATAATGAATTCAATCTATTTTCAAGAAATTTTGATGAACCCTATGTTGAACCACTAACCCCCAATTATAAAAAATTGTTCGGTCTCAATAACATTGGATGCAGACTTAAGAATGCAGGACTAGTGGATGTATTTTTTATCATTTCTCCTTCTTAACTACTTTTAATCATTCTAATTAACTTTTGTGCAGATTGAAATTATAACAATGTGGTATTTTCATCCATACGTTCATATACCTTGTGCTTCTGAAAAGCAATGGATTCTAATAGTCGCAAATTTCATCGACAAAAGATTTGATGTTGTCGGGCGTTAGGCATGGACCGTCGGGATAGGAAGACCCGAGTTACCCAGGTTCAGATCCCACAATGGCGGCGAGATCCTATTTCCTGCTATAAATCACTATATGGGCAACACATGCATAATTACAATGATGTGTATTGCGATCTGCTCTAAGGTCTTTGGTAGTCCAGCTTAAAAATCCGCTCGGTCCTAGGGTTACAGGGGAGAGTCACCAAACAAATTCACACAATTTTGTCTAATACAATTGTCTTTCTGGGGAAGAATTCGTTTCTTTAAAATATAATGTATGAATATTTTCTATTTTTTCATGTAACAGGTTGGAATTGCAGATAGATAAATTCTCCGGGTGACGATAAGCGATGGATGTTATAATATTCAGTGGATGTTTGCACAAATTTACATGCATAAATGTTTAGTTTGAAACACCAGAAATTTACATTTGTCAATTTTCTCAGAACCATTTTAGTACTGGATACTAAAAGTATTTAATGATGATTTTATAATGGATACTCGGTTTTTCGTTCCTATAACTCAAAAAAAAATCTGCTATATAAGTAACCAGAAACACATCAGATTCAGTGCCTAGTAACACACAGTACACAGCAGAGTTCTTCTAAGATGAGTATTGGAGCAGTTCGAAGGAACTGAAGAAACAGACAAGCAGTATAAGGAACAGTTGGAACAACACCAATCAGCTGGTTTAGTTCGAAGGAACTGAAGAAATAGTACGCGCGCATGATGACCACTTAAAAAACTATCTAAATCCGAATTAAAACAATAAATGAATGAATAGGCTAGATGGGCCAAACCCAAATCGCCGGGTCATGGGCCTGGAGCGCAATAGCGCACGCGTATATGCTCCCCAAGTGCGGGGAGGTGCTATACACCGACCGGGTCCGCCATCCCTATTCTCCGCTCAAAGCGGGAGCGAGCGCTCGCTCCGCTCAGAGCGAGAAGGAGTTGGGCCGGCCCATTTAGCGACGGAATTGGATTTGCTTCGTTTTTTTCTTCAGTTTTTCTCATTTTGACTGGTTTTTTTCTTCCAGTTTTTTGTTTTTGTCAATTTGTTTTTTCTGAACTTTGCAAACTTTAAACTTTTTCAAATTTGAACGTTTTCTTTTTAAGTTTGAACATTTTTAGATTTGAACTTTTTTAAATTTGAACAATTTTTAAGTTTAAACAAATTTTATTTTTTAAACATTTTTAGATATGAACATTTTTCGCGTTTGAACAATTTTCAGATTTGATCTTTTTCTGAAACTTTGCATACATTTTAATTTGATTTTTTTAATTTGTAACTTTTTCATATTTGAATATTTTTTAATTTGAACATTTTTTAATTTTGAACTTTTTTAGATTCGAATATTCTTAAATCTGAACATTTTTTATTTTTGAACATTTTTAGATATGAACATTTTTCGTGTTTGAACAATTTTCAGATTTGATCTTTTTCTGAAATTTTGCATACATTTTAATTTGAATTTTTTTCATATTTGAACATTTTTTAATTTGAACATTTTTTTTAATTTTGACATTTTTTAAATTTGAACATTTTCAAATCTGAACACATTTTTCGAGTTTGAACTTTTTCGAAATCTTAATAATTTCTAATTTGAACATTTATTAAAAAATTTAAATATTTTTCAAAATAAACCAACCAGAAAACTGACAAGGATTAGCATCCAGCGATCTTCCGTGCCGAACGACGAGAGCTCTTGCGACGACGGACGCAGATGGGCCAGCCCAGGTAGTGTTCCCTTACGCGATTTGGACCCCTCGCATCGCTAAAAGCGATATATAGGAGCACCCGACCGGGTCGGTGCGGATAGGGTGCCGCACACCCCCCGACCCGGCGGTTGTATAGTGGGCCGCGGCCCATCAGGTAATTTTCTTATTCTTTTCCGTTTCTGTTTATATATTTTCATTTTTATCTCTCAAAAAAAATTATTTTCGTTTTTAAAAAAGCAGAAATATTTATAAAATTTGTTTATTTTAAAATCCGTATGTTTTAATTTTTATGAATTTTTTTAAAATATAGTTTTCAAAAAATAAGAAAAAAACAATTTTCAGAAATTAAACATTTTTCAAATTTGAACATTTTTTGAATTTTATTTAAAATTTAAACATTTTACGAACATGAACATATTTTAAATTTGAATATTTCTAGAATATGAACATTTTTCGAAGATGAACATTTTTTTAACTTTGAACAATTTTTAGATTTGAATATTTTTCAAATTTGAACATTTTTTAGTTTTGAACAATTTTAAAGTTTGAACAGTTTTAAAAATTGAACATTTTTTAAATTTGAACGTTTTAGAAATTTGTAAAAAGAAGGAAAAGGAAAAAAAATGAAACAAAAAATAGGAAAAAGAAACAAAAAAGAAAGAGGAAAGCTAAACAGGAAACGAAAAAAGAAGAAAAAGGCCGAAATGGGCCGGGCCCTATACCCGACCAGGGGTGTGCGGCACGCCGTACACACCGACCTGGTCGGTGTATAGGATTTGCCCAAGTGACAGCTCAGTTTACTCCTAGTTTAATAGTGTGGGCTCACTTCGCCAAAACTGTAAATGGAGGCTGAGTTACACATATCTTTTCATGAGAGTGGATTTGGTGACCGGGTGTATACGTGAGCACGCGTTCATCACCGTTGGATTTAGTCCGCCACCGTCGGATTCTACCTCTCACTAACGGCCACTATACAGCTGTCCGTTTGTGTTTTTTGTGTGGGAAAAGCTGTACATGGACCCCACACTCTATCATCTCATCTTCCTTTCCCAATCTCCCCAATCCCATCAGGAGCGGAGCACCACCAGGTTCGGACCCGTACGAGCAGCTGGAGGTGGCCCGCAAGATCACCGCCGTGGCTGTGGCCGCCCGCGCCTGCCGCCTGGAGCACAAGGCCACCCGCCTCCGCCAGAAGCTGGCCGCTTCCGCGAAGAAGTGAAGGGACGACGGAAGGATTTCTCGGCGCCTTGGATCTGATTTGTCTTGGATGCGTCGGGAAGAAGCATGGTAAACACGAACTGCTCGGCGCTCCAGCTGACCTCCCCCGCCATCGAGCTCCAATCTAGCAACCCGCCCAACAAATCTGGCGCCACGGCCGCCGCCGCCAATGGCGTCCACGCCAAGAAGCTCACCAAACAGGAGTCGTTCCTGGGCGAGGTCGAAGACGACGCCGCCACGCTTCCCCACCCAGGCGCTCGCCGGTAGGGATTCCCCAGATCCGTCGGCAGCCCCAAGTGGTGCAGTAGTTCGCTGCGCCCCCCTCGTGGGGTACGAGCTGGCCGAAGCCTCGCTCCTCCTCTACCGCTCGCAGCAGCCACGCTTGCCTCCCTGTCCAGCCGGGATATTTCATCCTCGAGCTTCAGTCTTCCATAGTCAAAAAAACAAGAAGGAACAAATTGAATGAAAAGAAGAACTGATCTTTGTTTACACCTCAAAGTAATACAGAACAACTTGTTAATTGGGAGGTATTTACCTACATAAGAGCGACTGGGCGTTGGAGCCATTTCACTCGATGGAAAAAATCCACACGGAGCCAGATGCACCAAGCCTGCATCGACCGGCGGCCACCGTGCGCGCCCACCACTGACCCATCCCGAGCTCGATCCTAATCCTACATCCTACAGGGAGAAGGCTCCATGACCCAGGTCGGCCCCGCTGCCCCCAGCGGACGGGCGAACGACACCACACCACGCCTGGCCGTCGACCACCGCGTGCCCCTGCATGTCTCCTGTACGGCCATGAAGAGTCTCCAGCGGCGGGGAGCACGACGAGCTGCCGCTCATCGGCACCTACGGCGAGCTCGTGCACCAGGCGCTCGGCCGCCCCGCCAGCGTCGTGGACCAGCTGATGGGCAGCTCGTGCTCAGGAGCGGTCAAGCGCGAGCGTCGGCTGTCAATTGGATTTGGCATTTTTTCGATTTGGGGTCTGCTCGTGGCCAACTTGGGGGTCTGCTCGATTTAGGATCTGCTCGCGCGTGGAGGCGATGGGAATCACGAAGGGCGACGGCGGAAATCAAACTCTAAATTGCTTCATCTGCCCGTTCTAGAACGCTCGCCAGGAGGACCAAACAAACGGCAGGACACACGGTGTTAGACACGTGTCAGGCTGTAACCGCGTGCTCACGTATACACCCGGTCAGTAGGCTTCTTTTGATCTTTTCATTTTCAAAAAATTAAAAGTTCTATTTTGAAGTTTTAATTTTTCTTGACAAAAAATTATGTGTAGCCAATGATATATGCTACAAATATGCAAAATATTAATGCAAAATTATTTGTATCCTAGGATACACAAAAATGATCAAATCTGACAAGTTTTATAGTTTAAAAAATATGTATTTTTCACTATACTCAGATCCACACATTTCTTATTTTTTGTTAAATTATAAGAATTCCATATTGAGATTTTACACGTTGTAGATATCGTCATTGGCTACACCCAGAATTTTTTTCAATTTATTTTAAATCTTAAAAATATTATTTATGAATTTTGAAAAATAAAAGACTACATATATCTCGGCCTCCATTTGCCCACTCTCTATTAGTTTGTGTTTAAAAGAATTGGGCTTAGTTTGTGCAATGAGTTCAAACTTGTTCTCGGAAAATAAACGTGATGCATCCGGTGGTTTTAGGGGCGTGATTTTTCAGAGGCGTGATTTTCTGTTTCATTTTACCCTTCAAGGAGTAATAAACAGGCCAATCAAATTTTCACTAAGGTACCACCTCTCGTGTCTCTCCCAGGGCGTCTCTAGCGAAACCCTAGCCGATGTTGCCCCTACCCATCCACCCGCGCATCTCCCTGCCGCCGTCGGAGGAAGCCGTGGGGTAAAGTCCCGCCCGTTAGACTGTGGTGTGGGATCTCATCTCCGAGCGCACGCGACTAGCGACGGTGGGGGCCTCCTTCTCACTTGGTGGTGCTCTCGAAGGAGCTTCCGGCGGCCCTAGACAGCGCATCTCCTTCGGCGGAGGTGGACGGCGCGGCGGGGGGCCCGGAATTCTTCGGCGACCTTGGAAATTGTTGTGGACGCAAGGGAAGCACGACGCCTATTTCGGGGTACTCTCATCTTCGCGTGGTCCGAGTGGTGGTAGTGGTGCCCGATGAGATCTCCGGTCAGTTGTTGGGAATCGGTGGGCAGCGATGTGTGGGTCCACCAATCTGCTTAATAAGGGAGGTGGTCCTTGGGGTTTTCTCATGCTAAGATTGTGTTCTCCTTGATGCAGCCCCCGTTGATCTAACGGTGACGATTTCCATAAGGCTCCACCGACGATCTCTAGTGGTCGCTTGATACCTTAGATTGCTGGATTGGATAGGATTCAGTCGTATGCACCTGTATTCTGGCTGTGCGGATTCAGGAGAGAGTTACGCGAACTTCACTAGTTGTTGCCATCATGGGCTATGTCGGTTTTCGATTTCCATGGAGAAGATACTGGTGGAGAATGTCACGGCGGCTGAGGTTTGAGGTCTAGTAATGGTGGACCGAGTCTTCATGGGAATGAAGACTTTGCTCGATGTTTCTTGACTTGCAGCGGCGACATCGGCAAGCGGGGGCGGCAACACAAGAGAAGTACAGAGTCTTATCTTCCATGCTAAAATTCCAAAATCTTATCTTCCAGGTGTAATTTATACTATCTTCACGATATTAATATATTTTCATTATAAAAAAAGTTCTACTCGTTTTGGGAAAAATTAGAAGTTGCCATCTAGGTGTCCATTCCGAAATGGAGGAGCAAGATCACGTTGCGGCGATAAAATTCTCACGTGGGCGCGGTATAATATTCCGCAAAAAATAGGGACGTGGTTCGTTTCGGCGATGTTTTTCTTTCTATCTGACTTATTTGACTTAGTAGCACGATCTTATTCCTAGATCAAACAGTAAGTACATTAGTCGCACCGTCGTGCATCGTGTTGTTTTCCTCCATGGTACAGAGAAGGGTGGATTGACCATTTCATGGCTTCTCCGTGAGCTCGGCACGGAATCTTGACAATTGACTCGCACTTGCAGGAGGATTCACATGTTTCTCTCCCGACCTTTTCTTGCCTACATATTCATCACGCGATAACACCAGCTTATAGTCGACCCTTTCTATGATAATGCTCACGGCAGTGTCTCAGTTAACTGCACGCAGCCTACGCCCAATAACTAGAAATTCAGATGCAGCGGAAGGTTCAGTGCTCCCGTCAGAAACTCCTTACACCAACACTTAGCGTACGCCTTGTTCAGTTACGTCTACACAGACACAATATGGAACTATGGTGGTAGTTTGTTTCCTACACTTGTATTGTATCAGCACGTGCACAAACTGTACCACGATTGCTTTTCTTGTTTTACTCGATCTGTTCGAGACTAAAAATAGAAGCAAATATTACAGATTCCATATATTTGAAGCAAATGGTTTCGGTAAAAAATTCGGAGAATTTCCGGCAAATTTACACAAAGTTCACCCAGCAACCCTGCACAAAGCCTTCCTAAGGGCATCTCCAACGGGGCGACGCATTTCGGACGCTCAAAAATGATCGTGACCGTCCGTTTGCATCGACGCGCAGACATATTTTATCCGCGCCTCAGTTTGCGTCTGGGTGTGCTCCCACCGGGGCGGCCCATTTTTAGATATGCAACGTATTTAAAAATATAAAAAGTAGTACATTTAAATTTATAAAAACTATACAATGTAGATCTAGAAGCCTAGACTACTTGCTTCCGGACGGGCCGGCCCCGTCGTTGCGTCGCTCCTCCATCGCCTGCTTCTCCGTCGCCTCCCGTGCGGCTGCTATGGCTCGGTGCGCCGCCGCGTCCTCTTGCAAGCACTGCTCCAGCCTCGCGTTCGCGGCGTCGTCCTTGAGCGTCTCGAAGGACTCGACGATAGCCCTCTGCGCGCTCCGCCGCCCTCTCCTCCGGCGTAGGCGCATCAGGGTCATCGGAAGACCAAGATATCTCCGAGTCGGAGTCCTTTGCGGCTGCGGCGGCCGCCAGCCTACGCTGTTCCAGCTCGGCGTCGACCGCCGCATGGGCCGCCCGCTCCTCCTCTGCTTCCTTCTCCGCTTTAGCCAGGGCCGCGGCGTCCCTAACCGGGTGGAGGAGGTCGGTGCTGTCTTCGGAGTCGAACTCCTCGTCGGAGCTCGAGGCCGGGGGAGGTGGAGTGGGAGGTGAAGGTGGAGGTGGAGGCGCGGCAGCCTAGCCGCGTCCGGCGCTGCTCATGATGGATCTGCTAGGGCTGAGCGGAAGCGGCGCTACGGCAGCGGCGGCTAGGGTTTAGTGGGGAGGAGCTGAGATGCTCGCGCCCCTGTTTATATAGGTCGGAGGCAGGGCGACGGCTGCGCCACGCGTGGCATCGCCATTACTACGTGCGCAGAGGTAGGCGACGGCCGCGCGCCACGCGAGGCATCGCCATTTACGCGGCCGCAGACAGCCGAAGCGACGCCTCGACGCCAGTACTGGCGGAGAAGACGCATCGACGCTTGGTCACTACCAGGCGGGCTAGACAAAACGTCCGCCAGACGCGAGCGCGACCGCGGAGACGCAAACCTGACGCATATTTGGGCCAGGTTTGCGTCTCCGCGGACGGCCCGGTTACTTTGCGTCGCCCCGCTGGAGCAGAGTCCAGACGCATTTCCGGTCACGGCGGACGCAAAAGGTCGCTCAGCGTCTGTTTGCGTCGCGCCGCCCTAATCAAGAAAGTCCGAGCCATGAGCGCTACCTGCAGCATTGCATGCATCAGAGAACATCTCTCTCGCAGTCTCGCAGAATTTTTGCTAGCTTCATCTGTTACAGACTTACAGAGATAGAACATCTAGAATGATTTCTTGTCAGTTCATGGGGCTGAAAGGTAAAGGCCGTCGCGATCATACAAGTTGAAGAGTTCCAGCCCTTTCCATAAAAAAATGAAGTCTGGAAGTTGAAACGATGTGCCAGGTTTTGGTGCAATCATACGCACGGCTTCAACCGTCCTGAGCATGAGTTGGTGTTGATCAGTGGTTATACAGTTTGAAGACTTCCAGCACTTCGAATACGCATGTGCTATGGGCTTATGGTAGGTAGGCGATTATGAAATGAACTCTTATAGACTGTACGTAGTAACTTACTTCCTTAATTTTATCTAAGCCTTGGTTGTTGGTGCCTGGAGTTCTTGTTGCCGCCTTTGTCATGTCCGGGAGAGAGTCGCTGGCGCCTGGCGTACTTGGCGGACTATAGTGGCGATGGTCCACGCCAGCGGACCGATGTCGACCGGTTCTGTGTATGTCTGAAAATGAAAATTGACGACACTGGAGTGCAGAACAAAAGAGGCAGATATGCGTCATCCAGTCGGCTAGCGTCTGTTCGACAGTTTTCTTCCGTTTTTCGGGGGAAGATGAATTAGTCGACCGTTTGGCATCCATGGCAATGATTAGCGTTCTCATTTGGGTGTTCTTCCGTCACCTGCTACGTGGTAGAAATAGAATAAAGTTTACTAGATGTTGGTGAAATAATATTGAATCGAAATGGTCAGTAGTCTCCATGTTGGTTGGATATTTGGACCTTAATTTGAACGTTGTCATCTCGAGAGAAAAAACACTGAATTCACACTTCACCCCACTGCCGGAGCAGAGAGCAGCGAGAGGTCGAAATGAACAGGCGGTGACTAAGCTAAAGGTTCAATTACCAACATTCAGCGTTTACAGCGTCGTTTAAAGCCCATCAGCAGAAGAAGAAACTGAAAATGGATTACATACCACCAGCAAAGCACAACAGCTTACAGCAAACGATAAGCAATAGGAACATCCAGATCAGCAAAGCGTCAGAGGAGAGATTAAGTTAATCCTCTACTATAATTGACAACTGAACAAAAATAAAATAAAATACAAACGATCAAAGCTAACCAACCAACAAATCTAGTCAAAATAGAAGTGGTCTGATTTGGTGCCAAGGCAGAAAAGGCGCAGCTTCCCCCTCGTGTGCGGAGCTGCGGATAGACCATGACCGACCTAACAAAAAATCTCGACAAAGCCGTTAATATGAGACTAATCTTTTATCTTTTTGAAGAACTATCGGGACTCAAAATTAATTTCCATAAAAGTAAGATTTTTTGTTTTGGCAAGGCAAAAGAGGAGGAGGACCAGTATAAGCAGATCTTTGGATGTGATGCTGGACAACTCCCTTTTAGATACTTAGGTATTCCAATCCATTACAAAAAACTCAAAAATGCTGACTGGTATCCGGTAGAAACACGGTTTGAGAGTAAATTAGGATGCTGGAAAGGGAAGTTACTATCCTATGGAGATAGGTTAGTGCTTATTAATTCAGTATTAACTAGCTTACCGATGTTTATGTTGTCTTTCCTGCAAATACCCGTTGGGGTAAGAAAACGTTTGGACTACTATCGATCTAGATTCGTTTGGCAGTCCGACGAAAATAAAAGAAAATACCGGCTTACTAAATGGAATATTGTTTGTCGTCCCAAGGATCAAGGTGGACTAGGTATTGAAGTTCTGGATATCAAAAATAGATGTTTATTGAGAAAATGGCTTTTTAAACTTTTTAATGAGGATGGGGTGTGGCAGGAGTTGCTACATAACAAATACCTAAGACAGAAAACATTATCAGAGGTTTAACCGAAATCGTCTGACTCTCCATTCTGGAAAGGTTTGGTGGCTGTCAAACAGAAGTTCTTTTCCAGGGGTTTTTTCAAAATAGGTAATGGATTGCAGACCCGCTTCTGGGAAGCTACCTGGTTAAGCAAGACTCCTTTAGCTCAACAATATCCTTCGCTATATAATATTGTTCATCATAAGAATGTCACCGTTGCACATGTATTAGATCAATCACCGCTGAATATTACATTTAGAAGAATGTTAAATGGTAATAAATGTACTCTATGGTTGCAACTATGTAGGAAATTAATGGCCGTACATTTGAATAATGACGAAGATCGTTTTGTTTGGGATTTGACACCAAATGGTCTGTTTACAGTTAAGTCAATGTATGAAGATCTTATGTGTGATCATACCCCCTTTCTGAGAAAATATCTATGAAAGGTTAAAATTCCGTTAAAAATTAAGATTTTTATGTGGTTCCTGAGTAATAAGGTGTTATTGAATGCCCTTTAACTAAACTATTATGGCGTACGGTTAATTTTACCTTTGATCTTCCACCTCCCACCAATATTATTAATATGTTTGGTAATTGGTTAAATGGAGTAGATAGACAATCTAAAGCGTATATCCGTATTGGGGTCTCTGCTTTATGTTGGTCTATTTGGAGGAGCAGGAACGATATAATTTTTAATAAAAAACCTTCTTTCCATTTTTTGCAGGTTATCCATATGGTCTCCCATTGGGTCCAGCTTTGGGCCTTGCTCTCACCGGAGGGATAGCGGGATGCTATGGTTACTGGATGCACACGTATCCTGATGGTCGCTCAGGATATCTTGTGCCAGCCTGGTTGGCGGCATACTAGAAGGATATATTGAGTGTCGTTTTTAGTATGGTGTTTTCTCGAAGGATGATTCTTGTATCATTCCTAATGTTGCGTGAGTTGTAAAACTTTAATACTTGGATTTTAATAAAAAGCCGTATGCATCATCATGATGCAGAAGCCGGGGAATACCCCCATTTCGAAAAAAAAATCATTAGGACCCTGCCTCTCCCTTTCGCATGACGCATTCTCGTCACCAACAAGCACCATCAGCACTAATATTTTTCAGAACACATGAAGAGCCGTGATAACTTCTCAGACAGAAACAATGGTTTCTGAAGCAGCTTAGGAATATGAACTGGGTCGGAATAAACTAGCTAGCTAGCAAGAGATTCCCAAAGTCTTATCGGTAACGCGCAATTCGTGCAACCCTGTCCCGAATAATCAAAACAGGCGAAAGACGGAAGACTAGAATAAGTAATTAAGCGCAAGTTGGAATTTTTGGTGTCTCAAGCAGTGCCGTGGGTAAGTGGTGGCGAGGCTCTTCAAGCAACTCGTTCGTACAAGGCTAATTTACTACTGATCCCTAAACTGCTAAACAGATACTAGTTCGTTTTGATTACCAAATTCGAATGTGCTTCCGGATCGAGTTGACTATACATCTTCTTGATGTTGCTTCAAGTGAACTGCTCCAACCACGCATCTTTATATCTAGCTATACATGGCGATGGTGCATGCACCCCTTGACCTTGCATTGTGCACTCTGTCTGGCGTCTGTCATGCACTGTCTCAGACGTACAGGTAAACTAAACACGGTTAGCAGAACCAGTAAGAAAGAAAGACACCAGCAGGTCATATCTAAGAGCATCTCCAGCCCTGCTCCCCACGTCCAAATCCGGCGATATTGTCGTCCGGATTGGAGGAAAATTTGGCCTGGGGAGGCCCATCTTCCCAGCCGCGAGCCCAGGATGGATGTAACGGACTTCGGCGAATTCAGACAAAATTGACGAGTTCATTCAAACATAAGCGAATTTTAATGATATTTAACATATAGAGGCGAGTTCGTGCATAAATAGGCCGAATTCGTACATATATTTGAATTCGGCGATTGGCAAACTAAACTTAAACTAAATAGCGGCCTACTACATGCCGAAATGGCGGTAGAAGGACGTGTAGTCGCCGCCGTCGTCGTCGTCGCTCGAGCCGGCGTTGTCCTGGGGCGGCGGAGCCTCGTACCAGCGGCTCGTGCCCTGGCCAGCATCGCCGGTGCGTCGCGGCGACGGAAGGTACATGTCGTCGTCGCTGCTCTCCTCGAGCTTCACCACCTCCCTGGGCGCGGCGTTCCTAGCGGCGGATGGTGCGGCGGCGCGAGCGGCGAGTTGACGCGCGGCGGCCAGATACAGCAGCCGCCGCTGCTGCTCCGCCTCCTGGCGCTTCCAGTCGCGCCTGGACCAGTCCAGTGCAGCGTCGTTCGCGCGCTTCTCCTCCTCCATGTCCTCCAGCGACCTGGCGATCGCCTCCGCCATCGCGGCGTCCTCCGCGCGCTTCGCCTCCTCCTCGGCGAGCTGGTTTGCAGCGGCCTCTTTCTTCGTCTTCTTCCGGCCGCTCTGCGGAGCGGAAGGCTGGTCGCGGATGACGAGGGCGCCGCTGCTGCGCCCTCTGGTCGGCGGTGGCGACGCCGGTTCCTTCTTGGCGGTCGCCCACTCCTGCTTGACGGTTGCCGGTGTCGACCCGCCGGACCTGGACGCCGACCGCGAGCCAGACGAGGAGGAGGATGACACCATCCTCCTCGGCATCCAGGAACTACCGTGCCGGCGCGACACGGTAGGCGCCACCGGCGGCGGCATCCCCAGGATGGGGGAGTTCCCGTCCTCGATGTGCGCGAGCACATTTGCGAGGGTGCGGTCAGGCGCGCTCCACCATCGGCGGCGGCCGGCGGCGTTATTCCTTGCCGGAGGAGGAGGAGGGCCGTCGTACGCCCGGATTTCGCGTTCATACATGCGCCGGAAGAACGCGATCCACGATTCGTGGTTGTCGGAGAAGAAACGCGGATCCACGCGCTGCTCGTCACTGAGAGTGGCGAGCACCTCGTTGATCGCCGTTTCGAGTGCGCCCCCCCCCGTTGACGGCGGCGGGATCGGCACGCCGCCTGCGCTCAGCCTCCATCCCCCCGGTGCGCGGAAGTCCGGCGGCGCCGGGTAGCCCGCCGCGTGGAGGAGCCGTCCCTCCCATTGGTGGAGAGAGCGGCAGCCGAAGCCGTTCTTGGCCGCACCGTCGTTCGCCATTGCTACCTCTTCGAGTTCGGGGGAAGATTTGGTGGAATGCGAGAGAGAGGAGAAGTGAATGCGGGGCAGACGCGGTAGTTCGGCGATAAATAGAGGTAGGCGCGCGTGATACCGAGGCGACGGCATTAACTCGCCGCGTGGAAGCTACGCGGCCGGCGAATACTGACCGGCGGCAGGCTTTTACAGCGTGCGGAAGACGATGCGATGAGGACGACGATCGTGGTCTCTCGCCGACAAGTTGGGGCCACCAGACGCGCGGGAAGTTTCCTCGACGTTTCGCGCGCTTTCGTTTTGTCCGGAGTCCCCGACCGCTCCCCGTGGGGGCCGGGGATAGCGTGGGATCGCCGGATGAATTTAGGCCCAAATCCGGGCGAAAACGAGGAACCGGGCGCGCGCCTGGGCCGAATTATGCCGTCCGGATGGAAAAAATGTCCCTCGGGGACCTAGTCGGGGAGACGAGTTGAGATGCTCTAAGAAAACAAGGAATGTAGAAAGAGGAGTCTAGCAAAGCTTTTGCCCCCTTCTATTAAAAACTTGTTTTCCCGGAATCCCTCTGCCGTCAGGTTCTACTCGACTCCACAACGCTGCTGACATGAGAGATCCAGGTGCAGAGTCGAGACACTGACAAAACAGTGAAAAACTATTTTTACATAGATATTACTTTACTTAAAATATTAAAAATTTGGTGGCCATAGTAGAATAAAATTTAGAATTACATACTTTTAATAACACGAAAATAAACTTTTATATACATGTTATGCTAAAGTTATAATTATACTAAACTTTTATACTTATTAATAGTTTTTAACATATTGCAGTTTTCACAAATATATGTTGTATACAATAATGTTTCTAAATATTTATTATTTTGTTTTCCATTATATAGTTACAATGTATAGCAGTGCAAGTACATCTAAGTTACATAATTTTTTTCGTTTCTACAATACTTCCCTTAACAAGAGAATCGTATGCCGAGGAAGGTATCGCAAATGGTGTCAGCTATAATGTGCAAACGGTTTTTGTCTGGGAAATCTTTTATAGATATTTTGGTCGTCAAATGTTCGGAAGTTCAAGTTCGAAATGAGAAATGAAAATCTTCACGCCGTTTACCTCCTTGCCTATGAAATGTGTCGCCTACTCTCCCCTCCGGCGACCTACCTACCCACCTCTGCACCATGCCTCCCTATCAATCCACTCTAGGTTGCATCGACCTTGCGCCGTCAGATGCGGAGGAGGAGCATTGCTCACAGTACAACACTGCTGGGGGAAGCATCATCGACCTCACGAGGTCTAACTCGGAGGAGCACGCTCCAGAGCAAGAGAGCACGTTGCAGAAGATGATGATCTGGCCGGGATGGAGAAGGACTTGGAGGAGAAGATGGTGCTGGAGCAGTCCATCGAGTCGGCGCGGTGTGAGGAAGAAGTTGTGCATTGCATGATGCAGGACTCCTTCGAGACTCTACGCGAGGACCGGCTGCGTGCATAGCTGCATGCCAAGAAGAAAGGTAAAGAAGGTCGGCCGCGCAGTGCATGTTCCGCAATTTCCCACCGACGAGCTTGCTCAGCTGTAGATGACTGCGCTAGCAAGGTGTAGGGCCACCTTCGAAGCAGAAGCATCAGAAACTAGCGGCCAGTGCGCTGACGATGCCGAGGCATCAGGCTTCGGATAGGGCGTAACCGTCGACTATGAAGATGCATCATACACTAGCGTCATCTACGTCTCATCTCGTGATGAGAAGGACGTTTAGTACTTAACATAGTTATTTCCAACTTTATTAGCCCCTATATATGAATGTAATGTGAAGTTAACACCTGCCTTTTTTGTAACAGGAAGGACAACCATACTTGATTGATGCTCTTCCGACTGATGCTCAAATATTATTGATGGTCTTTTGTAAAAGGAAGAGAAACGGCCAGTTTAATTGGTTCCTCTCCGGTCTAAGCCAAAATATATTATGAACTATTCTTCAAAGATGAATTGTGCGCGATATAAACTTATATAAGTGCAAACATAGAGCAAACAGCCTAGTTTAAATGAATCGTGTGTGGAGGCGCAGGTGTAAAACTATCATGCATGTGCAAAGAACGCATACGACTTTGTACAACATTAATGTGAGCAAATGTACATAGCGCACACGATTTTCCTTGCGCAAAGCGTGTACGATTATGAGCCATACGAGCCCGTCAAACGCAACCCTACCATTTCTTTGGGATATATAAGAACCACCAAGGTCTGTCCAGACTCACTCCACGATAGCTGTCTATCCAGATTTAGGAAAACGCAGGTCACCTTGCTCCCCTTGAACACGTGGTCGGTCGGTGTGTCGGAAGCTGCTACATAGCTTCCGCAGTCGTCCCTTGCCGGAATGGAGTTGACGTCGCCGGGGGCTTCTTCATCGATTGCCTTGGACGAACCTCGCCGTCGAAATCCGATACCACCGGTGAAGCTATCTCGTCCTCGCCAGCTCCATCTTCTCCCGGAGGTATAGGTTCTTTCTCATGATTTTTTATTTAAGTTGACCACCGCGTAACACAGTTAGTAAGCCCGGATGCATTAGAACATTGTGTTAGGATCGGCGAGTTTCGGTTCTTTTAATCACTACCACGGTTAGAAAGGCGGGTTTCATTAGAATATTGTGAAGTCTGGATGTTGTGTTCTATATGTTATACTGTATGCAGTGCCCGATCTACTCTTAGCTAAAGGGATGCACCATGTTCTAGCTGGATTGAAATACTTTGTTAAATAATAGCATTTTTGTGTATTGTTTGATGTATATGTTCATGTGTACAGCATAGATTCACTAGATTCATTGTGTAAGCACAATTAATGTCATGTGTTAGATCTACATATTACTATTTTTTCAATCTGCCTCCTATAGTTAACTATAGCTATCATCTTATAACATGGATTTTATTTTGGTGACACTTCTGTTGCGGTCAGAAACCCACCGGCGGGCAGCGACGGGCAACACCGTAGAGCCGGGAATCTCCCAGGACTGCGGCTGGCCCTGGTCCCTCCGAGCGACGGCCCGCAAAGCCTTCGGCACGCACGTCCGATGCTGATGAAAGGGCGTGCCACCTGACCTATACCTGGTCAGGAAGGTGTTGGATGTGCCTCGCTTAGTTTCCTACATGGCATACACGTGAACATTAAATACGAGCCTCGACCGGCTCTCAGGTTATCCTGTGAATCGGCTCAAGGAGCCGATCCACCCATGATGCGTACGAGGTGTACGATCAGATGGTGGTCCTGCTTGATCAAAATAAAGCTAAAACGACCTACTACGATTTAGGGTTTTCACCGCATAATCGGAACATCATACTCGTGATTGAGCCTGGCGGCCACGCACGGTGATCGTAAACCGACCCTAGACAAGGCCTAAAAACCAACACGAAGTTGATCCTCGGAACATCCTGTCTAGGGCTAGCAAACTACACCCTACGCGCCACTTGGATCCTTCAACCCGTTTGTAAGGCCTAACCATGCAGATATTAAACTAATCCTTGAAGAACACGGAGCAATCATAACGGATCGGATCTACTAAATAATGATCAAGCGGGGTGCCGCCCTTACACCCAAGATAGGTGTAAGGGCGGCTAGATGCCTAAGGGTTGCACGACGATAGCATATGATATGATGAACAATGCTAACCCTAAAACATCTATGATAACTACGTTGCTCGCCATCAAAAAGGCTTCAGTACGAGCAACGCATGAACGACGAATAAACGTGTGCTACCTAGATCGCAAGATGCGATCTAGGCAGCATGATGCTTACCCGGAAGAAACCCTCGAGACGGGGGAGTTGGCGATGCGCCTAGATTGGTTTGTGGTGAACGTGATTGTTGTCTATTTCATAAACCCTAGATACATATTTATAGTTCGTAGACTTTCTATCGTGGGAATAATCCCAACCGGGCACGAGCCCAAACTCTATCTAACCGACACGTATCCTACTATGTTACAGATACACGGGCAAACTAGCCCAAACTTGGTATACAAGGCCGATTCATGTATTTCTTCCATGTATATTCTTCAAGCCCATCTTCAATCGCGGCCCACCTCTGATCCGGTCAAATTCTGGTGATAACACATGCCCCCCTTGTTTTGGAAATGACAATTCCAAAATCATTATGCTTTTCCTTCATCGGGTCATGTCGTGGCAGAGCAGAACCGCTGCAGAGTTTTTACCACGTCACCTCGCCTCCTCAGCTTCTCTGCGCGAATCGACAGATTCGGCATCATGTCCTCGAGAACCGTCATGGCACTTAATCTCCACTATCCCCTCTTTATTTATCTGTGCCGAACGGTTCGCCACTTCATCCCCTTGCTCTGTTCTGTCCATCAGCACCCAAAAAACCCTCCTTCTCTGTAGCAATGTCTTCCTCTTCCTCTACCTCCTCGGGCCTCTCCTTCCAATCACTCGTCGGGTCAGAAGGTGACTTACCTCTGACCGATGGGGAGGACAACCTCGAGTTCCCCATCGAAGGGGAGCTGAAGAGCGAGAGCGAAGACGACCTCCACTCCTGGGCGAACCCCACCTCCTCCGACAAGGAGGAGGAAGAAGAAGAAGTAGAGGAGGAAGAGGAGGAGGATGATTCCTCCTCCTCCGTCAAGTATCCGCCGGCGAAGCGCTCCCGCGCGTGGGCGGACAGCGAGGACGATGACGATGACGAGGAAGGAGAGGAAGAGGAGGAGGATGATTCCTCCTCTTCCGCTGGGTATCCGCCGACGAAGCGCTTCCGCGCTTGGGCGGACAGCGAGGATGATGATGATGACGAGGAAGAAGAGGCTCCGGCCGAGGGCTAGGGCAGCAGCGACGAGGATTTCTCCGGGAGTAGCGCCAGCGGCAGCTCCGATGCCGACGACGAGGCTAGCAAGGATTAGCAATGTAGGATTAGTAGTCCCTGAGCAATCGGCTCTTCTTTTGTTCTTCCTTTCTTGAGCAATCGGCTCTTCACTGTAAAAATCCTCTCTTATTAATGAAGAAGAAATTTCTCAGCTGATTTTGTCTTTTTACCAATTTTGCCGATTGCTAAGATAAGTTAACAAATCAAGAGCCGATGGTAGTGCATCACTATGGTCTCCTTCCAGCAACTCTAGTGATCTAGCTCTGCAACAACCCACCACTTCCGAAGGGACTTATGATGCAGGGTCAGCCGATGACACTCCAATCGGCTTTCAAAACAGAGTGCCTACCAAATCAGCTGCCCCCCGAGCCTCAGCTAAGGCGAGAACGGCGGTGAGGACATACCGTTCAGACAAACGGACCCGAACTTGGGCGAATCCGAGCAAACTTGCACCATCGATCCCTTTTCTTCCGTTGAAAGCCGATATTGAAGGTGAAACATCAACGGCTTATCCGACAAAGGGTTGGAAGTCCTCGAAGAGAAGGGTTGGAAGGCCATCTGCGTCTTGAACATGCAGTGGGTAGATCCTGTGTAATTGTGCTAGAGTCGATGGCCGTGCATCGGCTGTATATCATGAGAATTTTTTTTTACGGGCCGATTTTTCCTATCGGCCCCCAATGTTTCACTGCACAGGTATCGCACATGTTCATCCGATTAGGTGCCCCCGAGCCGATTCTGCCAGGTAACTGCTGATATCGGCTCTGTGGTTAGCCAAGGCACTATATGTGAATGTCGGCTCTGTTAGGACCAGTGTGGACTTCTTCCAGCTCATCAGCCGACGCAAACCCATTGCCCATTAGATCGACATTGAACCCAGGCAGAATGAATGGTGAGGATAATTTTGGCCGATTGCTGGAATCGGCCTCCATGTTGAATTGCTCAATGAAGGTTTTACAATGTTCCTCCATAGATCCTTGGGGCCGATCACATGGATCGGCATCGCCACGTTTGTCCATAGATGTTGCTCTTGTTACACGGTCAGGCCGGTGGATAAAACCAGCCTAACCCCGTCCTTTGTCACGTTGATGCGCTCGCGATCGTCCAAATTGATGCACGAGAGTGGCTCTTGGCCTGATGTCTCCCAAACGTTCATGCCAGCCGTTGAAATCTCGGCTGAATCATCTGCGTGGACGATTTCTACTTCATCTCCATCCCACTATATTAGGCATTGGTGCATCATGGATGGAATGCAACAGTTGGCGTGGATCCAATCTCTCCCTAGTAGGACAGCATAGGTGCTCTTGCTGTCGACAATAAAGAACGTCGTAGGGACGGTTTTCCTTCCTACGGTTAGATCCACGTTCAGAACACCTTGTGCGTCAGATGCTTGGCCGTTGAAATCGCTCAGAGTCACATTGGTCTTGATTAGATCCGAGCTAGAGCGTCCCAACCGACGTAGCATGGAGTATGGCATAATGTTGATCGCCGCTCCGGTGTCCACCGGCATCTTGTTGACGAGGCTGCCCATTGATGTAACCTCGCAAGTACGGGGCCTTCGGATGCCTGTAGCTTCTTTCTCGTGGCTTCTCAAAGATGACCGGCCGTGGGCCGCAGATCAAGTTGTGCCACGGGTGCTTCGTCTAATCCCGGAGCACTAAACTCCGTTGGAAGGATGAAGACCATGTTTGTGCCGGCCGATGTCTCATCATCGGCTTTCTTTTGTCGCGGGCGCCACTCTTTCCTTTGTGGCCGACCTTCTTCGTCCGGGGTTCGCTGAATTTTAGCGGCCGGATCAGGCCGCGCCTTCCTCAACGTGTGCAGGTATAACCTTTCGGCTTCCTCCAAACCACGTAGTCGCTGAACCCTTCGCTTTTGGGAACGGCTGAGCCCATCAGGGCACCACCTTGGCCGATGATACTTGTCTTCTTCTTCATCATCGTCCTCTAGTTCCTCGAGATCTTCCACCCGAGCGGACTCAGCGTGCTTGTTCCGAGGCGGGAGAGGCCCTAGACGTTTGAACACGGACACGTTAGCTGCATCCTTCTTCTTCTGTCTACATTCTGGGCAGTTGCCGATTGTAGGCAATCGGCTCATTCCCGAATCCCAGCGAGTGTCCGAAGAAGGGGCAGTCCCAGTGCCTATCCACGTCGTCTTGCTCTCTCGACTTTTCCTTGGCGTGGCGCTCATATCTGTCCTCGTCGTGATCATGCCGACGATGTCTCCTGGCGTCCCTAGCCAGACGATCTCTTTCATCATCGTTGTTGTATCGCCGGCGTTGGTCGTATTGACCCACATACTTGTTGAGGAGGTGATCAGAGAGAGGTCGTTGGTATCTTACGTTCCTCACTTCTCCCTCTGTGATGTAGCGCTTGCCATCGTGACGGAGCCGATCGCGTGGAGCGGCTTCCTCTGTGTCCTTGCTATGAGAGCAGCTGCCCTCATCTCCGTCCTTACCAGAGTGGTGCCCAGGTCCTACCATGTTGATGTTGCACGAGAATCCTGGCTGGCACCCTCCATGGTAAGTGCACTCCACCATGTTAACGGCGGGGAAGGGGTGAGTGTCGACCTTCATGGCGTACTGGTTGAAAATTAGCCGCCCTTGTTCTATCGCCATTTGGACTCGCCGACGCCACACCCTGCGGTCGTTGGTGGCGTGGGTGAACGTGTTATGCCACTTGCGGTATGGCTTTCCGTTCAGCTCCTGCACCGTAGGGATCTTGTGGCCTTCGGGTAACTTTAGCCGCTTCTCCTTGAGTAAGAGGTCGAAAATCTGCTCGGCTTTGGTCACGTCGAAGTCAAACCCTTTTGGAGGACCTTGTGGCTTAACCCATTTACGGGACACGGGGCTTGCCCCCGAGTCCATTCAGCCACTGCTACCTCTTGATCTCCCGCAACACCTTCATCTTCATCCGCCTCAACCAGGACCACCGCACGCTTGAGTTTATCCCGGTAAACATCCGGGTGGCGCCGTTCATATGCGACGACTTCGCACCATGTGCGCCGGTGAAGGGTAGTCTCGCTTGGGAGGCCACGTCCTTGATCGATGATGAGAGACCCACCACCGCCAACTCGACCGCTTCTTTTTCACTCACATGAACCGAATAGCATCGGTTCCTAACGGTCCTGAAGCGCCGGACGTATTCTGCCACTATTTCCCGCGCTTCGTCGTACTTGTGCTAGATCGGCAATGCCAGCCTCGGAAGCCTCCGAGTGATACTCGTATGTGGAACTCGCTCTTCCAACCGCTTCCAAGTCCGGATTGAGTCCGGTGGCAGCGATGTGTACCACCCGAAAGCCGATCCCGTGAGGGACCGTGCGAAGAACCTCACGCGCAGCTCGTCCGATGCTGAGATCGTGCCCGGCTGTGCCAAATATCGGCTCACATGCTCGATGGAGCTGGAACCATCTGATCCATTAAACTTGGTGAAATCAGGGAGCCGATATTTGGGTGGTAGCGGGATCAACTCGTACTCGTTGGGGTACGGCTTGGAATAGCCGATTGTTCTCCTATTCGGCATCATGCCGAACTGGTCTTTCAGGATTGTACAAATCTGATCCGCGGTGATGGCTGCAGGCGTCGAACTCTGAAGATTCGCCGGGGTGGCATACTTAGCCAGCCATGCTTGCTTTTCCAGCTCTGAGCCAACCGCAGGAGCTGAGCTCGGAGGTTTGTCGGAGTGGCATACTTAGCTAGCCACGTCTCGCTTCTCAAGATCTGTTCCCGAAGTTCCTCCTCGCTGTTCCGGAAGTCCCTACGGTTGCGGCCTCGGTTCGAGAGCGCCCGATTCATCGCGGTCCGGCACGTATGCGCACGTGTATCCGTGAGGGATCTCCTTGGGCGCCTCATGCAAGAATTGGTAGTCACTAGGGTCACCACCGATCTTGTAGACGACGTATGCCGATGAACTCGGCACTTCGGTGCTGCCAACGCGAACGGCAGCGGTGGACGGGACCGGAGTGGAATCTCTCCTTGGTGAGTCCCCGAGCTGGTCCCGACGGAGAATACCGATGGCTCATGATTTCCTGGATCACGCGCGAGCGACACGCTCCAAAGTGTTCACCGGGCTCTCGGAATGGCGGTGCGGCGAATGAGCCACCATGAAGTTAATCTCCTGCCGCGGCGACTCGGTGCGTTCTTCCGACGGGGTGGACAGGTCCACTCCATCGAGCGCGCCTTCAGGTGAGAACCCTTTCCACCCGATGCCATGTGAGCGGGTTCCGTGAAAAGAGCCGATGAGGTCGGCTTTGAGGACCGCTTTGATCTCATCATGCTTCTTCTTGAGCTCCTCGGTCGGATCCTCGTACTTGACCGGAGTGCCTTCCGCCATCTCGGATGTAGATGGCGATGCGGTTGATGTCGAAGATTGTCCCACCGGGCGTGCCGGAATGTGTTGCGGTCGAAACCCACCGGCGGGCAGCGACGGGCAACACCGTAGAGCCGGGAATCTCCCGGGACCGGGGCTGGCCCTGGTCCCTCCGAGCGACGGCCCGCAAAGCCTTCGGCACGCACGTCCGATGCTGATGAAAGGGCGTGCCACCTAACCTATACCTGGTCAGGAAGGTGTTGGATGTGCCTCGCTTAGTTTCCTGCATGGCATACACGTAAACATTAAATACGAGCCTCGATCGGCTCTCAGGTTATCCTGTGAATCGGCTCAAGGAGCCGATCCACCCATGATGCGTACGAGGTGTACGATCGGATGGTGGTCCTGCTTGATCAAAACAAAGCTAAAACGACCTACTACGATTTAGGGTTTTCACCGCATAATCGGAACATCCTACTCGTGATTGAGCCTGGCGGCCACGCACGATGATCGTAAACCGACCCTAGACAAGGCCTAAAAACCAACACGAAGTTGATCCTCGGAACATCCTGTCTAGGGCTAGCAAACTACACCCTACGCGCCACTGGATCCTTCAACCCGTTTGTAAGGCCTAACCATGCAGATATTAAACTAATCCTTGAAGAACAAGGAGAAATCATAACGGATCGGATCTACTAAATAATGATCAAGCGGGGTGCCGCCCTTACACCCAAGATAGGTGTAAGGGCGGCTAGATGCCTAAGGGTTGCACGACGATAGCATATGATATGTGATACGTCTCCGACGTATCGATAATTTCTTATGTTCCATGCCATATTATTGATGATACCTACATGTTTTATGCACACTTTATGTCATATTCGTGCATTTTCTGGAACTAACCTATTAACAAGATGCCGAAGAGCCGATTGTCTGTTTTCTGCTGTTTTTGGTTTCAGAAATCCTAGTAACGAAATATTCTCGGAATTGGACGAAATCAAGACCCAGGGTCCTATTTTGCCACGAAGCTTCCGGAAGACCGAAGATGAGTCGAAGTGGGGCCACGAGGGGCCGCCACCATAGGCGGCGCGGCGTGGCCCAGCCCTTGGCCGCGCCGACCTGTGGTGTGGGGCCCTCGTGTGGCCCCCACATTGCCCTTCCGCCTACTTAAAGCCTCCGTCGCGAAACCCCTGATGCGAAAAAACACGATACGGAAAAAACCTTACTGAGACGCCGCCGCCGCCAATCCCATCTCGGGGGATTCTGGAGATCTCCTCCGGCACCCTGCCGGAGAGCGGATTCATCTCCCGGAGGACTCTACACCGCCATGGTCGCCTCCGGAGTGATGAGTGAGTAGTTCACCCCTGGACTATGGGTCCATAGCGATAGCTAGATGGTTGTCTTCTCCTCATTGTGCTTCATTGTTGGATCTTGTGAGCTGCCTAACATGATCAAGATCATCTATCTGTAATACTCTATGTTGTGTTTGTCGGGATCCGATGGATAGAGAATACCATGTTATGTTAATTATCAAGTTATTACATATGTGTTGTTTATGATCTTGCATGCTCTCCGTTATTAGAAGAGGCTCTGGCTAAGTTGATGCTAGTAACTCCAAGAGGGAGTATTTATGCTCGATAGTGGGTTCATGCTCGCATTGACACTCGGGGAGTGACAGTAAACCCCTAAGGTTGTGTTGTGCTGTTGCCACTAGGGATAAAACATTGATGCTATGTCCGAGGATGTAGTTATTGATTACATTACGCACCATACTTAATGCAATTGTCCGTTGTTAGCAACTTAATACCTGGAAGGGGTTCGGATGATAACCTCGAAGGTGGACTTTTTAGGCATAGATGCGGTTGGATGGCGGTCTATGTACTTTGTCGTAATGCCCAATTAAATCTCACTATACTTATCATGACATGTATGTGCATTGTTATGCCCTCTCTATTTGTCAATTGCCCGACCGTAATTTGTTCACCCAACATGCTTTTATCTTATGGGAGAGACACCTCTAGTGAACTGTGGACCCCGGTCCATTCTTTAATACTGAAATACAAATCTGCTGCAATACTTGTTTTTACTCTTTTCTCTGCAAACAATCATCTTCCACACAATACGGTTAATCCTTTGTTACAGCAAGCCGGTGAGATTGACAACCTCACTCGTTTCGTTGGGGCAAAGTACTTTGGTTGTGTTGTGCAGGTTCCACGGTTGGCGCCGGAATCTCCGGTGTTGCGCCGCACTACATCCCGCCGCCATCAACCTTCAACGTGCTTCTTGGCTCCTCCCTGGTTCGATAAACCTTGGTTTCTTTCTCGAGGGAAAACTTGCCGCTGTGCGCATCATACCTTCCTCTTGGGGTTCCCAACGAACGTGTGAAATACACGCCATCAAGCATATTTTCTGGCGCCGTTGCCGGGGAGATCAAGACACGCTGCAAGGGGAGTCTCCACTTCCCAACCTCTTTACTTTTTTTTTTGTCTTGCTTTATTTTATTTACTACTTTGTTTGCTGCATTATATCAAAACACAAAAAAATTAGTTGCTAGCTTTACTCTATTTACTGTCTTGTTTGCTATATCAAAAACACAAAAAAATTAGTTACTTGCATTTACTTTATCTAGTTTGCTTTATTTACTACTGCTAAAATGAGTAATCCTGAAGTTGAAGTTCGTTCATTTAAGCAACAAGGGGGAGAATGTTTAAAAGATGCTTGGTATAGAATTAGTGATGCCCATAATAGGTGCACTAAGAAACACTCCACCACTATCCTACTCGAGAATTTTTATGTTGGTATCTCTAGCTGGAATAGATATGTTCTTGATTGTCTCGCGGTAGGTAACTTCCTAGGTGCTCCCGCTTTAGAAGCTAGTTGCATTATTGAGAGTTTATTTGGAACTCCACCTGTTAATGAAATTAAAATTGAAACCTCCCTCGAGGATGTTATGAAAAAATTGGAAACCATAGAGAAAATTTTTAGTGTTGAAACTAAGTTGGAGATGTTACTTGATAAAACTGATAAACTTGATAAATCCTTAGGAGAAATTGATGAAAGAATTAGTGTCCTAGGAACTTGTGTTGACCATGATAATCAAATTAATAGGATTGGCAAACTTGAAAAGGCTATGGGAACCTTGGGTTCAACCTTTTCATCTTTACGAGCTTAGAGAGAAAGCTTATGTGGGAAAGGAGCAAAAGTTTATGTATGTCTCTAAAGTGCCTAAACCAAAGAAATATTATTATAGGCCTAAAATTGACAAAGCCCTTAGTACCACTACAGATGGGGGAGCTTATGATGTTGATGCTTCATCTCTTGATAATACTTGATATACACTTTCTGCGCCTAGCTGAAAGGCGTTAAAGAAAAGCGCTTATGGGAGACAACCCATGTTTTTACTACAGTATTTTTATTTTATATTTGAGTCTTGGAAGTTGTTTACTACTGTAGCAATCTCTCCTTATCTTAGTTTTATGTTTTGTTGTGCCAAGTAAAGTCTTTGATAGTAAAGTAAATACTAGATTTGGATTACTGCGCAGAAACAGATTTCTTTGCTGTCACGAATCTGGGTCTAATTCTCTGTAGGTAACTCAGAAAATTAAGCCAATTTACGTGAGTGATCCTCAGATATGTACGCAACTTTCATTAAATTTGGGCATTTTCATTTGAGCAAGTCTGGTGCCCTAATAAAATCCATCTTTACGGACTGTTCTGTTTTGACAGATTCTGCCTTTTATTTCGCATTGCCTCTTTTGCTAGGTTGGATGAATTTCTTTGATCCATTAATGTCCAAGTAGCTTTATGCAATGTCCAGAAGTGTTAAGAATGATTGTGTCACCTCTGAACATGTGAATTTTTATTGTGCACTAACCCTCTAATGAGTTGTTTCGAGTTTGGTGTGGAGGAAGTTTTCAAGGATCAAGAGAGGAGTATGATACAATATGATCAAGGAGAGTCAAAGCTCTAAGCTTGGGATGCCCCGGTGGTTCACCCCTGCATATTCTAAGAATACTCAAGCGTCTAAGCTTGGGGATGCCCAAGGCATCCCCTTCTTCATCGACAACATTATCAGGTTCCTCCCCTGAAACTATATTTTTATTCCGTCACATCTTATGCACTTTGCTTGGAGCGTCGGTTTGTTTTTGTTTTTGTTTTTTTTTAATAAAATGGATCCTAGCATTCACTTTGTGGGAGAGAGACACGCTCCTCTGTAGCATATGGACAAGTATGTCCTTAGGCTCTACTCATAGTATTCATGGCGAAGTTTCTTCTTCGTTAAATTGTTATATGGTTGGAATTGGAAAATACTACATGTAGTAATTCTAAAATGTCTTGGATAATTTGATACTTGGAAATTGTTGTGCTCATGTTTAAGCTCTTGCATCATATACTTTGCACCCATTAATGAAGAAACACTTAGAGCTTGCTAATTTGGTTTGCATATTTGGTTTCTCTAGAGTCTAGATAACATCTAGTATTGAGTTTTGAACAACAAGGAAGACGGTGTAGAGTCTTATAATGTTTACAATATATCTTTTATGTGAGTTTTGCTGCACCGTTCATCCTTGTGTTTGTTTCAAATAACCTTGCTAGCCTAAACCTTGTATCGAGAGGGAATACTTCTCATGCATCCAAAATCCTTGAGCCAACCACTATGCCATTTGTGTCCACCATACCTACCTACTACATGGTATTTATCCGCCATTCCAAAGTAAATTGCTTGAGTGCTACCTTTAAAATTCCATCATTCACCTTTGCAATATATAGCTCATGGGACAAATAGCTTAAAAACTATTGTGGTATTGAATATGTACTTATGCACTTTATCTCTTATTAAGTTGCTTGTTGTGCGATAACCATGCTTCTGGGGACGCCATCAACTATTCTTTGTTGAATATCATGTGAGTTGCTATGCATGTCCGTCTTGTCTGAAGTAAGAGAGATCTACCACGTTAATGGTTGGAGCATACATATTGTTAGAGAAGAGCATTGGGCCGCTAACTAAAGCCATGATCCATGGTGGAAGTTTCAGTTTTGGACATATATCCTCAATCTCATATGAGAATAATAATTGTTGCCACATGCTTATGCATTAAAGAGGAGTCCATTATCTCTTGTCCAGGTTGTCCCGGTATGGATGTCTAAGTTGAGAATAATCAAAAGCGAGAAATCCAAAATGCGAGCTTTCTCCTTGGACCTTTGTACAGGCGGCATGGAGGTACCCCATTGTGACGCTTGGTTAAAACATGTGTATTGCAAAGATCCGGTAGTCCAAGCTAATTAGGACAAGGTGCGGGCACTATTAGCATACTATGCATGAGGCTTGCAACTTGTAAGATATAATTTTCATAACTCATATGCTTTATTACTACCGTTGACAAAATTGTTTCATGTTTTCAAAATAAAAGCTCTAGCACAAATATAGCAATCGATGCTTTCCTCTTTGAAGGACCATTCTTTTTACTTTTATGTTGAGTCAGTTCACCTATCTCCCTCCACCTCAAGAAGCAAACACTTGTGTGAACTGTGCATTGATTCCTACATACTTGCATATTGCACTTGTTATATTACTCTATGTTGACAATTATCCATGAGATATACATGTTATAAGTTGAAAGCAACCGCTGAAACTTAATCTTCCTTTGTGTTGCTTCAATACCTTTACTTTGATTTATTGCTTTATGAGTTAACTCTTATGCAAGACTTATTGATGCTTGTCTTGAAGTACTATTCATGAAAAGTCTTTGCTTTATGATTCACTTGTTTACTCATGTCATTACCATTGTTTTGATCGCTGCATTCATTACATATGTTTACAAATAGTATGATCAAGGTTATGATGGCATGTCACTTCAGAAATTATCTTTGTTATCGTTTTACCTGCTCGGGACGAGCGTAACTAAGCTTAGGGATGCTGATACGTCTCCGACGTATCGATAATTTCTTATGTTCCATGCCATATTATTGATGATACCTACATGTTTTATGCACACTTTATGTCATATTCGTGCATTTTCCGGAACTAACCTATTAACAAGATGCCGAAGAGCCGCTTGCTGTTTTCTCGCTGTTTTTGGTTTCAGAAATCCTAGTAACGAAATATTCTCGGAATTGGACGAAATCAAGACCCGGGGTCCTATTTTGCCACGAAGCTTCTGGAAGACCGAAGAGGAGTCGAAGTGGGGCCACGAGGGGCCGCCACCATAGGGCGGCGCGGCCCAGCCCTTGGCCGCGCCGACCTATGGTGTGGGGCCCTCGTGTGGCCCCCCACGTTGCCCTTCCGCCTACTTAAAGCCTCCGTCGCGAAACCCCTGATGCGAAAAACCACGATACGGAAAACCTTACTGAGACGCCGCCGCCAATCCCATCTCGGGGGATTCTGGAGATCTCCTCCGGCACCCTGCCGGAGAGCGGATTCATCTCCCGGAGGACTCTACACCGCCATGGTCGCCTCCGGAGTGATGAGTGAGTAGTTCACCCCTGGACTATGGGTCCATAGCAGTAGCTAGATGGTTGTCTTCTCCTCATTGTGCTTCATTGTTGGATCTTGTGAGCTGCCTAACATGATCAAGATCATCTATCCGTAATACTCTATGTTGTGTTTGTCGGGATCCGATGGATAGAGAATACCATGTTATGTTAATTATCAAGTTATTACATATGTGTTGTTTATGATCTTGCATGCTCTCCGTTATTAGTAGAGGCTCTGGCCAAGTTGATGCTAGTAACTCCAAGAGGGAGTATTTATGCTCGATAGTGGGTTCATGCCCGCATTGACACCTGGGGAGTGACAGAAACCCCTAAGGTTGTGTTGTGCTGTTGCCACTAGGGATAAAACATTGATGCTATGTCCGAGGATGTAGTTATTGATTACATTACGCACCATACTTAATGCAATTGTCCGTTGTTTGCAACTTAATACCGGAAGGGGTTCGGATGATAACCTGAAGGTGGACTTTTTAGGCATAGATGCGATTGGATGGCGGTCTATGTACTTTGTCGTAATGCCCAATTAAATCTCACTATACTTATCATGACATGTATGTGCATTGTTATGCCCTCTCTATTTGTCAATTGCCCGACTGTAATTTGTTCACCCAACATGCTTTTATCTTATGGGAGAGACACCTCTAGTGAACTGTGGACCCCGGTCCATTCATTAATACTGAAATACAAATCTGCTGCAATACTTGTTTTTACTGTTTTCTCTGCAAACAATCATCTTCCACACAATACGGTTAATCCTTTGTTACAGCAAGCCGGTGAGATTGACAACCTCACCGTTTCGTTGGGGCAAAGTACTTTGGTTGTGTTGTGCAGGTTCCACGTTGGCGCCGGAATCTCCGGTGTTGCGCCGCACTACATCCCGCCGCCATCAACCTTCAACGTGCTTCTTGGCTCCTCCTGGTTCGATAAACCTTGGTTTCTTTCTGAGGGAAAACTTGCTGCTGTGCGCATCATACCTTCCTCTTGGGGTTCCCAACGAACGTGTGAAATACACGCCATCAATATGATGAACAATGCTAACCCTAAAACATCTATGATAACTACGTTGCTCGCCATCAAAAAGGCTTCAGTACGAGCAATGCATGAACGACGAATAAACGTGTGCTGCCTAGATCGCAAGATGCGATCTAGGCAGCATGATGCTTACCTGGAAGAAACCCTCGAGACGGGGGAGTTGGCGATGCGCCTAGATTGGTTTGTGGTGAACGTGATTGTTGTCTATTTCATAAACCCTAGATACATATTTATAGTCCGTAGACTTTCTATCGTGGGAAAATCCCAACCGGGCACGAGCCCAAACTCTATCTAACCGACACGTATCCTACTATGTTACAGATACACGGGCAAACTAGCCCAAACTTGGTATACAAGGCCGATTCATGTATTTCTTCCATATATATTCTTCAAGCCCATCTTCAATCGCGGCCCACCTCTGATCCGGTCAAATTCTGGTGATAACAACTTCATAAGATGTTGATTGGCTGATTAGGGTCCATGGTGTCTTCTGTTTCACTCGGAATTAGTATGACCCCAAATCATTTCTTCTTAACCAACTTAAGTCTAGCTATCATGTGTTTGGTATGTTCATATTCTAACTACAAAGATTTGGTTGTGCAGTTTGTTTGTGAGATACCGACATCTTGCCATAATGATTTGCAAACCGTCACTATTGTGACATTTTGGTGCACTGCATAAGACATTCTTTTTTGTTAAGAGTGCCTTATGCAGTGTTGCTAGAATACAAAGGTGGCGAGAAGACCACTGAAGATTCTCAATGAAGTTTGACCATTTGCAACACAAAAGTTGCATGGAGACAACGACGTAACCAAGAACTATTCATGTAAAATTCTCATTTTTATAGCTAGCAGTTAATCTATGTCGAAATACATGTGTACATGTGGTGTATGAAATGTACAATAGAATATAAATGAAATTTGCTACTTTGTTGTGAATGCAATGTTGAGTTATGGGCTACTGGGGACAGGTGTGCATTGCTTGTTGCATATATGAAATGTTAGCGGTGCTGGCAGAAACCAAACAACTAGTTAACACAAATGTGTGCCATCTTTGTGGAATGCATACGCCGAAATTAAGAACAGTGTTTATGATCTTCCAGTCTGTGCTGACAGTTGAAAAGGGAGCACGGTGTGTGACAGACTAGCCTATTGCATACGATTTCACATAATGAACCGTGTGCGACATTGGACCCAGTCACACACGGTTTTGGAAACCGTGTGCTTTATTTTGGCGTATCGCCTACCCTCGCATTCTCTACTAGTGTAAGCATTTCATTCTATATTTTTTCCAATGAACTTCACTTAATGGTTATACATTGACCTAATTAGATAACATAATTCCAAACCACATGATACGTAGTTTGGATTTAATTATTCGAAATGATACAATGCCACAATAATTTCATGTCATAGTTGAAACCTAGTACTTGAAGATACGGAAGACAAACATGACAAACACAAAGCCTAAAACTATATTTTCCAAATCAACTACTTTTTTCTCCAATTTGGCAATCTGCAAGTCCATCCTTTAAGTTGAACTGGACCAACTGCTGCTTGTTGTGAATCTATCAGAGACAACAAGTAATTCTTATGGTCAACCTCAATCATATCTCGGATTATCTCATCTAGCCATCAGAAGTAATCGGACTACAAGAACGTGAAAAGTTAATTTGAACCAAAATAAATCTTCATATCAACACGGGGCATAGGAAAAAGTTAAATAAGTTTCTTAGAAATTTCCTTCATCTCCGTCCTAAAATGGTCGCATGTGAAGAATGGCCTTTCAGGGTTCTTGAAGGTGTGTGACACCTTGAAAACGAGTTGTGCCTCGAGCTGCCTATAGCCTAGGAAGATCAAGAACGGAAGCTCGATGCTCATGGGTCTAGGAGTTTGATGATGACATCTAAGGGACTTGTTTCCGCGAGCGGGATATACAACTCGCCTCGCCGAAACTCTAGCCACCGACGGTGGAGGCACCACTGTGAGTGGAGATAGATCGGAGGACTCGTTACAAGACCGGTGTGAGTTGCCAACATGTGTGCATACCGTTGCTTAAGCAGTCTATCTGGCAGGGCACCCCGGAGGACCCAACAAAAATTCTGGACTTATGCAATTCTTATAAAAAAAACCGCTATCAGCGAAGCAAACAGTCAGCAGTAACACGTAACACTGACGACACATTCTGACAAGTATTAGTAGGTAACCGTCAGACATAGAGACCTATCTGAGATGACTGACGATTTTGACAAAAATAACCTATTTATGAAAGAAAAACACAGACTAATCCTCTGGCCAAACTATTTTACCGAACTAGCCCTTTTGTGTGGCGCCCTTGCCATCGGTGCCACACTTGTCTGTGTGACGCCCATGCGAGCGGCGCCACACATCCATGTCGACGTGGCGCGGTCGACGCTGCGAGCCATTGACCAGCCGACGTAGCAGGATGTGTGGCGCCGCTCGCATGGGAGTGTAGCGTCGATGGCAAGGAGACCACACCTTCACTTAAGTGGACCGCCCACGCCCGCCCGAGCCCGACCCAGCCACACTCCTCTCTCTGTTTCACTCGCTCAAGAAAAAGGCGGCCAGCTCTCTCTCTCACCCCCCCCAAATCCCTACCCAAATCCCTTGTATTTCCTCAGATCTATCCATGGAGATCGTTCCCAACTCGTTCCTTGAGGCAATCTCCTCTGTTTCATCCAATGAATTGATGGATTTGGTTGGATCTACATGTGAAACCCTAGATGTGAAACCCTAGGTTGATTTGAGGGTGGATGTAGATTTGGTTGGATCTTAGGGTTTGTTGAAGTAGGAGAAATGGTAGGGCTAGGTTGTATTGGTAGAAACCCTAGGTTGATTTGTGTTGATTATGGTAACTAATGAACACATGTATGTATGTGTTCTTCACATTATGCTAGGGGGATGGAAATAATTGTTCATGTTCATCATGTGGACAAGCATGATTTTTTGAAGGGAAACCTAGAGCCGGACCCGGAAGAGGTTGACTTGGTGTTTGACCGTAGCCCTAGCTTTGCCGAGGTGGTAGCACAAGTGAGGATTGAGTTGATTTGGAATGAGCCAAATGATGGTGTTGAGCTAGAGGGAAGACATAATGTGGGGTTTGGAATGCACACCCGTTGGAAGACAATGTGTATCAACTCCGAGCAACGTTGGTCCGTTTACAAGGAGACGGTGGCCGAGTCACAAGACAAGCCTTTGGAGTTGTTTGCAACCAAGACGGTTGATGCTCATATCAAGCTTGACCTTAACCGGCGCTCCTCCCCCATTGAAGCTAGGAGTCCACCACCCATGAACCAAGAAGAAGCCACCGAATCTCCCATTGTCCAATCTCCTATTGCCCAAGATCCTCCGTTGGAGAAGGAGTATGATGAGCATGACGATGTTGATGATGGTTTCGAGATGAATGACAACAATGTCGGTGATTTGGATACATATTTGACGCAAGAGGACATGGACCACTCCATTACTTGTTCCCGATGCTATGCGTCGGACTCGGATGATGAAGGACCCGATGAGGAAGTTGATGAGGATGGCTAGACGGCTAAGGAAGGCGAAAGAGCCGAGATCTTCAAGAAGGTAACAGGATGGGATATTCAGATACCATTGTTCCGTGATGATGTTAGTCTTGTGGATGGAGCCGTGGTTGATGGTGGCAAAAGTTTACTTCTTGGAACTATGCCAATTTCCAAGAGAGATGTGGATGCTAGGACGAGCCATATTGTAAAAAATTTGAGCCAGCACATGCCAATATGAATGACGAACGGGCTAATGAGAGAATACATTACCACAAAGTTCAAAGAGGAAGCAATAGAAGTCCCCCTCCCTCCTCGAACATGCCTGTCGTACTGGATTTGCGCAACCTCGTCGAACATGATGGGTTGTTCCAACAGTTCTTCCTTGTATGCATGGTTCACTAACTCGATACGCGTGCTCCTATGAAACCAATGGAGATAGTTATTGAAAGCTTCTGCGTCGTATGGCTTCAGCACGACATATCCGGCATTCTGTACCGCGTCCAAACAACCGCGAACGCTGTCACGTGATTCATGTGATTGTCAGGCCAATTCGTGATCTTCCTCTGCCGCTTCCTATCAAGCCTGCAAGATATTGGAGCATATTTTTGTATAGTCAATTGAATAGAACAATGAATAAAATATGCTTTCGTCGCTTCAATCAACAAGCTACCTATGGAGTGCGCGGTCCATGTCTTGCCACTTAGGTGGGCACGTTTGATACAACCGAATCTGTCTCATCACTCTGTGCGGCAGGTGGTATTCAACAAGCCATATGCATATGAGTGGGCACCACATACGCCATAAATCCACCTCCTCCGTGCACTTGGGATTGAGGTCACGCATCGCCGAGCCAATATGGTCAAATTCACCATATGGTTCCCAATCCACCTGCAGCATACAAATATTTTAGAATTTACAACATGCCAGTAGAATTTATGAAAAAATGTAGCAAAAAGTGATGGCTTCAGAAAGATTACCTGCTCAGCGGTAAGAGTGTCAAACTCCTCAGTGTACTGCTTGTACATGACCATTGGATCGTTCGTCATCTCCGAGACACGGTCCCAAATGTATGCCCAAGTGTCGTCGTGGTGAACGGACAGATGCCATAGGATGGCTTAAGTTGGGGCCGAATGGACGCAAGAGGATTCGGGGGAGGGTTTGTGATTAGATGGGATGAACTTCCGGATGGTTTCCTCAAGAACTTAGCCAAGGCTAGAGGTTGAAGAAGAAAGACATAAGGAAGAACTCGCTCTAGATCACCATCTTTATTGATCTCAACAGGCTACAAGTTTCTCAGTACAAGTTCTCCAGTGTTCATGCGCGTGTCTGTAAGAAGGGCTGCCCCCTCTCCTTATATAGGGGAGAGGTGGCTTACAGGGCAAGAAACCCTAATGGCATCTTTGACTAGACAAACTACTTTACAAAGCTACTTTAATCATAGAAGACACCGGAGTCCTCTTTAATCAGAGATGCTGACGTCCTCCGGCTTCTTTGACCGTCATCCTTCTCTTTATCGTCAGCCCTTCGTCTAAAGTTACTTTGCTTAGCTCATCTTTGTCTTCTAGCTCTGGAGAGAATCTTTGACCAGTCCTGCCGACCTGCTCGTTCTTCCGGTAACCCGGTATCTTCTTACCTGGTTCCGGCATACCCCTCTTGGGGATACCGGCTTAGCTCCACTTAGCTAAGTTCTTATCTTTAAGTTCCGGTACGAACATTAAACCGGTATCTTGATGGCTCAAACCATCCGGTTTGGCATGCCTTTGGCATACCGGGGGTCATCCCCCCAACATTAGTCCCCGAAGCTGGTATAGTCTGGCGGATCCTATCCAACAGACCATGCCAGGTTCTTTCTTTTAGGATACCGGTTTAATCTATCCGGCCTTAGGCTTGGATCCGACATCTTTGCCCAGATCATCGCTATCTCTTCTCCTTAAGGTATTATCCGGTGTCTTATCCTCCGGCATCTATGGTCATTAAATACTTCCTCGGCGGTGTCGAGAATATTTTGGGCCCCGCGCCTGTCAGTGACATGCGCACTGTGACTGTCGTGGCAGTGTCAGTTGTCACTTCGCTTCGACTCCCGCGCGCCCATTTAATGCATCACTGCGGATCCCACTAACCGCTCTGAATCCCGTGTGCGCCTCCGTGTGGCCTCCTCTTTTCTCGCGTGTACCTCTTCGCCACGTGGCGGCCCGTGGCGCGAACCGTCGCGGCCCGCGAGGCGAACCGCCGCGGCCCAGCGGTTTTCAGCCCATCTTCTCTCTCCTTTATAAGCACAACTGCTCCTTCTTCTTCCTCTTCTTCGCATTCCTCACCCTTCGCGCACAGTGCTCCTCGCCTTTGTGCTTCCGCCGCTCTCCGTCCGCCGTCGCTTGCACCAGTTCCGGCGCCCGGCGAACTCACGCCGTGCTTCCGCCGGACCTCGCTGTGCGGGAATCTCTAGCAGCGGCTCCACCGCGCCCGCTGCATTCTCGCTCCTTCGCAAGCTTCTCCACCTCGCTGTCGACGGTGCTAGTCGGCGACCGCAGGTCCGCTCCACCACCGGCGAACACCTTCCTCAGCGACTGCGCCGCTCAAGGTTGGTACCAATCTTGCTTTGCTCGCTATTTGCTTGCTTTCCAGATCTTGGGTCTACGGTGTTCTTATTTCCTCTTTTTCTTTGGTTTTCTTCTTACTCGTAGATCTTCACGCGGGGTCCAAGTGTGGGATTTCTGTTTTTTCGCCTTCCCATCTAATGTCTGACGAGGAATCTTCCTCCGCATCTTCTTCTTCCCTTTCTGTTAGACACCGTAATCAATCTCCCGGTGAATCCACCGCTTCAGATCCGATGAAGACCGATTCCGGCAACCAGCGGGAATCCGGTAGCCATCAAGAATCCGGTGGCCATCTAGAATCCGGTAGCTTTAGCCAAGCTTCCGGTAGCCAAGAAGCGAGTGGCTCTGGCCAAGCCTCTAGTAGCTCCAGCCAATCATCCGGCGCAGAACCTTCCCCAATCACCCGCGGGGCCCGGATGGGCTCCGGTGTCACCGAACTCGAGATTGATCTGGTTATACCGGTCCCGAAGGATTCCGGAAGGAGTCTCTTGCCGGATTCCTGACGACGAAATCGAACCGGACCCTGAGCCCGATGGATATGTTGTCTTTCTTGCTCACTTTGAGCGTGGCTTCGGCCTTCCTGCCTCCCCTTTCTTCCGTGAGTTTTTAGATTTCTACAAACTCCAACCTCACCATCTCCCTGGCAACGCCATCTTCTACCTTTCTTGCTATGCCACCTTCATGGAGGCCTATATCGGCATTCGTCCCACTCGTGAGACGTTTGCCCGCTTCTTTAGTCTGCGGATTAACTCCGTTCAGGGCAAGGAGATCCCTAAGCCCAAGCCGCCCGTAGAGTGCGGATCTTGTATCGTTGGCTCTCGCCAGGGGAGCCCTTTCCTTAAATTTGCCGGCCTCGAATCCTGCCGCGTCTGGCAAGGAACCTTTTTCTATGTGAAGAACAGCGGCCGTGCCGATCTTGTTGATCTTCCTCCTTATCAAGCGGGGCCTCCCAGCAAGACCAACTGGAGCTACAACCCGAAGACTGATCATGCTGAAACCAGCCGGGTGGTACGCTTCTTGGCTTCTTTGAAGAAGGAGACCAACATCTGCTCGGATGACATCATCCGCACCTTTATCTCACGCCGGGTGCTTCCTCTGAAACGCCGTGCGCATAGGATGAGCGAGATGTACAGCCCAGGCGATCCTACCAAGATCACAGGCCGTCCGCTTAGCAAGAAGGACGTCGTTCGCAAGGCTAAGCAGATTTGCCAAACTGCTATGCCATTTGACTGGGAATGGGGCCTCCTTCCTCTCAGCACTACTAACCCTCCGACCCAAGAAGTAAGGGATTATGCGACTGGGGTTGTTCTTGGCCGGTAGCTTTTTGCTCTTGCTAATCTTCTTTTTTCATGTTTCAGGCCAAGGACCGCTTCCCCCTCATTGAAGCAGAGCGGCGAGGACCTTGCCAGAAACGCGCCCTTGACTCCTTCGACCCAGATCCCTACATTTTTTGGAAGGATCTGAAGATGGGCAAGACCCCGGCTGCGCACCTTGGCCGGTCTCTGCCAAAGCCAACCGGGTCCTCCGATGACTTGACCATGCTTGAGGTATTTTCTTTTCCGGTTTCTTTTACTTTCCGTTATCGCTTTCCTGCAACTTGCTTCCTAGCCATATTCAATCCATAGATCCATGAGCGCGTGCCGCCCCTGCGCGCCGAGGCCGGCTCCGAGTTTGTGGACAAACTCATGGCCCAGGGCCAAAAGAACAAGCAGCCGGCATCTGATGCCGGTGGCAGCCAGGCCCCTCCCTCCAAGCGCTTCCGGACTGAGCCCTTGGGGGAGAAGCAAGTGGGCGTGCGCCGCTACGGGCGCAAGGCGATGCCAACTGCTTCCGGGTAAGTTATTCATTTTCCGGCTTGCCTCTTTTTTGCCAAGTTCTTTTTCCGTTTGCTTTTTTCCAACCATCTTTCTTTCTTTTTCTCAGCCCTGCGCTCAAGCTTGGCTCAAGGCCATCGGGCTCTGAAGGTTCCGCAAGGACTTCAACCCCTCCTCCTCGCTCAAGCCCGGCACCATCTGGTGCCGGCAACACCTCTGCCTCCCTTTCGGGGGGCACAACAAATTCGGGGCGTGCGGCCCCTTCATCATCAGATCACCGCACGGAGGAGGATCTTTCCTTCCCCCCAGAGACCCAGGACACCGGCGCCAGCAACATCGGCGCCGGAGAAGAAGCTGCCGGGCGGGCGGAGCCTCCAGCTCCTCCCGTCCCTGAAAAGACGACAACTTCCGCGCCGGAATCTTCCGCGCCGGAAGGTTCCAAACCGGGTGACGCGCCCAGCGCTCCCCGGTCTCCACGAACCATCCTCATGCCGCCACCAGGTGCTCCTCGCGCCAAACCTCTCGGGGCCGCTCCTACCGCGCCGCCGCCCAAGACCTCCAAGCTTATCAAGGGGAAGGCGACGGCCTCCAGCGCCCCTTCTGGCGGTCAGCAGCCTCTGGTGCTGCACGTCTCCAAGGCCGCCAGGGATACCGCCACGAAGGCCACCGGTCTTCTTGGCCGTATAACTGAGTTCCAACGCCAAGGCCGGGACTTGGGGCATCTCCTGCCCTACGCCCAGAAGTGGAACGCCGCGGACATGACTCCGGCGACCCGCGGCTTGGGCAAGGACAGGCTGCCGGCACCTGATCCAGTTGGGGACCGGTCGTCCGAGGAGCACTTCATGCGGCTCCGCAGCGCCGTGAAGGAGCTCGACAGCGCGTGGTATGATGCCACGAACAACTTGATGGTACGTTTTTCTAACTTTTCTCAATTGCTACCGGTTTCCTTGCTTCCGGATTTGTTTTATCTTTTCTTTAGTTTCATGCCGGTTTCTCTCTTGTCTATCTTCCCAGTCCCCGAGTTTTGTGGTGAGAGCGTAGCTTTTAGCGCAAAACTTAACTTAAAAACTTAGCGCAAAACCGGCACTGCCAGTCCCCGAGTTTCGGGTTAAGAACCTTGTTCTTAGCGCAAAACTTAGCTTAAAAAATTAGCGCAAAACCGGCACTGCCAGTCCCCGAGTTTCGGGTTAAGAACCTTGTTCTTAGCGCAAAACTTAACTTAAAAACTTAGCGCAAAACCGGCACTCGCCGATCCCCGAGTTTCGGGTTAAGAACCTTGTTCTTAGCGCAAAACTTAACTTAAAAACTTAGGGCAAACCGGCCTGCCGATCCCGAGTTTCGGGTTAAGAACCTTGTTCTTAGCGCAAAACTTAACTTAAAAACTTAGCGCAAAACCGGCACTGCCAGTCCCCGAGTTTCGGGTTAAGAACCTTGTTCTTAGCGCAAAACTTAACTTAAAAACTTAGCGCAAAACCGGCACTGCCAGTCCCCGAGTTTCGGGTTAAGAACCTTGTTCTTAGCGCAAAACTTAACTTAAAAACTTAGCGCAAAACCGGCACTGCCAATCCCCGAGTTTCGGGTTAAGAACCTTGTTCTTAGCGCAAAACTTAACTTAAAAACTTAGCGCAAAACCGGCACTGCCAGACCCCGAGTTTCGGGTTAAGAACCTTGTTCTTAGCGCAAAACTTAACTTAAAAACTTAGCGCAAAACCGGCACTGCCAGTCCCCGAGTTTCGGGTTAAGAACCTTGTTCTTAGCGCAAAACTTAACTCATTTCTTCTTTCTGAACAGCTCACGGCTGACGCTCGGAAGGCCCTCTTTGAGGAGCTCTTATGGGAGCATCGGGAGCTCGCTGAGGCACACGATAAGTGCCAAGGTAAGTTCTTGTTCTACCGGCATCTTTCTTACCGGAAATCTTTTTCCCTCCTAACATTCGCAATTTCTGCTTAACAGTGATCCCGGAAGCTTCCATTAACGCTCTCAAGGAGCAGCTCGCCACCGCTCAACGTATAACTTTTCCCCTTTCTCCTGTTAACTTGATTTTCTTCTCATGTTTACTAGCATAATCTTGTTAACATCTTCTTTTCCGGGTTGCAGGGGAGAAGGACCAGCTCATCCGGCAGCATCAGGAGGAGCTGAGCGCCCTCAAGACCAGCCACCGGGAGCTCAAGGCCCAGCTCATCCAACTGGGGCTTGATCATGCCAATGCCCTCAAAGCCGCTGAAGCTGACGCAGCGGCCAAGATGGACGAGGCCCTGGAGGACGCCGGCAATGCCAACGTGGTACTGCGGGCGGAGCTGGAGGAGCTGGCCAAGGCCCGGAAGGGTGCTGAGGAGAAAGCCGCGCGGCTGGAGGAGGAGCACAAAGAGTGCAACCAGCTAATCCTGCAAACTGATGCACTTGCCTACCGTGAGTTCTTTTCCTTTACGTATTTCGACTTCTGCATACGAGCCTTTTTTCTCCGTTCCCATTTTCTTTTCGCTATCTTTTCTTCCGGTCTCTTTTTCTTCCGGATTCCTTTCCTTAGCCTTTTTCTTTCTTTGCACAGGCCTCTTTCCGGATTCTCAGCAGTATGCTGTCAAGAAGGTTGACGCGCGCCGCACTGCCCAGGGCCAAGCGAATCTTGCCGCGCCATGGACGCCCAATGACCATCTGGTCGCGCTTAACGCGCGGGTGTCTCACATGCGCGCCATAGACCGCAATCTGTCTGATATTCCTGATGTAGCTACCCAGCTCTTCAGGACCCTTTGGCCTGGCGAGGAGGTGCCGGATACTTTCTCCCTTATCAGCGACCGTCTCAAGGGCGCCGGCAGGAGGATCCGCGAGTGGCAGTGCTCTGCTGCCCGCGCTGGAGCAGATTCTGCCCTCCGCGTTGCTTGTTCCTGGTACCCCGAGCTCGACCTGGATGCCCTCATCGGAGTGCGCGAAGGCGCGGAAACCGATCTGGACCCGATTCTCACCGCGAAGCGGCAGGATCGTGCGTACCATATCGCGGAGTACGCCGAAATGCGCACCTTCATCCCTCCCCCTCCTGACGTTCAAGATTATCTTGATGAGGAAGAGGATGAAGCCGAGGAGGAGCCTCTAGACGACGCTGATGCCGGCGACGCTCCTCCGGAAGCTCCTCGCTGCTCGATTACATGCTCTAAGATTTATCCTGTCGTATTGTCCGGCCCCGCGTGCCTTAAAACAATGTTCTGTTAAATTCCACCCCGGTATGCCGGGGTTTATGATGTAAGACTCTAAATCTGCTTTTGGTTGTGGCACAACAGTTTATGCCGGTATGTTATACCGGTGTTAATTATCTTATGTTTGCCCTAGCATATTTGCTCATGGTTTTGCTTTTATCTCGTACTGCAAAGATTTCTAGATTGTTTCCGCATCCAATTCGATGCATACCTGGTTCTTTTGCCTTGGCTCTGCCTGCCTTCTCTGGGCGTTCTTTGGCGTATGAGCACAAGGTTCTTTCACCAAAACAAGCATCTTCTTGAACTTAGAAATAACTCGAAATTTTTGCAAAAAACCGGTTTAACCGGGGTTAGTTAAACTTTTCCGGATTGTTCTTTCCCGCTCGTCCTCTTCGCCGTTCATGTGCTTATCCCCTACCGGTTTATCTTGCTTGCCATGAAGCCGGTTTGCGGACAGCAGCAGAGTCGAAGACTCCGGTAGGGTTTAGCACACTACTAAACCGGAAAGAAAAACGTTCAATAAGCAACCGGTAAACTGAAAAAATAGACAAGTTACATGCAACTTTAGTGGGGTAGTCCCCGAGATTCATTCGAGGTTCCGACATCTTTTATTCATAGCATATAAGGTACAAAAAGGAACTTCTTACTCCACAACTTCAAGAGTAGAAAGGACGCAACAAAGCTACATTCCATGGACGCTTGGTCTCCTCTCCGGACCTGTCCGCCTTTCCTTTCTTCCATTCCTGTGCATCAATCAGGTAGTAGGCATCATTGTGGAGAGCCTTGCTCACAATGAAAGGCCCTTCCCACGGCGGAGAAAGCTTGTGCCTGCCTTCAGTGCGCTGCACTAGGCGTAGCACCAGGTCCCCTTCCCGGAACACTCTTGGATTAACCTTCCGGCTGTGATAGCGTCTGAGGTTCTGCTGGTAAATGGCTGTTCTTGCCAAGGCCAGCTCTCTTGCTTCTTCTAGCAAGTCCACATCGTTCTCTCGAGCTTCCTTTACCTCTTCCTCGTTATAGAGTTGCACCCTTGGTGAGTCATGGAGAATGTCAGTTGGTATCACCGCTTCTGCTCCATAAACCATGAAGAATGTAGTGTATCCGGTAGACCGGTTTGGAGTAGTTCTTAGGCTCCACAACGACCGATGGTAGCTCATCGAGCCAACACCCCGGCGATTTTTCCACCGCATCGATGAGTCTCGGTTTGATACCGGAAAGCACCAAAGCGTTTGTTCTTTCCACTTGGCCATTGCCTTGTGGGTGTGCGAGTGAGCACAAATCCAACCTGATATTCTTGTCCTCACAAAACCTTTTGAACTCACCTTGAGCAAAGTTTGTGCCATTGTCAGTGATGATACTATGTGGGTATCCGTACCGCAAAATGACATCTTTCAAGAATTTCACTGCTGTGTGCCCATCACATTTTGCGACAGGTTTCACCTCTACCCACTTGGTGAATTTATCCACCATAACCAAGATGTGGGTCATGCTGCTTCTTGCAGTCTTGAATGGGCCAACCATGTCAAGGCACCAAACGGGGAACGGCCATGTTAATGGTATTGTTTTCAAGCCGGAGGCTGGGGTATGATTTTGCTTGGCGTACCTCTGGCACCCATTGCATTTTCTTACCATATCCTCCGCATTTTCCAAAGCTGTTGGCCAATAGAACCCATGTCGGAACACCTTTGCTACCAGTGCCCTTGAGGAAGCGTGATGTCCACACTCTCCTCGGTGAATCTCCTCTAGCATTTCCTTTCCTTCTTCCGGTTCCACACATCTTTGGAGGACGCCGGTAACACTTCTCTTGTACATCTCGCCATTGATGATGGTGTAAGCCTTGGACCTCCTTTGGATCCTTCTTGATTCATCTTCGTCAATCGGCAGGGTGCTGTTGATTAGGAATTCCTTAATAGGTTTAACCCAGGACGGAGTCTCCCGAACTAGGAATACCGGTACGTCTATGTCCATGCTATCCACCAGCATTGTGTCTTCCGGTACCGGCGCGGCAGCGGTCGATCTTACCGGAACAGTCCCCGAGCTTACCGGAACAGTCCCCGGGTTTCCTTCGTCGATATCCATTGGTACAATGTGTGACTCCGGTACGAAAATTGATTCCGACTCTGTACTTGGCTTGATTGATGGTACTCTCAGGTGTGCCAAGGCTATTCCGGGAGGAATTTCTTGTCGGGATGAGCCTAGTTTGGACAAAGCATCCGCAGCTTCGTTTTCTGCACGCGGTACATGGTGAAATTCACAGCCTTCGAAGAAGCCGGCAATCTTTTGCACGTGAAACCGGTACGAGGCCATGTTGGCATCTTTTGCGTCCCAGTCCCCAGAACACTGCTGCACCACAAGGTCTGAATCTCCATAGCAAATGATCCGGTGTGCACCGATTTCTTTTGCGACTTTAAGCCCATGGATCAAGGCCTCATATTCAGCGACATTGTTTGATGCCCTGAAATGCACTTGTAAAACATACCGGAGATGATCTCCCTTTGGTGAGGTTAGCACCACACCGGCACCCAGACCCTCCTTGAGCTTGGATCCATCAAAGTGCATCTTCCAGTATTCCAGTCTTTGATCCGGGGGCTTATATTGCATTTCCGCCCAATCGACCAAAAAATCAGCTAAAGCTTGCGATTTGATGGCGTCTCTTCTTTCGTACACCGGAACATATGGTGATATCTGTATTGCCCATTTCGCGATCCTGCCGCTAGCGTCCTTGTTGCACATGATATCGGAGATGGGTGCTTCACTCACCACCTTCATAGGATGTTCCTCGAAGTAGTGCTTGAGCTTTGTGGCGGCCATAAACACGCCATAGGTCATTTTCTCGGAAGTGCGGGTAGTTTTGCTTTGAGAGGGAGAGCACCTCGCTCAGGTAGTATACCGGCCTCTGGACGGTTTTTCCTTCCTCTTCTCTTTCTACTACCACAACAACACTCACGACCCGGTTGGTTGCTGCTATGTATAACAACATCGGTTCTCTTTCCAACGGCGAAGCCAATATTGGTGCGGTAGCTAGCATCGTTTTCAGCTCCTTGAACGCTGCATCCGCCTGAGGGGTCCAGACGAATTTATCAGATTTTCTCATTAGAGCATATAGCGGCAAGGCCTTTTCTCCTAACCTGCTTATGAACCGGCTTAGCGATGCTAAGCTTCCGGTGAACTTTTGTATGTCCTTCAGATCCTGCGGTACCGTCATTCTCTCGATTGCCCGGATCTTTACCGGATTGACCTCAATGCCTCGGCTTGAGACGAGGAACCCCAGCAGCTTGCCGGTAGGGACACCGAAAGTACATTTTGCCGGATTGAGTTTCATCCGGAACCTTCTTAGGTTATCAAACGTTTGCCGGATATCATCGATTAGTGTATCTTTTACTTTAGTTTTTATCACGATGTCATCCACATACACCTGCACATTCTTTCCGATTTGATCAAACAAGCATTTTTGCATACATCGCTGGTACGTTGCACCAGCGTTGCGCAAACCAAAAGGCATAGTGATATAGCAGTAAGCCCCGTGCGGGGTAATGAACGCATTTTTTATTTGATCTTCCTTTTTCAAGGGGATTTGGTGGAAACCGGAGTACGCATCCAGGAAAGACAACCACTCACACCCAGCAGTGGAATCAATCACTTGATCGATGTCAACACCCGGATTTTTAAGTCCAGATGCCTGTTATGCCATACATCGCAATCCCAGGAATATTGTTGTTGCGAGACATAACAGTTGAATATCATAAGTCATCATTCATTACATGTCATAGTCGTCTTACAAATAGATCACATGATCCAATATTACAATAATAGTTGAACTATTGTTTCAACACACATCACAAATACATAGCGGAAGCGTAAAGATAAGGGACTCTCTAGTCCACAGGCCAACGCTTGACGTCGGGAGTAGTCCTAGTTGTCGTAGACGTCCCGATGTCCATCCTCTTCATACTGCTTGTTCCTCTTCATAGTCCGGCCATTTGAATAGCCGGGGACAAAGCCGTGAGTACTTCAAAGTACTCGCAAACTAATACTAAGGTAAGTACTAACATTTCTAGTAAGGGGGATGCTAAGCTCTAGTTTCTTTTGCATAAAGCCAATTTTAGTTCACAAACATTTTAGTAAACAACTCTTCATGTACTAACTAACTCAAGTAGGGACATTAGTGTCATCCCCACAACTCAGTTGTGTTTTCAAGTCACCAATTCAATTTCAAATCACAAGTCACCCTTCACATGTCACATTTTTGAAAAGTTCTGATGACGGAACAGTATGGCCTTTCCAACCGTCCATAACCGTGGACGCGGCTATTCGAATAGTTCTACACTCTGCAGAGGTCGTACACTTGTGCCACAACATTTGCAATAATCCGTCAGGGTTAACTGGCCCTGATTTATCACACTCCGTGTGCGGACTACCAACCATAACCTTTCACTTACATATCCTAGTATAGGCATCTCTCCCCATGAGCTTGGCCTCCCGGTGAAGACAAACTCGTCAGCTCGGGAACCGCACAGGGCTTGGGCCGGACATTCACCTCATATTCACGTCATATCACATCATTTCATATCTCTTTGGAGGCAGCCCTTGGCATAACCCCGATGACGCTTGTTCGGAGGGAACCCATACTAAGATACATAAACTTCTAGTTAAGCCATACCCATATCGGGTATTGTGGGGGTACTTGTAAAATTGGAATGGTATCGCATCCGAACCCAACCATCGAGTTTTTTGTAAAGTTCACCATGTCTTTCACAAGTCACATTCACCTTCAAAAATCTTTCAATAGAATGACTCATCATTCCCAGGTTTTCCAAAATCATTTCAAACTCACAAGTTCCCATCTAGAGTAGTCCATTTTAATTTAGCACTAGCATCTAAGTATGAGGGGTGCTAAATAATTTGCTTTGCTCCTAGGCTATCATTGATACTCTGGTACTAGTCCAATACTACCAAGTGAATCATGAATCAAAAAGTATTTTGATAAAACAAAGGTAAGTAAAGCTTGTAAAGTAGAACTGGGAAATAGGATCATGAACATAAAGTAAATGGGTAATGCCTTGCTTATGGTGAGCTTTCCCCTTTGCAAGAGTATTATCTTGCAACAATAGAACTTTCAAAGGTGTTAGCTTGCAAGAGTATAGCTTGCCTTGGTGGTTGAGGTGATCAAAGTGGTCTTCTTCTCCTTGAAAGTAGACTTCCTCCTCCTCTTGATACTCCTCGGTACTAGCGTCTAAAATACGAAATACGGGGTACAATCACCAAACAATTCATTGGCTATTCTAAAGATCACATGTATTCACACAAACTATTCTATTCACACAATTAATACAATTTGGTGCATTGGTGGTCTTGCTTGAGGAAAAAATAATTTCCTCTCATTTCATATGTACATGATAGTTTCCATATAGTTCTTGAGGCATAATTTCCTCTCATTGAATCTTATTTAAGATTTAATTTCTCAAACAATTACTCATGAATTCAGGTTGTCCTAAGTCAACCATTCAGCATCATCATTTGAGAAAATGATTTAAATGAGGCAGAGATACCTCATACTATTTAACACTTCTACAAATGATTTAAAATCTCCAAATATTTCATATGAGAGCATTTAACCAGGGGTCCAAACTTCATATGAAAGTACTTGGGACCAGATTTAAATGAAGTGAAACACCTCATATACTTTACACAAATTAAACTAGCATCACACATTACTATTAAGGGGATAGGTGTGTTGTTTTCTTATTTAAAAATAATTTCCTCTCATACTAACTTAGGTGTTACTTTTAATTACTTAGAGAAATAATTTCCTCTCATTATCTTATTAAGATTTAATTTCTCTTATGAATAAGATATGACCTAGATTGACCAAAGTCAACCTCTTCATACTTATCATCTGAGAATATGATTTAAATGAGGTTCCATACCTCATGCAATTTAATACTAACATGGTAGTAATTTAATGTAACCAAATAACTCAATATGAGATTTTATAGACCATGGTCACTACCTCATGTTGAATTACTTGAGACCCAGATTTAAATGAGAGGAATACCTCTCATATGATTTAACACATAGTGGTAACTAAGTTAACAACTACTATTGAGGTGAGTTAATATCATCAACAATTCATATGAGACATATATGACCCGAGTCTCTACCTCATTTTGAATTGTTCATGACAAGATTTAAATGAGAGAAAAACTCCCAAGTGATTTATTAATAGTTTTGGACAATATCTTTGACTAGAAATAGCCATATAGTCCTTTAATTAAGCTAGGCCATGATCATTCAAAGTAAGCATGGCATATTGTTGCAGAAACAATTGGTGTAAGTCAAAAGTGAGCTATTGGAGTTGGAATTAACTTAATATCTATTCTGGTTGATTTTTAATAATTATTTGAATGCTGAAAAGTCTATGACTTGTTATTTTTGTCACATTAATTCTACACAAGAATTTGAAGTGGGACCAGTGGGGTTGGATAGATCTTTTTTTTCCAGCTTTCCACCAATATAAAGTTTGCTAAATTTGGCCAAGCCAAACAGATTCTATTGAATGTCAAACACAGGGCCAGTATTGCATTTGTTTGAATTGAATTAAATCAAATTTGACTAGACGGGCTGGCGGGAAAGAAATTGGGCCGAATCAGTTTGAAACGTAGCAAAGAAGAGTTGGGCCGGCCCAGCTAACGCTGCGGGCCAGCTGACAAAGGGGCCCGCACGTCAGCGAGCCAGGCTTACCGAATCGGTATCGTTCAACGTGCGCCGTTGGATCAGAAGCAGATCGGGCGGTGCAGGAGCGTCGTCTTCGTCGGGGGGAGATGCTTGCTGGAGCGGCGGAGGTAGGGGGTCGGCGGCCAGGTGGAGCTCCGGCGAGGGGTGGCGACGGTGCAGGAGGAGGTTGTCGTCGACGGCGAGTGCGCTGGTACCGGTGGCGAGGCTGGAGGTGGCCTGAATCGACGCCGGCGAGATGAGGTACTGGCGGGCTCCGGCGGCTAAATTGGGGAGCTCCGGTGATGAATCGAGAAGGGGAAGTGGTCGAGGAGGGTGAGGGAAGAGTGGGGAGGCTGCTGGTGTGCTTGGATGGCTGAGGGGAGCTCGGTATTTATAGAGGGCGAGTGTGCTGCGAGGCGCGGACGAGGTCAACGGCGAGGTCGTCGTTCCAGGGCGACGAAGGAGCGAGGAAGGTGCGCGAGGAGGTAGGCGACGTCACGGCGGTCCTTGGGGCATTAATGGCGCGGTACGGCGAGGCGTACGACGGTCGGGCGAACGCGTGTCTTGGCGCGGCCGCGGCGGGTGGAATCGTCCTCTCCGGCGACGGCAGGTACAGGCAGGTGACGCGAGCGTGTCCGGCGGGATTGTGCTGTCCTGGCGATGCTCCACGCGTCGAGAGAGGGTCCAGGGCGGGCGCGAGGTGGCCGTGCTGCGCGTGTCCAGTGCGCGTCCTTGGGCGTCCTTGGGCGTACCCGCGCGACGTCATCGGCATGTACCGGCCGTCCCGGGCGCGCGTCGTGCGGCGGCTGTCGACCTCCTCCTCGACGAGTGGCGTGGCTAGGGAGGTCTAGGGAGGTGTGGTGACGCTCGGAGACGTGGTGGCCAAGTTTGAGGGGAGGGAGAAGAGAGGGGGTGCACCATGGTGGTGACATGGCCGGCATGGCCATGCCATGCTAGCTTTGGCTCCTCCTCTTAGGGTTACTATGCATGGGCTAGGGTGAGAGAAGTCAAGGAGGGCATGTGGATGGATTTGGGGCAGGTTAGGGTAGTGTAGATCACTATATGACATAGTGTCAAATAGTGCCATAATTGGAATTTGCAAGTTTGCCCAATTTTTGAGTGAGTTCAAAAGGTGGCATAATTTAAATTGTGTGTGTTTGGTTAAGTCCTAAATGACCAGAGAAGATGAGGTGTGGTGGTGGAAATTCCAAATTCAAAGTATTGCAAAAATTGTTAAGTGTGAGATTGTTGAATATGTTAAAATGTTCCAACTTTGGATGAGCATAGCATTTGATCTAAAAAGAATTTGGCATGGTGATCTTTACAAAAAGTGTTCACCTTGATGTCGTCTTGGATGAGGTGCAAAGAATTGAGGAAGTTTAGTTTAAAAATCTTGAGATACAAGGGCTCAAAGTAGTGACCAGATTATAAAAGACAGATTTGACCATTATTGTATGTGAGCCAATTTTGAGTTTGAAATTCATTTGAATTGTGTTTCTTTGATTCCAAAAGTTGTAATAAGGGTTTAGTATCATTATTCAACTCTTGGTGAAAGCCAAATTGGTCTAGGTCAAATATTTGGAGAAATGGCATAAACCATATATGAGGGTTTTTGTGAATTTCTAACTATTTATTCTTTTATTTTTCTTGGCCTCACTTTGACAAGGGTGAGGTTTATTTGGTGTTAGAATAAGTTGAGTGAAAGGTTCAAACCATTTTAGGACAATGGAGGTGGCTAGGTCAAGATTTGATAGTTTGGCTAAGTGCCACATATGCCTCTATACATAGGTTGGATTTTATTTTGTTTCTTTCTTGAATTTGTTGGCAAGTACCTGGTTGAGTGTGTTGAGGTATTTCCAATCATCTATACAAGGTAAGCAAACCAAGTTTTAGTTTTTACACAAAGTAGCCATGGGCTTGCATATGCCCCTTTCTCTTATTTAAGATCACCTCTTCTTATTTTGGTTTTTCAAAGATTTGTGTCAAGAGAGATGAGGTCTAGGGTTTAGTGGGGTTCACAATGGTTCACCACCATTTAGCAAAAATAATAAAGGTAGGGTTCAAGATTTACCTATTAGAGCTTAAATGCCTATATATGTCTTTTTCTTTATTTTGGTTTCTCAAAATAGATCCATTTGTATTTGAGAAGATCAAGGTTTAGGGTTTTTCTTATTTGATTTCTTTCTCTTTCATTTTATTGGGTTTGTGATCTTCACTTGATTACTTTAGGGTTTTAGGGTTTACCACATAAGCATAATAACACTCATCATGACAAAACACAAGTATTAGGTATGAGCACTATGCATAGCATCCAAAGTAAGAAAAGTTTTTGTTGGTTCTCATTTTTGGAAAAAGGAAATTCATTTTCTCTTTGTTTTGAAATTTGGGGTGTTACAAATCCTTCCCCCTTAAACAAATCTCGTCCCGAGATTTTAAGAAAAGTTAGGTTCCTAAGAGAGATTGGGCGATATGATTTAACAGGAAGACATACTTGGCATGGCCTCGAGGTGCTTCTTGGGCTTCGAGTGGCGGTCATGTTGTAGTAGCGGCCGTTGTTGTTCTGGTTCTTTCTTGCGGCAAAGCGGCGTTGGTTACTGAGCAGGTGCAACGGTGTTGCCGGCAATCTTGGCGAGCTTCTTGGGGCACTCATTGGAGTAGTGACCCACAACTCCACATTCATAGCAGTTGACGGTGGACTTGTCTTTGGGGTTGACGGGAATGGTGTTGCTTCCAGTCCTTGGACCAGTGTTGGTGTTGTTGTTGGTCCCATTTTTGCTGTTGGGGTTGTTGTTGTTGTGGTGGCGGTTGTTGTTGTTACCGCCAGGCTTCGGGGGTCCTCCGTTGTTGCTGGTGTAGTTGGGGCGATAACTCTGAGCAGGGGGCTTGTTGTGTCTTGGGGTGAATCCTCCAGAGGAGTTGTTGCGGTACTTCTGGGTATGGTGGGGTCCACTCTGGTTCATCATCCTCGCGCTTGCGGTTCTCATTGGCCCGATGCAGCTTTCCTTCCATCCGTATGGCTGAGTCCACTAGGGCTTCTAAGTCGGCGAACGGAATGTTCACTAACACGGTTGCATCTCGTCGTGCAATCCGTTCAGAAATCTCTCCTTCCTTTTCTCGTTGGTGTCGGTCTCGTCCGGGGCGTACCTTGACAGAGTGAGAAACCTGTCGCGGTATTCTACCACGGACATTCTGCCTTGCTTGAGTTCGCGGAACTCGTCTCTCATCATCTTGATCAGTCCTTGGGGCACGTGATACTTGCTAAACTTTAGCTTGAAGTCTTCCCAGGTCATGAACTGACCTTCGTTCATGGCACGGGTGCTTGTCCACCAAGCGCGGGCTGGTCCGGCAAGATAGTGGGTTGCAAACAAGACCTTCTCATTGGCTTCCACTCCAGCTACTTCCAAGTTATTCTCCATTGTCTGGAGCCAGTCATCAGCATCGAGGGGCTCTTCGGTCTTACTGAAAATAGGTGGGTTGGTGTTTTGAAAGTTCTTCAGTTTTGACCCAGGGTGGTCGTGGTTTCCATGGCCATTGTTGTTCTGAGCAATCAGCTGCAGTGCAGCAATGTTGGCCTGGCGTTCAGCTCTCTCGGCTTCTCGGTCTGCCATCATCATCTCTAGCATCTGCATCATGGCGTCTTGGGTGGCGCTGCGGGTTGGTGGGGCCATCTGAGTATCGGAGTAGATGATAAGATAAGAGGGAAATTTCTACGGTTTGTTTGAATTAAAGTTCACAAGTTCAAAACTTGAAAATTGAGTAGTGTTGAGGGGGTAAAAACCAACAACACTTTTTCATTCATACCAAACATCACATATTACAAATCTAACACACCGTTGGTTTGAAGAACCATTCATTCGCTCTACGATACAAGGGGATCCTGATACAACTCACACCTACTTAAGTGCTCGGGGTGATACTACTCTTCCGGGTGGATTCTTTGTCTTCACGGGTGATGTGCTTGGCGAGAGGCGAGGGCGTTGTCCAAATCCTGCGGGTTTTGTACAGCCTGAAGTCCCGGTGTGTTACATAGTGGTTCCTCTCCGGTGCGGGGGCATAGTCATCGGTCTTCCCATGGAGTCATGTCTTGGGTAGTAGATGAAACGAGTGTTCTTGATCTTGTTCTCATTTTGTCCACACGGACGGAAAATTGCTTCTTGCATAGCTCGACTAGTCCTTCCTCCCAAGTGTTTCCCGTTACGGAAAACCGGATGGTTTCCCATACCGGGGCTCCAAGCTTTCTTCGTAGATCAGTAGAAACGTCCCACCGAGGTGGTTCTCCGGAGTGGTTGTTGAGGGGTATTCCGAAGAACTCGGGGTACGGGTGTCCTAGATATTCCACTAGTTGCTTCAAATCCTTTTCGAACCTTAGGTCGCCTCCGGGACCAAGCTGGTAGAACTCCCATTGGTACTTCATCTGTGAGTAATTAGGATAAGTAAGTTAAAGAAGTAATCAAGTGTGCAAAATTTTAGGTAGGCTTGCAAAGAAAGTGGAGTATAGATTTCTCATTTTTGAAAAATATCTTAAGGGTAAGAGTAAGAACAAGTTTTTACAAATATTCACTTCATTGGTTTTTGAAACTAAGCTTTTCAGACGTCCATTCTAACTAGGGTCTCCTAAGGTCAAACAATGGCTCTGATACCAACTTGTCAACACCCGGATTTTTAAGTCCGGATGCCTGTTATGCCATACATCGCAATCCCAGGAATATTGTTGTTGCGAGACATAACAGTTGAATATCATAAGTCATCATTCATTACATGTCATAGTCGTCTTACAAATAGATCACATGATCCAATATTACAATAATAGTTGAACTATTGTTTCAACACACATCACAAATACATAGCGGAAGCGTAAAGATAAGGGACTCTCTAGTCCACGAGGCCAACGCTTGACGTCGGGAGTAGTCCTAGTTGTCGTAGACGTCCCGATGTCCATCCTCTTCATACTGCTTGTTCCTCTTCATAGTCTGGCCATTTGAATAGCCAGGGACAAAGCCGTGAGTACTTCAAAGTACTCGCAAACTAATACTAAGGTAAGTACTAACATTTCTAGTAAGGGGGATGCTAAGCTCTAGTTTCTTTTGCATAAAGCCAATTTTAGTTCACAAACATTTTAGTAAACAACTCTTCATGTACTAACTAACTCAAGTAGGGACATTAGTGTCATCCCCACAACTCGGTTGTGTTTTCAAGTCACCAATTCAATTTCAAATCACAAGTCACCCTTCACATGTCACATTTTTGAAAAGTTCGATGACGGAACAGTATGGCCTTTCCAACCGTCCATAACCGTGGACGCGGCTATTCGAATAGTTCTACACTCTGCGAGGTCGTACACTTGTGCCACAACATTTGCAATAATCCGTCGGGGTTAATCGGCCTCGATTTATCACACTCCGTGTGCGGACTACCAACCATAACCTTTCACTTACATATCCTAGTATAGGCATCTCTCCCCATGAGCTTGGCCTCCCGGTGAAGACAAACTGTCGGCCCGGGAACCGCACGGAGGCTTGGGCCGGACATTCACCTCATATTCACGTCATATCACATCATTTCATATCTCTTTGGAGGCAGCCCTTGGCATAACCCCGATGACGCTTGTTCAGAGGGAACCCATACTAAGATACATAAACTTCTAGTTAAGCCCTACCCATATCAGGTATTGTGGGGGTACTTGTAAAATTGGAATGGTATCGCATCCGAACCCAACCATCAGTTTTTTGTAAAGTTCACCATGTCTTTCACAAGTCACATTCACCTTCAAAAATCTTTCAATAGAATGACTCATCATTCCCAGGTTTTCCAAAATCATTTCAAACTCACAAGTTCCCATCTAGAGTAGTCCATTTTAATTTAGCACTAGCATCTAAGTATGAGGGGTGCTAAATAATTTGCTTTGCTCCTAGGCTATCATTGATACTCTGGTACTAGTCCAATACTACCAAGTGAATCATGAATCAAAAAGTATTTTGATAAAACAAAGGTAAGTAAAGCTTGTAAAGTAGAACTGGGAAATAGGATCATGAACATAAAGTAAATGGGTAATGCCTTGCTTATGGTGAGCTTTCCCCTTTGCAAGAGTATTATCTTGCAACAATAGAACTTTCAAAGGTGTTAGCTTGCAAGAGTATAGCTTGCCTTGGTGGTTGAGGTGATCAAAGTGGTCTTCTTCTCCTTGAAAGTAGACTTCCTCCTCCTCTTGATACTCCTCGGTACTAGCGTCTAAAATACGAAATACGGGGTACAATCACCAAACAATTCATTGGCTATTCTAAAGATCACATGTATTCACACAAACTATTCTATTCACACAATTAATACAATTTGGTGCATTGGTGGTCTTGCTTGAGGAAAAAATAATTTCCTCTCATTTCATATGTACATGATAGTTTCCATATAGTTCTTGAGGCATAATTTCCTCTCATTGAATCTTCTTTAAGATTTAATTTCTCAAACAATTACTCATGAATTCAGGTTGTCCTAAGTCAACCATTCAGCATCATCATTTGAGAAAATGATTTAAATGAGGCAGAGATACCTCATACTATTTAACACTTCTACAAATGATTTAAAATCTCCAAATATTTCATATGAGAGCATTTAACCAGGGGTCCAAACTTCATATGAAAGTACTTGGGACCAGATTTAAATGAAGTGAAACACCTCATATACTTTACACAAATTAAACTAGCATCACACATTACTATTAAGGGGATAGGTGTGTTGTTTTCTTATTTAAAAATAATTTCCTCTCGTACTAACTTAGGTGTTACTTTTAATTACTTAGAGAAATAATTTCCTCTCATTATCTTATTAAGATTTAATTTCTCTTATGAATAAGATATGACCTAGATTGACCAAAGTCAACCTCTTCATACTTATCATCTGAGAATATGATTTAAATGAGGTTCCATACCTCATGCAATTTAATACTAACATGGTAGTAATTTAATGTAACCAAATAACTCAATATGAGATTTTATAGACCATGGTCACTACCTCATGTTGAATTACTTGAGACCCAGATTTAAATGAGAGGAATACCTCTCATATGATTTAACACATAGTGGTAACTAAGTTAACAACTACTATTGAGGTGAGTTAATATCATCAACAATTCATATGAGACATATATGACCCGAGTCTCTACCTCATTTTGAATTGTTCATGACAAGATTTAAATGAGAGAAAAACTCCCAAGTGATTTATTAATAGTTTTGGACAATATCTTTGACTAGAAATAGCCATATAGTCCTTTAATTAAGCTAGGCCATGATCATTCAAAGTAAGCATGGCATATTGTTGCAGAAACAATTGGTGTAAGTCAAAAGTGAGCTATTGGAGTTGGAATTAACTTAATATCTATTCTGGTTGATTTTTAATAATTATTTGAATGCTGAAAAGTCTATGACTTGTTATTTTTGTCACATTAATTCTACACAAGAATTTGAAGTGGGACCAGTGGGGTTGGATAGATCTTTTTTTTCCAGCTTTCCACCAATATAAAGTTTGCTAAATTTGGCCAAGCCAAACAGATTCTATTGAATGTCAAACACAGGGCCAGTATTGCATTTGTTTGAATTGAATTAAATCAAATTTGACTAGACGGGCTGGCGGGAAAGAAATTGGGCCGAATCGGTTTGAAACGTAGCAAAGAAGAGTTGGGCCGGCCCAGCTAACGCTGCGGGCCAGCTGACAAAGGGGCCCGCACGTCAGCGAGCCAGGCTTACCGAATCGGTATCGTTCAACGTGCGCCGTTGGATCAGAAGCAGATCGGGCGGTGCAGGAGCGTCGTCTTCGTCGGGGGGGAGATGCTTGCTGGAGCGGCGGAGGTAGGGGGTCGACGGCCAGGTGGAGCTCCGGCGAGGGGTGGCGACGGTGCAGGAGGAGGTTGTCGTCGACGGCGAGTGCGCTGGGTACCGGTGGCGAGGCCGGAGGTGGCCTGAATCGACGCCGGCGAGATGAGGTATCGGCGGGCTCCGGCGGCTAAATTGGGGAGCTCCGGTGATGAATCGAGAAGGGGAAGTGGTCGAGGAGGGTGAGGGAAGAGTGGGGAGGCTGCTGGTGTGCTTGGATGGCTGAGGGGAGCTCGGTATTTATAGAGGGCGAGTGTGCTGCGAGGCGCGGACGAGGTCAACAGCGAGGTCGTCGTTCCAGGGCGACGAAGGAGCGAGGAAGGTGCGCAGGAGGTAGGCGACGTCACGGCGGTCCTTGGGGCATTAATGGCGCGGTACGGCGAGGCGTACGACGGTCGGGCGAACGCGTGTACTGGCGCGGCCGCGGCGGGTGGAATCGTCCTCTCCGGCGACGGCAGGTACAGGCAGGTGACGCGAGCGTGTCCGGCGGGATTGTGCTGTCCTGGCGATGCTCCACGCGTCGAGAGAGGGTCCGAGGCGGGCGCGAGGTGGCCGTGCTGCGCGTGTCCAGTGCGCGTCCTTGGGCGTCCTTGGGCGTACCCGCGCGACGTCATCGGCATGTGCCGGCCGTCCTGGGCGCGCGTCGTGCGGCGGCTGTCGACCTCCTCCTCGACAAGTGGCGTGGCTAGGGAGGTCTAGGGAGGTGTGGTGACGCTCGGAGACGTGGTGGCCAAGTTTGAGGGGAGGGAGAAGAGAGGGGGTGCACCATGGTGGTGACATGGCCGGCATGGCCATGCCATGCTAGCTTTGGCTCCTCCTCTTAGGGTTACTATGCATGGGCTAGGGTGAGAGAAGTCAAGGAGGGCATGTGGATGGATTTGGGGCAGGTTAGGGTAGTGTAGATCACTATATGACATAGTGTCAAATAGTGCCATAATTGGAATTTGCAAGTTTGCCCAATTTTTGAGTGAGTTCAAAAGGTGGCATAATTTAAATTGTGTGTGTTTGGTTAAGTCCTAAATGACCAGAGAAGATGAGGTGTGGTGGTGGAAATTCCAAATTCAAAGTATTGCAAAAATTGTTAAGTGTGAGATTGTTGAATATGTTAAAATGTTCCAACTTTGGATGAGCATAGCATTTGATCTAAAAAGAATTTGGCATGGTGATCTTTACAAAAAGTGTTCACCTTGATGTCGTCTTGGATGAGGTGCAAAGAATTGAGGAAGTTTAGTTTAAAAATCTTGAGATACAAGGGCTCAAAGTAGTGACCAGATTATAAAAGACAGATTTGACCATTATTGTATGTGAGCCAATTTTGAGTTTGAAATTCATTTGAATTGTGTTTCTTTGATTCCAAAAGTTGTAATAAGGGTTTAGTATCATTATTCAACTCTTGGTGAAAGCCAAATTGGTCTAGGTCAAATATTTGGAGAAATGGCATAAACCATATATGAGGGTTTTTGTGAATTTCTAACTATTTATTCTTTTATTTTTCTTGGCCTCACTTTGACAAGGGTGAGGTTTATTTGGTGTTAGAATAAGTTGAGTGAAAGGTTCAAACCATTTTAGGACAATGGAGGTGGCTAGGTCAAGATTTGATAGTTTGGCTAAGTGCCACATATGCCTCTATACATAGGTTGGATTTTATTTTGTTTCTTTCTTGAATTTGTTGGCAAGTACCTGGTTGAGTGTGTTGAGGTATTTCCAATCATCTATACAAGGTAAGCAAACCAAGTTTTAGTTTTTACACAAAGTAGCCATGGGCTTGCATATGCCCCTTTCTCTTATTTAAGATCACCTCTTCTTATTTTGGTTTTTCAAAGATTTGTGTCAAGAGAGATGAGGTCTAGGGTTTAGTGGGGTTCACAATGGTTCACCACCATTTAGCAAAAATAATAAAGGTAGGGTTCAAGATTTACCTATTAGAGCTTAAATGCCTATATATGTCTTTTTCTTTATTTTGGTTTCTCAAAATAGATCCATTTGTATTTGAGAAGATCAAGGTTTAGGGTTTTTCTTATTTGATTTCTTTCTCTTTCATTTTATTGGGTTTGTGATCTTCACTTGATTACTTTAGGGTTTTAGGGTTTACCACATAAGCATAATAACACTCATCATGACAAAACACAAGTATTAGGTATGAGCACTATGCATAGCATCCAAAGTAAGAAAAGTTTTTGTTGGTTCTCATTTTTGGAAAAAGGAAATTCATTTTCTCTTTGTTTTGAAATTTGGGGTGTTACAATCGATCCGTGGTAGAGGAAAAGGGTCTCTTGGGCAAGCCTTGTTGAGGTTGGTGTAGTCGATACACATGCGCCACACCTTCGGAGCCTTTGCCTCCAAATTCTCGTCCTTCTTCTTTTCGACCATCACCGGGTTGGCTAGCCACTCAGTATGGGTGACCTCCACAATGAAACCGGCAACCAGCATCTTCTTCACCTCTTCTCCAATGATCTTCCTCCTATCTTCAGCGAACCGGCGCAATGGTTGTCGCACCGGCTTGGCATCCTTCCGAACATTTAGAGAGTGCTCAGCCAGCTCCTCGGAACACCTACCAAGTCATCGATAGACCAGGCAAAGATATTCCGATTCTCACGGAGGAAGCCGACGAGCGCGCTTTCCTATGCCTCACTGAGACCGGCACCGATACGCACGGTACGCTCAGGGAAAGCCGGGTCCAGCACGATGTCCTTTGTTTCCTTTGTCGGTTTGAACGCTGGAGCGCTCAGACTTGCACTCATTGCCGCTAAGCTCAACTGTGAGGACTGAGCGAGCGCAACTGCGGTTTGCATCCTTCTTTTTTCCTCCGCGATCACCATCGATTCCGCTAGGTTCGATCCGGCAGACGCTGTTTCCAGCGAGATCTTGTAGTTTCCCACCACAGTCAAGGGTCCACGAGGTGCCGGCATCTTCATCTTGAGATACGCCGTGTGGGTCGAGGCCATGAAGGCCGCCAGTGCCGGTCTCCCCAGCAATGCATGGTATGGACTATCTAAGTCCACCACCTCAAACTCAAGGTTTTCAACCCGGCAATTGTCACGTCCTCCAAACGACACATCCACCCGGACTTTTCCAACCGGTGCGCAGGACAAACCCGGAACGATTCCATGGAACGTCGTGTGCGTTGGCTGAAGCATGTTTTCTGTTATGCCCAGCGTATGCATGGTGTGCTTGTACATTATGTTTATGCTGCTCCCATTGTCTATCAGCACCTTGCTGAACTTAACGCGAGTCGTGGGCCCCTTCATGATTGGGTCCACCACGAGAGCGTAGCCACCCGGGTTCGGCATAATTTTAGGATGATCCCGGTATGACCACGAGAGTTCCTGCTCTGACCAGGGCATGTATTTTGGCACTGCCGGCATCACCGCGTTCACCTCCATGGAACGACGGCGCAAGCTTTGCTTGTCTGTCGGCTCGGTTACGAACACGACACAGCACACATCAGGGTCCTTATAAACGTTCCGGCCCAAGGGTGTCGGTGGAGGTGGTTGGTCGTAGCCTTCTCCCACCTGATTGACTTGCTGATATTGCTGCCTGTTTTGCTGAGGGTGTACCGGTAAGGCGTTTGCCCCGGTAAGCGGTGGTGGTGGTGGTAGCTGCTGCTGACGCGGCATGTCCGGTGGTGGCATCATTGCATTGCCTCCTTGCCCTTGGGCGTCTTTTACCGCCCCCTTTTGCATCAAGTACTTGGTCCAGGTACAATCTTTTGTCAAGTGGTTCGACGGGTGAGCCGGATTCGGCGTGTGCCACCGGCAAGGTTGATCCATGGCAGCTTCCATGGTGTACTTCGCGGGTTCTTGCCAGTTCTTTTTCTGGCCCCAGGGTTTCTTTTCGACCCACTGTTTCTTAGGACCAGCCCATGGCTGCGATCCGGTTCTTTGCCTCTGGCTGCCGCTGGCATCAGAGTTTTCCTGCACAGCAGCAACTTGCTGCGAGCCATACCTTCGATCCGGGAAATCTTCCCTCCTCTTGTTGTTCCGGTTGTCCCGATACTGCTGTTGAGGCGGGTTTGATTGTTCCGGCTCAGCTTGTATCGCCGGTTGCATTGGGTCTCCCAACGCGTAGTTTTCCGCCACACGCATCATCTCTGCCAACGTTGTTGGCATGTTCCTCTGTAGCCTTTGCCACAAAGGCGAACCTCGCCGGCATCCTTGGCTAAACCAAGCGATGGCCTGCGCCTCTATCACTCCTTCACAAGAATTTCTGGTGGAGTTCCACCGGGTCAGGTAATCCCGGTCTGTTTCTTGCGGGCGCTGCACGCACAAAGCGAGCTGCTGAGGCCTGTTTGGCCTTCTGTAGGTGCTGCTGAAGTTACTCACAAAAGCTTCCTCAAAATCCAACCAGCCATTTATGCTTCCTTCCGGCAAGTTGTTCAGCCAGATTCTTGCCGGTCCTACTAGGAACGTTGGCACAATTCTCACGGCCCAACGCCGGTTTCCTCCTCCAGCTATGACTCCTCCGCCACCAGCAACGTATACCGCGGTCACGTAATCCGCGAGCCAGTCTTCCGGCTTAGTGGTGCCATCGTATGTTTTGGTGTCACGGGGCAACTGAAAGTTGCGAACTGGTGGTGGTTCTTTCATGATCCTTGGGCCAAAACACTTTGGACCCGGAGGACCCTCTGCTTCAATCATTTCCGACAGGTATACTCTGTCCAGACGGTGCCTCGCATCTCGTTCCGGCAAGTTTCTTTCTCCCAACCGCTCTCCCAAAGGTTTCTGGTAAGCGGTGAGTCTTGTTGAATCAGCTTCATCGTAACGTTCTGGTGCCGCGGCCCTTGCCTGCCGGTACCTTGGTGGAGGCATTTCCTCCTCATCGTACGCTGCACTTGCAGCCGGATAGTTTTGCCCGGTTTCGTGCCTACCGGCATGATTGTTTCCGGCATAGCCTTCCTTGGCGTAGCCTCGCTCTGCCCCTTGGCTTTTTCTACCGGCATCGTGTTGCCCGACTTTTTGTTTACCGGCAAGGACCGGATCGTACACAGTCATCTGCCGTGCGTTCACTTCTTTTTCTCTTCTTCTGTCCGGATGGGGGGACGAGGCCTGCCCATGGGACTTGCTTCCGGCATTCTTTGTTGAACGCGCGGATTTCGAGGCTATAGCCTTGTTCAGCTTGGCTAGCTGCTCAGCGTTCTGCTGCTCTACAATATCTAGCAGCTCTCTGACACGCTCTTGTTGTTTTGCCAGAGCCTCTCCGGTAAGCGAGTCACACAGATCTACAGCAGCCTTAGCAGCTTTTATGGTCTTATCCGGGCTACTGTACTTAGGTTTCTCTACAATGCTAGCAGATGCAGAGGTACTCTTGCCGGTAAGAACTTCCTTACGCAAATCCTGATCTAGATTGCGAGCTTTAAGCCGGTTTTCCGGTATCCTAGCAGCATGAGCGCTAACAGAAGCAAAGCCATGGGCAGCGTTATACTCACGTACGGTTAGGTTCAGCTCGCGCTGCGCCCTGACGACGTCTTTGCCGCTCTCGAGTATCTTCTGGCGCTGCGCCTCCAGCTCCGCCTGAGCCGTTGCCGGATCGATGTTCTGCGCGATGGGGGTTGCCAGCGCGTTCATCGCCGCTTGAAGAGGTGTTGCCGGTGGTGCGGAAGACGCTCCCGGCGCGCCGGTGTCGCGTTCCAGCGGTGGCTTGGCCGCACGGGTCGCAGCCGCACGACCAGCAACTTCGTCCGCAGCCTCCTTGCCCGCGCCGGCTACGCCAGCCATCATCACCTCGACGCTGCCGGCGGTGCGGCCTGCACAGAGCCACCTTGGCGGGTCCGGTGCCACCAGCACCGGTGAGAGGCACTGGCGCACGGGGACGGTGCCGAAGTAGACGCGGTGGCTGCCGAACTCGATGATGCGGCCGTTCTTGGGGAAGATGCCGCCGTTGGCGAAGCAGCCCGCGTTGTCGTTGATGAAGTCGATGGAGTAGAAGCTCGGACGAGCGCGACACTGTCCGCTCGCCGGCGAACTCGAGGAGGCCCGCCCGAATATGTATTCCAAGCATGCGCCACTTCATGCCCCATCGTGGGCGCCAACCGTCGTCGTGGTGAACGGACAGATGCCATAGGATGGCTTAAGTTGGGGCCGAATGGACGCAAGAGGATTCGGGGAGGGTTTGTGATTAGATGGGATGAACTTCCGGATGGTTTCCTCAAGAACTTAGCCAAGGCTAGAGGTTGAAGAAGAAAGACATAAGGAAGAACTCGCTCTAGATCACCATCTTTATTGATCTCAACAGGCTACAAGTTTCTCAGTACAAGTTCTCCAGTGTTCATGCGCGTGTCTGTAAGAAGGGCTGCCCCCTCTCCTTATATAGGGGAGAGGTGGCTTACAGGGCAAGAAACCCTAATGGCATCTTTGACTAGACAAACTACTTTACAAAGCTACTTTAATCATAGAAGACACCGGAGTCCTCTTTAATCGTGAGATGCTCGACGTCCTCCGGCTTCTTTGACCGTCATCCTTCTCTTTATCGTCAGCCCTTCGTCTAAAGTTACTTTGCTTAGCTCATCTTTGTCTTCTAGCTCCGGAGAGAATCTTTGACCAGTCCTGCCGACTCGCTCGTTCTTCCGGTAACCCGGTATCTTCTTACCTGGTTCCAGGCATACCCCTCTTGGGGATACCGGCTTAGCTCCACTTAGCTAAGTTCTTATCTTTAAGTTCCGGTACGAACATTAAACCGGTATCTTGATGGCTCAAACCATCCGGTTTGGCATGCCTTTGGCATACCGGGGGTCATCGCCCCAACACCAAGTGGGCTCCCGATCAAGGTTCTCGTAATGAGCCCACCGCCTCTTGTTGAATCTCTCGGGCCGCCCAACTGGTAGGTGATCTCAGCTCCACACGGAAAGTAGGAGCAAGCATCCACCAATACCGTCGCGACCAATCCTGCGACAACCTTCGTCCAACTGCGTACATACGAAATTTGGTTAGTACTTTGTCTAGTATACTAATATACAAGAATTAGCCAACTTCCCATCATTACCTGACGGTACAGGTAGGCAAGTGCCATTGTTCCCCAACTCCACTTGTGCTCCAACACCATAAGCGCCTTGAGCTAACACCAGTGGGCCAACTTCCCACCACTGTTAGCAAAGAGAGTCCTCGAAATGACATACCACAAATACACTCGTGTGTATGTCTTGACAGTGTCACGGTTGGCCCCTTCCGGGCACGTACCAAAGTTAGTCCTGATCCAAAGGAAAGGTGCGCCGGCGGGAGCTCTATCATTTTTATCTTCTGGCTCCGGAGGAGCCAGGCCAATAAGCCCCTCCATCTGCTGGCGCCACCCATCAGAAGATGTGTTCATACACAGTGCCTCGCCCTGAATAGGAAGACGAAGGATCATGGAAACGTCATGAATAGTAGGGGTCATCTCGCCGGCCCTCAAGTGGAAGTTGTGCATCTCCGGACTCCACCGGTCGACAAGGGTGGTGAGTGCCGTGGCGTTCATGTTTGGCGTCCCCCGGCTTACAAGCGTGATGAAGGGGAGAAGACCGGTAGGCTGGATGAACTCCGTGTACCGCTTGTCATACAACATGTTCTTGATGCTACCGTGGTAACGAATCTTCAAGGGCTCAAGAACCCATGAGCACATCCATACACACAATATTATGTCATATCCAATGGATTAAAACAAGAGGTGTTAACAAAAATAAATATTAGTACCTTCCCCTTTTCCGTCTTATGAAAATCCCGGTGATCCTTGTCATACTCATGATCTATGAGCCACACCATCCTACATTTTTTCAAAAATACAAACAATAAGAACTACCATATTTGTGACCATACATGTTCTAAATTTTGGTTCCACTGACAAATATGAGCCACACATACATGAGAATATATCTAGGGTTCAAAGAAATCGAGGGTGTCAACACACACATACATGCATATACATACATAAGAATATGGTTACATATACACATTCAACTTGATGTCTAGGGTTCCAACAAATCTAGGGTTTCAACACATAGATACATGAGAATATGGATTTCAACACATACACGAGCACATGGATTCAAGTTCTAAGATTTTCATATCTATGGTTCCATGTCTAAATCGAATTAAATCCGAGCAAATCATGGATGAAACGAACGGGATCGAGGGAGAATACCTTGAGGAAGGGGTTGGGAAGAGAATGCCCGGGCAGATCTGACGATTTGATGGTCGATTTGGTGGGGGGAGAGGGGGGGGCGGAGGAGGAACCGCCGGCAGCCTCTGTTCTTCACGCGAAATAGAGAGGAGAAGTGAGGAGGGGTCGGGCTAGGGCGGGCGCGGGCGACACACATAAGTGGATGTGTGGCACCCTTCTGAACGGTGCCACACTTTGAAAGTGTGGCGTCATGCGAACGGCGCCACACATTCTGCCACGTCAACAGGTCAACGGCGCGCAGCGTCGACCACACCACGTCGATATGGATGTGTGGCGCCGATCGCATGGGCGCCACACAGACAAGTGTGGCGCCGATGGCAAGGGCACCACACAAAAGGATTAGTCTAGTAAAATAATTTGGCCAGAGAATTAGTCTATGCTTTTACTTCACAAATAGGTTATTTTTGTCAAAATCGCCGAGATGACAATCCATTTCGGAGTCTGGTGATAGCGCATGTCAGCGACGTGCCCTACACCTGACGGGTACATATTCTGACATGCGCTACCAGTTATGCCGCACGTGAGTGATGCACGCGGGCCAACCTTCGGATGTGCAAAAAAGTCACCGTAAATGGATTTTTAGGCTTTAACCCGTTAGAAATAATGATTTTTGTTACTTTTGTACTAGTGAGTTGTACCCCGTGTATAGACATGCACATGAGCGTTCCAATTACCTTGCAAGGCTCCGGTCGTTGGGAGTCCATGGTCAAACTGTCAAAGATAACCAAACTATTTCACTATTCCCGTCCCACTTCATAATAATATTTTTTTAAACGGAGCAAAAGCTTTGCCCCAATTAATTAAGAAGAAGGTGCTCAGTTTTTAGGAGAAAACCGAGCAAAAACCTACAATACTAGGGTCAAGCTGACAAGCTCACACCAAGAGCATACCCACAAGAGAACAACACCAAAAGAAAGCAACCTCTAAACCAACTAGAACCGACAACCAAAGAGCACAACATCGCAAAAAAGACCCACTAAAAGGACACGACAACACAAAATGAGTCCATCACTTAAACAGTTCTCAAACTTTCCTTGTTATGGCTCTCCTCCTTATCCTTCTGATAGATACCTTCTTAAGAGACTTCTCCACCTTCTTGATCATGTCCTCTGAGGCTTTACCTGCCAAGACGCAGGCAATTTTTTTGCCATATCCAGGACTAGCCGCCTCCAAACTACTCCCTCCGTCCCGATTTAATTAACTTGGGGGAGGAAGACGTTTCACAATTATAATTTTACAATCCAGTCCTACATATTTCCTAGATCTGATCGCTCAGTCCCACGATCCATTCTCCGTCTAGATCGCCAGCTCGATCCAGATCGCCAGCTGCTCGCCTGGCTGAGGCGCGCGCCGGATCCAGATTGCCTCCGCCTACCGCCTCTGCTCCTGGTCAACCGGGGCATGGAGATTGCCAGCTCCATCCAGATCGCCAGCTCGATCCAGCGCCTCCGCCTACCGCCTCTGCTCCTGGTCAACCGGGGCATGGAGATTGAGATGTGCTGGAGATGGTGGGGAGGAGGAGAAGGAAGTGGGGATCGGTGGAGACGCGTGGGTAGAAGGGGACGCCGGCGACGGGGACGAGGTCGCCACGCGAGGAGTGGATGGGGACGGGTTATGACTGCTGTGTGCGTGGACTGGACGCGGGCACGTGGTTGTGACTCGGGTCAAGCGGCGGGGACAGGCGGGTAGCAGTTAAAAAATGATAGGGGGTTTTGCGTAAAATTACCGCCGAGTTAATTAAATCGGGACGGAGGGAGTAGCGAGCAAACCACAAAGCTCCTTTGAAAAAAGAGCATCTGAGCTAGGAACCAACACTGCTCCATGGTCCAAAGAGGCGATGGACTGGCAAGGCTCCGACTGCGGTGGAGAAGGTGTCATGGCCACCTCCATGGTCTCAAAAGAGCACAACACCGACGGAAACACCACAGGAGAATCCCCACACAACTCATGTAGCTCTTCCGTGATTTCCAACACCGGAGCTAAGAACTCGTCTATGTCCTCGCACTTAGAGTCAGCCAACACAACAGGCTGCGGCGATTGGCAAGGCTCCGACTGCTGTGGAGAGGATGCAGGCATAGGTGTCAACACTCCTGACTTAGCAACCACCTGTTCGCCGCACTCATGAGAGAGAGAGAGACAGGTGTGACATCACTCAACTCAAGGTCAAGCGACTAAGCCGCAGTCATGTCCATGCCCTCGCGCTCAAAGGCAGCCGACTCATTAGGAAGCGATGATGGGCCACGAGGAGAGAAACAACCGTGGAGGTGCTCTTCTTCAACCACCGAGGACTTCTGCTCAGAGGAGTCAAGCGCAACCGAAACCTGCGCTTTGGCGAACCCCAAAACAACAGAAGGACATGCCTCAGTCGGCTCCACACACTACGGGAACCAGTCAAGGTGCCGACGGCAAAATATCGGGGCCGTCGGCACAGGATTCGTTCTGGCCAGGCCAGCAGGTCAGCCGTTGGCACAGGTAAACCGTCGGCACATGAAGGTCTGTGCCGACGGCAACCGTCGGCACAGTTTCGGCCGTCGGCATAGCCTCTCCGCCGTGTCGGCGAGCTAACAGCTGTCGGTGCCTGTGCCGACGGCAAAGCCGTTGGCATATATTTCAGCTCCGTGCCGACGACAAAGCCGTCGGCATAGCTATTTTCCATTTTACGACATTAATCTTAAAAAATCATAACTAAATCATTATAATTCAGAAAAATACAAATAATATATCAAAATTTTCAGAAAAATAAGTTCTATCTTGGAAAAATATCAAACTTGAAATATTTAAAATGAAAAAGATCTTCATGCCCACCGTTTTGAATATAGTTTGAAACGGGCATAAAATATTCGAAAACGATCCAAACAATGTGAAACATTCGCATGGTGTCATATTATGTGTCATAGTTGCAAGGAAAAATTTTAAAGTTGGAAAATTGCGAACATCACAAAAAATCCTTCACAAAATGAGCTATCATGTTCGAGGTTTCATGACATTTAGGTCAAACGACCATGTTATGGATAGAATCGCGGCATAGTTTGTGATAATGTGCCCATATTGTGCATACATGTGCATCTTGGGATGTCTTACGATATTGCAGGAGGAAGTTTTCCATTTTATCGCACAAAAAAACTATTTTCCATTTTTGAGGTGCCGAAAACGGGGTGTTTTGTGAAGCAACCACCAAATTAAAGATTGACATTGGTACCAACACATTTTTAAAAAATACTAGACCAACTAAGATGCAAAATTTCTCAACCGGTGTATCTGAAACCTTTCTATCCACCCCTCATGAAAAAGACAAATTCCTGCCGAATCGATAGGAGGCCGACCAGATTTGAACTACAGGTACATGATATATTGCTCATAATTTTTTGTAAAAATCATTTTTTGATTCACAACATGCTATTTCATCAGAGATCCAGTGCAAGTTTGGCGAGCCTCAGGCCCGGGCAAAGGATCTTCTTGCCCGCCGTTTTGAATATAGTTTGAAACGGGCATAAAAAAATCGAAAACGATCCAAACAATGTGAAACCTTCGCGTGGTGTCATATTATGTGTCATAGTTGCAAGGAAAAATATTAAAGTTGGAAAATTGCGAACATCACAAAAAATCCTTCACAAAATGAGCTATCATGTTCGAGGTTTCATGACATTTAGGTCAAACGACCATGTTATGAATAGAATCGCGGCATAGTTTGTGATAATGTGCCCATATTGTGCACACGTGTGCATCTTGGGATGTCTTACGATATTGCAGGAGGAAGTTTTCCATTTTATCGCACGAAAAAACCATTTTCCATTTTTTAGGTGCCGAAAACGGGGTGTTTTGTGAAGGAGCCACCAAATTAAAGATTGACATTGGTACCAACACATTTTTAAAAAATACTAGACCAACCAAGATGCAAAATTTCTCAACCGGTATATCTGAAACCTTTCTGTCCACCCCTCATGAAAAAGACAAATTCCTGCCGAATCGGTAGGAGGCCGGCCAGATTTGAAATACTGGTACATGATCTAATGCTCAAGATTTTTTGGAAAAAATATTTTTAGATTCAAAATATGATATAGATGTCATATTTGGATTCCTCTCATTTTTCTAATCGATTTAGACATATTATTTGTCAAATTTTGATTTACAGATTTAATGATATTAATTATTCCATATTAAATAAAAAAGAAAAAATAAATCATTTTATTATCCATTTGAATTCAAGATTAATATACTTATTCTTGTAGTTTTTGTAGGTAATTGTTTGGAATTCAAAAAATAATGATGTGCAACATCAAGTAATAAGGGTTAATAGTATTGATATGATATTATTGTCAACAAGGTGTCATTTCTTTCATGGAATTTAGTCTAAATGGAACCAAGAAGTTAAGCGTGCTAGGGGTGGAGTAGTGTGAGGACGGGTGACTGACCGGGAAGTTTGACCTAATATTAAGTGTAGTTAGAGTTCAAATGGGGTGTATGTGAGAGATTAAAAAAATATGAAAAAAAAATTGAAAAAAAATTTAATTTTATTTTTGAAAAAATTCGAGCCAGAATTACCAAACGGCGTTATTTCTATGCCGACGGCATGCTGTGCCGACGGCCAGCCTGTGCCGACGGCAACTTTGACTGTGCCGAGGCGTTATTGTGCCGACGGCAAGGTGCCGACGGCTGCCGTCGGCACAAGCCTGTGCCGAAGGCAAAGCAAGCTGTGCCGACGGCCGCCGGCCGTTGGCACCTTGACTGGTTCCCGTAGTGACAGAAACACCAGCACACGCCAACTACAGCTTGAGAGCTGCCACCTCTTCACGAAGTGGGCGAGCCGCCTCCTCAACACGGACATCAACCAGCTGAAGGAGCTCCATGCGCATCAAGGCAACCTGCGACTGAAAGAGAGTGTACAGAGTGGCGTTGATCTTGAACTACTCGCAATTCGTAGGAGAGGGTCTTGGCGCCACCGTTAAGTGGTCCACGACCTCAACCCAACTCCGAGGCGATGAAGGACGACGAGGCTGAGCAGGCGGAGAGTGGCTCCGCTGGCAAGGAGCAGAAGCGACCGGAGATTGAACACAAGTGACCACCTCTTCACCCATAGTGGCGGGAAATCGAGCACGACAGAAACGCTCCCGGTGACCAGGACGACGACAACGGATGCATCTAAAAGGCCCACGACATGTGCTGATCTGGTGGTCACGCTCGAGGCACCTGAAACATCTTCCATGAACCCAACGCTTGAAGGTGAGACTACACTCAAGACCTTCCCCTCGAAGCAAAGGTGTTGGCTCATGGCTAGGGCGGCTGCCCCGACCCACTTGCACCCAGCCTTCACCATCTTCAACAGCAACACAAGTCTTCATTGCATTACCCTCGACCTCGTCGTTAACAGCAACACTGCAAGACATTGCAGCCACCAGCTCCATGCGCCCCTCCACTGTCCCGCCACCAGCTCGGGGCGAGCCAACAATGTTGGAAACTCGAACGGCGCTGGAATCAGGGCCAGGGGCAACAACCAACGGAGTCCGCGGCGCTAGCATCTCGTCATCATCATCGTCTGAGCTCAAAGAGCCAACCCACAACAGGTTGGCATCATGCAGCCGGAGAGAAGATGCAGCACAACCAGCAGACGGGGCGCAGCAGCCCGTCAGAGCCGGGGAAGACCCTGCAGGCATCAATACTGATTGCGCTAGCAAGCCGGAGACAGCACCCGCGAACCCTGTAGGGGCGCCAAGCATCGGGCCAGAGGCGGTCGCCGTCGCAGGCATGGGGCCGGCCGGGGTCGTGAGCCGCGTGACCATCGCGCCGGCGTTTTCCTTCCGGAACCTCCCTGTCGGGGGCAGCCTCGACGATCGTGGAGGGGCCGTTGGAGGGAGAGGAGCTGGGGGAGTTTCGACAGTCTGCGGTAGAACGACCGCCGCGGAAGGTGCCTGGGGACGAGCGGAACTGCCCCTGCCAGGAGCGCACATCGGAGCTGTATCCGGCTGAGCGCGCGGAGGTGCTGCAGAGGCAGCAGCCAGGACGAGGGCCGGCGCGCGAAGGAGCCGGCGAGGTTGCACGACGGGGCAGGGGTGTCCGCTGCGAGCCTGCAACAGCTGCGGCGGACCTCGGGATGGAAGGAGAGAGGGCGCCGAGAGGATACTGGATCTTGTCGCGGCGGAGGCGGAGCTGGACGGAGGTGGGAGATCAAGGCGGCGGCGGCGGCGAGCTTTCCCCCATCGTCTATATTTTGGTTGTTGTTCTCTGCTGTCAGACTTCATAATAATGTGGCTTCACAGAGAAGCTGTAGAGGGCAGTCACCTAGAACCTTGTGTGCTATTCATGGAAAAAAAAACCTTGCCACCATTTCTTTCGTCCAAACCTGCACCTTTCCCGCCTAGGCACCGCGTTGTTTTCCTCCAGAGATCGGCGGACCAGTTCATGGCTTCTTCGTGAGCTCGGAACCGGATCTGAAGATTGACTCGCACTGGCAGGAGCATTCACATGTTTCTCATCCGACCTACATATTCATCACGCGATAACACCAGCTTATACTCGACCCTTTCTATAATAGCACTCACGGGAATGTCTTCGTTGGCTGCACGCAGCCTATGTCCAATGATCAGAAATTCAGATGCAACGTAAGGTTCAATACCCCATCTCGTTCAGTTACGTCTACACAAACACACATCCCGTTGTGGTTAGCTTCTTTGCATGCATCTGAAAACATCTCTCTGCGAACTGAATTTTTTTTGCTAGCTTCATCATGTTACAGCGATCGAACAGTGTGACGCACCCCTAAGAATGCGCCATAGAATTTTATTTTGTGGCGCACCAGGAACGGTGCGCCACAGAAATAGCTTAATTTTGTGGCGCACCATGGAACACTGCGCCACAAAAACTTGGTGGGGCCCACACCCTGTCACGCCCAATCATTGGTTTTACTTTTCTACGGCGCACTACACTTGGTGCGCCACGTAAATAACGTGTTCCGTGGCGCACCGGCTTCGGTGCGCCACGTAAATAACGTGTTCCGTGGCGCACCGGCTTCGGTGCGCCACAGCAATAACGTGTTCCGTGGCGCACTTGCCTCGGTGCGCCACGGAAATAATGTGTCCTATATCATGGCCGTACCCCTCCCTCGCCCGTATACCACTCTCTCCCCTCTCCCCTCTCCCCGCGCCGCCGCCTTCCATGGCGAGCGCCGCCGCCGCCGCCGCCGCCGCCGCTGCCTTCCTCCGCGAGGGCCGCATGCCGCCACGCTCCACCCATCCCCGCCACCAGCAGCACAAGCCGCTGCGGCGTGGAGGAGGAGGGCCGGCGCGGCGTCAAGGTGGAGGAGCCGCCGCCGCGTCAAGGTGGAGGAGCCGCCGCGACCTCCACCCCCGTCGTCGTCGTCGGTGAGCTCCTCCACAACCGCCGTCGTCGTCGGTGAGCTCCCTCCCCTCCCTCCCTCTTCCTCCCCGCGCGAGCACAACGTGCTCGACGAAATGCTCGCTCGGTTGGCTGGCCAGGTCGGCGTGGTTGAGGTCGATGTCGGCGACGATGATCACGTAGGAGTCGTGCTCTTGCTTGTGTTGCTAGGTTTATTGCTGTTGTTGCTGTGGATGCATTGCTGCTCGTTGCTCCGGATGCATTGCCCCTAATCGTTTTGCTTCATATGGTGTCCATTTGGAGCCTGGATTGCTAGTGGTTAGCATATTGTTATGCTGCTAATCCTTGTTGTTGCTTGTCTTAAGCAATAGAAATTGTCTATGCCTCTCTGTACTTGCTTACCATTAACTGGTGAGCTAGTGATGCTTATTGGAGTGTTCTATATCAGTGACACTTCTATGCTGCTACTACATATTGGTGTTGGTTATTGTCAACTTATATCACTTGCTATGCATGTGTGGCTTACTGGATCATATGTACCTGTTGTTTGTGGAGGTTTACTGCCACTTGTTATTGATGAACCATGTGATGGTAATGATTCAATTTAATTCAATGATGTTAATTTGATTTCCATCCTTTGTTGGAAATAAATCCATGTCTGAACCTGTACAAGGTAATGAAGACTTGCTCACTTGGTATTGCTTGCTAGTTGGACATTTGGTTGGTTTTGATGCTACTGGTTCATTTAAATGCATGAAATGCTACTATGGTATGCTACTGTGATATCCTTGTGAAGAAAATGATGGATTCTTGTGAGCTTATGATATGCTACTATGCTACTGTGGTATCCTTGTGAAGATTTACTTGATGGATTCTTGTGAGCTTATGGTATGCTACTATGCTTACTTGATCATGTGCATATAGTTCATATAGTTCCCTAAAAAGAAAGAAGCTCCCTGGCCAGATGCTTGATGTCTTGGCTTAGCCATTGATGCAAAGGCTGAGGCAAAAACTTGGATAAGAACAGATACTAAAATAGAGATATTCACATTAGGGAATCATGTAAATGAATGCCATTGTGGTATCCTTTGAAGAAAATGGGAAGTTTCTGATGGTTTAAAAGACTAGGTGATGCTAGGTTATTAAGTTGGTTGTCAAGGTTGGTTTTATCTGGTTAACTTGGATAGGCTATGTGTTCTTGCTTACTTATGCATATCCATCTCTACTCGGATTGACTAGCTCGGGCTTGGCCTCTCTTTGCCAGCATCACTTGGTTACTACCAAGTGATGAGTAATCCCTTATGGTACCCCAGACTTTGTTTTGAACTCAACCGAGTAATGATAAATTTCTATTTCTTGTTGGCTTTGATGAAAATAGAGATATCCACAGTAGGGGATCATGTAAATGAATGCCACCGTGGTATCCTTTGAAGAAAAAGGACTGTTTCCGATGGTTTTAAAAGGCTAGGTGGTGCTAGGTGATTCAGTTGGCTACCAAGACTTGTCTCATCCGGTTAGCTGGGATATGCTATGTGTTGTTGCTTGTTTAGGCATATCTATCACTTACCGGATTTACTCGGTTCTTGATTGGCCTCTCTTTTGCCAGCATCACTTGGTCTATATACCAAGTGATGAATAATCCCTTTGGAGCATCTTCTCCATGCATTCTATGTGTGTTTGAGCATCTTGACTTATGTCACCATGGTTGCTGGTTTGTTGGTGTTTTTGTACTTGTCGATGATTAGATGGTTGGTCGATCACTCGTACACTCGGGGGTGGAGCAAGTGAGCCTGGTATGATGGCACAAGTATCAATATTTTGTGCATCCTACCTGTCCTCGCTTACTCCATCCCTGGATGTTAATATTTGTTTCGCCCAACAAAGTATGAGGCATTCCATTTAGTTCATACTAGCTACTTCTTAATTGCATTGGCCTTTCTTCCATTTAGTGCCGATGATTAAACTGTTTGGTCACTTGTACACTCTGGGGTGGGGCCAGTGAGCCTGGTGCGATGGCACAAATATCAATCTCTTGTGCATCCTACCTGGCCTCACTGACCCCATCCCGAAATCTTAATATTTCTTTCGACCAACAAAGTATGAGGCATATGATATCTAGTTGAGATACCACTTGGCTCTTTCTTCCATTTTAGTGCCGATGATTAGAATGTTTGGTCACCTATACGCCGCAATATACTTTGTAGACGGGCCCCCTTTCCCCGGCCGCCGTTCCGTGAACGAGTCTTTGACGAGACAACAACGCCGACCTGCCTCTCCGGCGCATCACCACTTTTCTTCTCTCGCCGTCTAGTACGTGAACGAGTCCTTAATGCAAAGACGGTGCTAGCCTCCCTAGCATCATACCGACCCCTGTTGCCGTGTTTCAGGTCGTGTCTCACGCGCCCTGCACTCTTCGCCTTTTTGCCCGGTGAACGAATAGACCAATCGTTGGAATAAGGAAGCCGATGACGGCCGATCGCAATTTAATCTTGCGACCGGCCGTCATCGGTTTCCTTATTCCAACGATCAGCCTATTGGTTCACCGGGCAAAAGGCGAACAGCGGTGAGCGCGGGCACGGCCCGAAGCGCGGCAACACGGCCCGGCATAATGCTGGGCAGGCCGGCACGGTCTTTGCATCAAGGACTCGTTCACTGGACGGCGAGGGACTGCCGTGGTTCTGCGCCGGAGAGGCAGATCGGCGTCGTTGTGTCGTCAAGCACCCGTTGACGGAACGGCGGCCGGGGAAAGGGGGCCCTTCTGCAAAGTATACTCGCGGTGTATACCGCAACTATGGTTTCTGACCATAGTATTTGTGTTGACCAACAATGTATGAGGCACTTATTCCATTTTGTCATTCCATTTGCTTTGAGATTTTCAAAATGCCGATGATTAAAATGTTTGGTCAACGTACACTCGGGGCGGCGTAAGTGAGCTCTGGTAAGATAGCACAAATATCAATCTCTTATGCATCGGACTTGGTCTCACTTACGCCGTCCCTGAATGTTAATATTTGTGTTGACCAACAATGTATGAGGCATTTATTCCATTTCTCTTGTGCATCGGACTTGTTGGTCTCACTTTCTTCCATTTTCATCATAGTAGGAACTGGATGAAGGACCCCGATGCAAGCGAGCCTGGTGGGTAGAGATGAGGGAGCAAAGGAGGAACCGGATGAAGACTACTTTGTATCTCGAAATTGTGAATTTTGTATGAATTAAGAGTTGTATGCAAAACATTTGACACTTGCCACTATATATGTATCTCGATCGGGCTCTAAGTAATGTGATGATGATGTCTATGTTATATCTTGTGCAATGTACATGATATTTATATTATATCTGAATGTTGCTGTATATAACCTGTATATCTGTATATTGCTGTCTATAAACTGCATGTGTATAGCAGGCAGCACAAAATCGTGTATAATACAAGCAAATTCTGTGGCGCACGTTTTTCTGTGGTGCACCTAGGAACACGTGCGCCACAGAAACCTTAATTCTATGGCGCATGGGCAGGTGCGCCACAGAAACCTTATTTTTGTGGCGACGTTTCTGTGGCGCACCTCCTATGCGCCACAGAAGCCATTTTTGGTGCGCCACTGATGAGGCTTTTCCTACTAGTGACGCACAGCTTCAACCGTTCTGTGAATTTGTTATTTTTTTATTACGAGGAGCATGGATTGGTGTTAATCAGTGGTCATACAGTTTGATGAATTCCAGCACTCCGAATACACATGTGTTATAGTAGGTAGGCGATCATGCAATGTACTCCTGTAGTAACTTGATGACTTCGTTAATTATATCCAAGTCTTGTTGGTTGGTGCTTGGAGTTCTTCTTGTTCTCCCGCCTTTTTCAAATACTGGAGAGAGTCCCTGCCGCCTGTCGTACATGGTGGACTGTAGCGGCGATGGTCCACGATAAGGATCCGGCGGACAGGTGTTGATCGACTTGTTCATTGAACGCCTGAAATTAAAATTGATGACACTGGAGTGAAGAACAAAAGAGGCAGATGTGCGTCATCCAGTCGGCGAGCGTCTGTTGCACAGTTTTCTTCCATTATTTTGGGAGAAGATGAATTAATCGTGTTAATCTCTACAGATCGACTAGAGTAGCATCCGTGCGGGTAGGTACTATATCTGTGAATACAACTTCGTATCTGAGAGAGAACAAGAGGGAGTAGGAGGCATACCTTCTCCCTTCGAGGAGGAACCGGATAAAATCGACATGACGGTGGCGACGGTGACGTGGGTGAGCGGTGGCGGTGGTGGAGCTTCCCATCGGCACATCGCTAACCCTAGATCGAATTGGTATGTCGGTGGGGCGGACGCCAATGCAGGTGAACCTCGTACCACGAGCCGCCAACCCCCACCTCTCTTTATAGCGCTGGCGACATGAGCCCACCAACCATAACGGGTTGGGCGTTCCCGATCAGGGCGCAGGTCAAAGGGGCCCGGTGGGCCGTTGGGCCCACTCGGGAGAGATCAATCTAACATTCTCCCCCTTGATCTCAACTTTACTTTTAACTTTATACTTTTACTTTATTCGTTTTATTTTGGATCAGACGATAGGGCATGTTTCATCGTCACAGCTCTATTGCCGATAGAATCAGACAGCCACAATACACTTCTCTTTTTTGAAACAAATTTTTTTTTTACTTTTGCGCCTCTTATGATCCAGGATAGGTAAGAATTTTCCTTAAAACCATGCCGGCTACTTGTTCCTTGAATACGCTGGGTGATAAGCCTTTCGTTAGCGGATCCGCAAGCATATCTTTTGTCCTTATATGCTCGAGACTTTTAGTTTGATCCTGAACCTTGTGTTTCAGAACATAATACTTAACCTCAATCGGTTTCGTAGCATTACTCGACTTGTTGTTGTGAGCATAAAATACTGCAGGCTCATTGTCGCAGTACATCTTTAGTGGTTTGTCAATACAATCTACCACTTTCAAGTCGGGTATAAATTTCTTTAACCATAATGTCTGCCCCGTGGCTTCATAACATGCTATAAATTCTGCATACATCGTGGATGATGCAACTATTTCTGTCTGGAGCTTCTCCACGAAATAGCTCCCCCTGCGAGAGTGAATACATATCCAGATGTGGATTTTCTATCATTTTTATCTCCCGCAAAATCTGCATCTGAATACCCTCTTATTTCTAGGGAATCAGATCTTATGCATGTTAGCATGTAGTTCTTTGTGCCTTTCACATAGCGCAATACCTTCTTTACCATTTTCCATTGTTCAAAATCTGGATTTTCTTCATATCTACCGAGTACTCCGGTGATAAAAGCTAAGTCAGGGCGAGTGCACACTTGTGCATACTGTAGGCTTTCAATAGCCGAAGCATATGGAACCGCTTTCATTTGATCGAGCTCGTATTGATTTTGGGGACTTTGATGTTTTCCAAAACTGTCGCCGTTGACTATAGGGGTAGGTGTGGCACTGCACTTATGCATATTATACTTACTTAGAATCTTTTCTAAATAAGCCTTTTGCGATAGTCCTAATACTCCATTATTCCTATCTCGGTGAATTTCTATGCCAAAAACATATGATGCTTCACCAAGATCTTTCATATCAAAATTTGAGGATAAGAACTTCTTTGTCTCTTGCAATAGACTAACATCACTGCTGGCAAGCAGAATATCATCCGCATACAAGATTAGGAAAATATATTTCCCACTTTTAAACTTTGCATAAACGCAGTTGTCCTCAATATTTTCTTTAAATCCAAATCTCTTAATTGTCTCATTGAACTTTAGATACCTCTGTCTGGAGGCTTGCTTTAATCCATAAATGGATTTCTTTAGGCGGCATCCCATTTCTTCCTTGCCCTCCATGATAAAATCCTTGGTTGTTTCATGTAGACATTTTCTTCTAAATCCATGTTTAGAAATGCCGTCTTTACATCCATTTGATGCAACTCTAAATCAAAATGTGCAACTAGTACCATTATGATTCTGAAGGAATCCTTACATGAGAGTGGAGAAAATGTCTAATTGTAATCTATCCCTTCTCTTTGTGTAAATCCTTTTGCCACAAGTCGTGCTTTATACTTTTCGACATTTTCATTGAAGTCATATTTTATTTTGTAGACCCATTTGCAGCCCACTGTTTTGGCTCCTTTAGGAATATTCTCTAAGTCCCAAACATTTTTGGCACTCATCGATCTCATTTCGTATTCCATGGCCTCCACCCACTTTGATGAATCTAGGCTTCTCATGGCTTCTTCATATGAAGTGGGATCACCTTCCATATAAACTATTTCTGTGTTGTAAACTTTGTAATCAGTCGAAATGGATGATTTTCTAGCTCTTGTAGACCTTCTAGGGGCCTCATTCTCTGGAGCATTCCGTTCCTCAACTTGTGGCTCAACTTCTGGAGGTGGCTGTTGTTGCCCCTTTCATGCTCAACAAATGGTTCATTCGGCTCCTGACGGACAAGTTCCGAATTTTCACTCATCATTGTCATGGGTGGAGTCACAACAGGCGCTTGCACCACAATCGCAGGGATTATTGGTGCAGGTGCACATGGTAGCGGAAAAAATGGCTCCCGAGTCATCAGATTAGGTGCATGCACCCTCTTCTCCTCAAGATCAATTTTTCGAGCTACCACCCCCCCCCCCCCCATCATTTCGTCCTCTAAGAAGACATCATGTCTCGTTTCCACAAACTTTGTGTATTTCTCTGGACAGTAGAAATGATAACTTTTTGACTTTTCAGGATAGCCAATAAAATGGCAGCTGACTATTTTGGTATCTAACTTTGCGATATTTGGATTAAATACTTTGGCCTCAGCAGGGCTCCCCCACACTTTCAGGTGGTTTAGAGAAGGCACTCTCCCTATCCATAGCTCATACGATGTTTTGTGCACTGATTTGTTTGGTACTCTGTTTAGAATGTGAATGACGATTTTTAACGCCTCAATCCACAATCCCAATGGTAGGGTGGAATAGTTCATCATACTGCGCACCATATCCATAAGGGTACGATTGCGCCTTTCAGCTACCCTATTCTGTTGAGGTTCGCCCGACATAGAATACTGGGCGACTATTCCAATCTCTTGTAAGAACCTTGCAAAAGGTCCAGGGACTTGGCCATATAGAGTATGTCGACCGCAGTACTCCCCTCCACGAACAGATCTGACTATCTTTATTCTTTTATCATGCTGATTTTCAACTTCAGCTTTGAATATTTAAAATTTATCCAACGCTTCTGTTCTTTCTTTGATTGGATAAATATAACCATATCGTGAGTAATCATCCGTGAATGTTATGAACGGATCATAGCCATCCACACTTTTCACAGGATATGGTCCACATATACCGGTCTGAATTATTTCTAGTGTTGCGGTGCTTCGATGTGCACCCTTTTTAATTTGTTTTACAAATTTTCCTTTAATGCAATCGATGCATTGTTCTATGTCTAAGAATTCTAATGGAGGAAGAATATCATTTTTAACAAGTCTTTCTATTTCCCCCCTCGAAATATGGCCTAAGCGACAATGCCATAATTTCGATGATTCATCAGTTCTTTTTCTTTTCTTTTGTTCTTTTTCCGACGCGGGTATTTGTTCATTCACTTTACACACAGACAATACTTTTTCACGCAAGGATAATAAATAAAGCTCATCATGGAGTAAAGCAACCTCCAATATAATTATTATTACACCATATGGCACATTTTCCATGTACAAAATAACATTGATAACTGTCTTTATCCAAACGTGATACACTAATCAAATTTCTAGTTAAAGAAGGAACAAATAAGACATCTTTAAGCAGAATAGTCAAGCCATCAGCTAGCTCCAAGAGGACATCGCCAACAGCTTCAACTTCTGCTTGAATTCCATTCGCGACTTTAACGCATCCTTCGCTTCTTTTCGTAGTCCGCGTCAAATGGAATCCCTGTAAAGAATTTGCAACATGAACAGTTGCACCTGAGTCAATCCACCAAGTAGATTTAGAAAACTGTGTATACAGGGATTCAGTAACAAAGGAAACTAAATTGTTACCTCTCTTTGCCATTAATTTTTTCAGTCAATCAGGGCAGTCTTTCTTGTAGTGCTCAATCTTTTGACAGTGAAGACACTGATCTTTGTTCACTGGCATTGGCATGTGCTGGAACTTCTGATGATGATGCATTTGAGCTTTTGCATATGTCTTTGAAGGAGAGCCATTGTCGGTGTGAAGGGTCTTTTCTTATTGTCCTTCACATAATTTAGAGAACCTCCATTCTGTGCCTTGAGTCTGTCCTCCTCTTGCACACACATGGCAATTGTATTTTCAATGTCTTACTTCTCAGGGTTCATGTTGTAATGGACAACAAAGTTGTCAAACTGTGATGGCAATGAAGCCATAACCAAGTGAAACAAAAGTGCAGGCTTCATCTCTAGGTCAGCATCCATGGGCTTCAACTTTGCAGCCAGGTTGCTCATCCTGAGTATGTGCTCCCTGATGCCATGTGCACCTCCACTGTACTTTTCTGTCACCAGCTGCTTCAACAACTGGGTTGCATATGTCTTTGAAGAACCAGTGAATTGACTCTTTATCTTTTCTAAGTACTCCCCAATAGAAGCACACTCTGCAATTGAGCCCACGATTGCGTTCTCAATTGTGTTCTTTATAAATTACATGCACTTTTTATTGGCAGTCTGCCACTTTCTGTTCTCAAAAGTATAGGCCATCTCCACAGGAGCATGGTCTCTTTTCTTTTTAGCCCATGCATCATCATCATCCTTGTCATCTCTGACAGGGTCATCAGGCTTTATGGGCTGCGGTGTGTCAAGCACCCAGTCCACCTCAGCACATACGAAGGCGAAATCCACCTTCTTCCTCCACTCTGTGTAGTTATCCCCTTTTAGGGTGGAAACATCCTTGATGCAGCTCATCAAGTAGTACCCTCCAGAAAACCACAAAGAAGTGAGAACAGTACAATTGCATATTATAATCCAACGTTGGTCCAAATTAAGACATACAACTGTTAATGCAAATAAAACTATATCACCGTTGGGCAGGATTAGAGATAAATGCACATATCATTGCAACAAAACATGGTCATGTCATTAATAACGTTGGTCCAAAAATAACAGAACCATAATTGTCACAATAATCACTTTTATTCAACTTTAAATTTTAACTATCACTTTGCATTAAAAAAAGCTCCTTTTACTATTTGCAGCGGAAACTATGAATTTAAACTATTAACGTTTGAACTTTTCAGAGGCATGTCTTTCACTTTTCAATTTCTGAACAAATATTTCGTTGGTCCTATTTATTCAGAAAAAACTAAAAAACAATTGGCCAAAATTGACCCAAAAACTGCCTAAAATGCCTCTGTAAATAATAAAACAGTAAAACTGTCGCTCACGCGGCCCGTGGCCCAACGCACCATGCGGCGCGCAGCAATGCGGCGCTCACGCTGTGCGGCCAGTGTCGCCCGCGCGGCCTGCCGACGCGGTCCGAACGCGGCCTGTACGCCGCCCGCGCGCGGCCTGCTACGCGGCCCAAACCCGCGACGTCGATGCGGCCTGCCCTGCCACAGGGACGCGCCCACCACGCGCTAGATTTTCAATCCTGGCCGCCGAATCCATCTGATGGTCATCCTTCACTTTCGGGCCAGTATAAAAAAGACCGAAACGGCCTGAAACCCTAACCAACTAGGGTTTGTTCTTTGATTTCTTTTCTACCCGTAAAAACACGAGATCTACACACTAGCACTAGCTCTGATACCAATGTTAATATCTACAGATCGACTAGAGTAGCATCCATGCGGGTAGGTACTATATCTGTGAATACAACTTCATATATGAGAGAGAACGAGAGGGAGTGAGAGGCATACCTTCTCCCTTCGAGGAGGAACCGGATGAAGTCGACATGACGGTGGCGACGGTGACTCGTGGGTGAGCGGTGGTGACGGTGACGTGGGTGAGCGGTGGCGGCGGTGGAGCTTTCTGTCGGCACAACGCTAACCCTAGATCGGATTGGTATGTCAGTGGGGCGTACGGCAACGCAGGTGAACCTCGTACTGCGAGCCGCCGGCCCCCACCTCTCTTTATAGCGCTGGCGACAGGGGCCCACCAACCATAACAGGTTGGGCGCCCCCGATTAGGGCGCAGGTCAAAGGGGCCCGGTGGGCCGTTGGGCCCACTCAGAAGAGATCAATCTAACAAATCGACCATTCAGCACCATGGCAGTGATCAGCGTTCTCTCTGGGGAGTTCTGGTGTCACCTGCTACCGGGTAAACTGGAGAAATAATCCTGAATTGAAATGGTAGCTGAAGTGGAACATTATCATACTGAAGAAAAAAAAACACTGAATTCATTAGCCGCCGCAGCGCAGAGCAGCAAGATGTGAAAATGAACAGGAGGCAGTTAAGTTTAATTTGGAGCAAAGGGACCCTCGGCCCGTGTTCCATCAGTAAGTACAATGAAATAACACTCAGGCTCTGCAGCATCGTTTTACAGCTTATCTGCAGAAAAAGGAAGCTGGTGATGCAGTATAGCAGCAGCAGCAAAATGATTGCAGACCACCAGCAAAATGCAACAGGTTACAGCAAACGATAAGAAAAAGGAACATCCAGATCAACGAAGCGTCATAGTGGGCGATTAAGGTAATCCTCTACTATATTGACTCAAGAACAAAAACAAAATAAAATACAAACGATCAAAGCTAACCAACCAACAAATCTAGTCAAATTATAGTGGTCTGGTTTGGTGCCTCGGCACAAAAAGGCGCAGCTTGCCCCTCGTGTGCGGAGCTGCGGATAGACCATGGTCGACCTACCTCCTGCTGAGCTGAGTTCGTTGCCTCTGAAATGTTGTTAATCATTAGGACCCTGCCTGTCCCGTTCTCATGACGCAGTCTCATCACCAACAAGCACTATCAGCACTAATCTTTTTTCAGAACACATGAACATCCGTGATAACTTGTCAAACAGAAACTTTAACTGCTGAAGCAGCTTAGAAATATGAAATCGGCCAGCATGAACTAGCGAGAGATTCCTTAAAGTCTTATCGGTAATGCGCCATTCGTGCAACCCTGTCCCTGAATAATCAAAGCAGGAGAAAGACGAAAAACTAGTACTAAGTAATTAAGCACAAGTTGGAATTTTGGGTGTCTCTGCTCTCGAGCAGTGCCGTGGTTAGGTGGTGGCGAGGCTCTTCAAGCAACACGTTCGTACACGGTTAATTTACTTCAAATCTTGATTAGCAAATTCGACTGGGCTTCCGGATTGAGTTGACTATACATGTTTTGCTGTTGCTTGAAGTGAACCGCTCCGACCATGCATTTACATGGTGATAGTGCATGCGTCCTTGACCTTGCATTGTGTAGTCTGTCTCTCGTGTCTGTCATACACCGTCTCAAACGTCAGATAAGTTGAGTCCAATTGTCAATGCCTCTCTTCTTAGATAAACTGAACACGGTTAGCAGTACCAGTAAGAAATAAAGGTTGCATCAGGTTATATCCAACACCCTAAAGACCGGGCGGAAAACAAGGAATGCAGGAAGAGAAGTCCAGCAATCTAGCCAGGGTAACTCGCGGATTTGTTCGATCTGGTCTTCCCGGTATCCCTCCGCCATCAGGTTTCTCTACTTGAGACCATACAATGTCTTCCCGGTATCGCGTGGTACATATGATAAGCTACTCTCAAACAAATAAAAAAAAGGTTTCTCTACTTGAGCCCGCCACGCTGCTGACATGTCACATGAGATCCATATAATGGCTTCAGCAAAAAAAGAAAACATTCTTATAGCGTCTCCACTCGCTCTTCTCATACGGCCTCTGGCGCTGCCGTTTTGTGACCCATTTGGAGGGATGCCGGCGAGGACGTGAATATGGAGGTGTGCCGGCTCCCAGCCGTGCACCCCATACACTCCCCTAAATATAATTTTGATATAATTTAAATTCAAAACAACATAGCAAGAAGATGTTTCTTGCTATTGTACAAATAATATAACAAGTTGAACATAGCAAACAAATAGTTCAACAATACATTTCTTCTTCTTGGACGGCCTGCCACGTCATCGTCTAGACGACGCTTCTTGATCGTCACCTCTTCAGATGAGCTCGTCGCATCCGACGTGCTTGTGTCCCGATCCTAATCATCGTCGGTGTACGCCACTTGCACCTTCGTCTTCGCTCGGGCTTTCATATTTTTCTTCGGCCTCGTCGTTAGGCCGCGCCAACAGAAAAAACAAATATGGAGGCTCCGACTGGGCGCGTTTTTTTTGTTTGTTCCGGCAACCCCCATGGGGCTATTGTGACATGCTCTTAGAGCATCCCAGCCGCTTCCAAAGGAGGCTTGGATCGAATGCAGCTAAATAAACTATTCGTCGCCTCTAGCCCAACCTAGATCCACGGAAGGCCACTTGGTAGCGTCAGATACAAGTCATTGCCCATGCCACATAGAAAGTTGATTGGTGGGCTAACCATGTCATCGCCTCATCGGTACAACGGCCGTGTTGGAGATATTGCTCTAGAGACAAATAATAATAGATATTTATTATATGTCAAATGTTCATAATTAGTTTCGTGCCATGATATAACTGTATTAACTGTTTCATGCCATGCTCTCCTCAACCAGTTGAGCTAGGCTCACTCTCTAAACAAAAGAGGGGAATTTCACTTCCTGACATCTGGACCAACTAAAGATGCACACAACCATTAGGCATGACAACTAGGATTTATAATCTTGGTGAAGATTAAAGCATAGTCCTCAAGAATAAAGCCTAGTACTCAAGATTTTTAATCTCCGGCATTACATAGCGTCATCGTCATCCTCCCTCATCTACATACACACTCGCCTCCCTCGGTCGGCCACATACGAAACCTCCAAACCCTCTCTCACACGCACCAAAGGTAGGTCGTGTTCCAGGAAAGGGAACCACCGCTCCATTCCATTGGTGGCTGGGGATACGTGCATTTTGTATCACCAATTCTTTGTAATATGATCCATGTTTTATTAGGATATTAGCATGATTGTGGAGTTATCTACCATGTTTTAGATTATTTATGGAACTTTCTTCTAAGTCTCAATGTTTTGATATTTAATCCTGAGAGGCAGAGAACCTCATTTTATTTATTTATTCTTGTTTTAGGGACCTTACCGGGCTAATTCAAGTAAAATTTCAAAGAAAGTTTTTTTTCAAGAATAAGAGTATGAGCATCGGAGGTACGAGATGGGAGCCACGATGCCCAACTTGAGGCCCATGGCATGGCCCCTTGTTAGCCAAGCCATAGGGGCCCACTGGCGCATCATGCGTCCCCTCATGCCCTGCTTTTTACGAAACCCTCTATCAAGCAGAAAATTAATATCGTAATTTTTAGGGATTTTTCAGAGACGGCGGTGGAAAAAATCCTATTATTTTCTAGGATAAGGCGGATCATGATGCTTCGTGGCCTCCATCGGGGGGAAATCAAAGTCATCTTCACCACCATCGGGGGAATATCAAAGTCATCTTCACCACCAATTCCTCCTTGGCATAGAGGGAGTCTCTCCATCAACTCTTCACCAGCACCATCACCATCTGCGCGATCAATGTCACCCACCTCACAATTTGGGTGTAGTGGAACCCTAGATTGTATTTGTAGTTTCTAGTGCATGATTGCACTTGGTTGTTTGAGATTATTTGGTGGCCGAGTTATATTTCCAAATTGTGTTGTATCTATTATGCCACTGATTATGTCCATGTCTAAAAGTTGTCAGCCGTGTTCTCGAGGGAATAGAATGACATAGTCATGGCTTTAACACAATATGTTCAAAGTATAGGGTCAATTTTTGTACTTTGTTTTCGTTCTATAATGGTAATGTATGAATGTAGGCTGCATATTACCGGAAATTCAATTCGGCTCCCGGGTGCGTACGCTCCCTCTACCAAAAAATCATATTTTGAAATGTCAAAAAAATTGGATAAAAAAATCTACATGTACATCTCCATAATATACGTGCGTTCGTCAAGTTTCACGAAAAACCAATATTTTGTGTGGTCTATATAAAAAGAGAAAGTTTATCTTGCGAAAAGCATTATTTTTAGCACTGAATTTTGTCTTTTTTACACACGTCACATGATAAGTTGATTTTTTATGAAACGACTTTGTGAGCACGTAGCACGTGAAGATGTACGTGCGAACTTTTAGTTTCAATTTTTTAAAAAAATTAAAATGTATGTAAGATACATTTCGAAATATAGGGAGCATATGCACCCATGTTCCAAAACACCGCTCCCGCATATTACTTCACCTATATAGATTATAGAACTGCACTTTAGAGTACAGGAAGAAAAAGGGGCATGAAGTGGCACAAATCATGTTCCATATCTCGTACTTACAATAGTGGTTATTTATTAGGACCCTAAATCTTTAAGCGGCGGTTGAACTTTAATTTAATAAATCCCTTTCTTTCTCATGAACATGGTATGTGGATAAATCACTAGGAGTGTAATTGCTCATGTATCTTAGGATCCGTTCATATAGGTAAAACTTGACAAGACTTTCATCATGTTCTTAATAATCTGCGTCGCACTCGGGAATGTTTTACTTATGTAAGTGAACACCAAGCTTATCCCCATACTGCATAGAGGACTGTGCTATCTCTTAAAACAGGTTGATGTTGCATATTTACTTCTATTTTAACTTGTTTTTTATAATTTTATGCTTTAGCAAACAAATACCAAAAACCTGCTATGCAACTTTTTTATTGTATACTATTGCCATTCTAGTGAACCCTTTCCTCAACTCCTTGAGGGTTCGACACTCTTACTTATCGAAAGTCACTATAATTGATCCCTAATTAAACTTATTGGTTATTAAGGTCCTTTTACGACGCCCTAGTCGTAGAGCACATCCCCTTTGGTAACCTAGTTTGGTAAGGTTACATAGAGGTTGTTTTTACTTTTTCAGTTTTGTTTTACCGTTTCCAATTTTGTTTTTTCTTTTTATGTTTTGTTTTACTTTATTTATGTTTTTGTTTTCCTTATTTAAGACATTAACAAAATGAAGAAAAACTATATCCTTTTTGAAAACTATTTACAAATCTAACACAAATGCATAATGTTCACATATGGGGAGCTACCCTCTGCACCCTATCGCTATGAGCAACGACACGGCCCTACCAACGTGACACACATGGGCCTAACGCTTGATAAAGTAGCACCAGTAATCGACCACCTACCCCATGTAGGGTATCGCCATTGACGGGGGATACCCCATGTAGGGTAGCGTTTACAATACTGAAATTTAGAATTACATACTTTTAGTATCTCTGAACTAATTAAAGTTTGAAATAATTAATCGCTTTCATATACATGTTCATGGTAAATTTGAATTAAATATAATTATGCTAAACTTTTATACTTATTAATAATTTTGAACATATTGTAGTTGTAACAAATATGTGTTGCATATTACTTAGTTATCGTTGTTGACAATACAATAATGTTTCCAAAAAAATTCCGTTATATAGATACAATGTAATACACTGCAAATACATCTAAGTTGCACGAATTATTTTTCGTTTTTATGATACTTCCCTTAAGAAGATACAAACGGCATTAAATGTGAAAACACATAAAAGGAAAAGTCGCATGGCTCCTTCAATTTTTTTCTTACAAATAGATGAATATTATAATGTATATCTATTTTTTTTAATAATCTTCTCCATTTTTAATATTACTAAATGTATTTCTAGAGATCCCAAGTAGATGGCATAACAAATATCTCCATAAAGGTTCGTAGGGTACGGTTATGTAAGCAAATATATAGAAAGTTCTACGGTATAAATTGACAAATTAGCACGGTCATTTTCTCCATTGCCAAATGTGTCTAACAAGATATAGTGGGTTCAGCAATAAGTTAGCAATATGTTAATGACCTATACTGTATTGGTTCACCGTGTACAATTTTTTCATGTAAACTGACGTCAAATTTATAAATAAATAATAATCTCTTATCCATGACAAATTCGAGCTCCAGGCACATAACGGTTGCCTTGCCCGCCCTATGGACCGGCCATATATGAAAGAGACTCGAAAGAAATGGGGTAAGTTTTGAATGCAAAGCAGGCGGCACCCTCTTGAAAAGGAGTGGCACAATCCTTGATCGCAAAAGTGTGAGGGATTATTGACTTCCGACGACAAGGTGTCGACCCATACTTATGGGAGGTGGGTTACGCCTATCCCTAGGATGTTTTGATAGTGTAAAATTGCACGCACTAGATAATGCAACGAAAAGGCCAATATGATGGAAGATACTAGGGAATATATTCAAGTTAATTCAACACCCCCGCTTCACCACTAGTAGGGATATGCTTAGAGGGCCATATAATTAGTGGTGCATCTCATTTGTGCAACGTCACTGTTAATAACGACGGTGTGGTAAAACATGCATTGCCACTGTTGTGGGCCCACTAATGGTGTGTGACGATGACCTCAACCACCACCATTTAAGTGGGACCGGTTCGTTGGCCCACCCGTAAAATTAGTGGTGATGCGCTATGCGCAATGCCACCATTGTACATCTATTGGTGGCGTTGCACGCGCACGCCCAAAATTTCCAACTATGCTCAATAGTTAACTAGGCAATAGGGATCAAGAAAAAAGTCAGGTAGCCAAAAATCATATCCCTCGGCGTTAACATGGTAAAATTAAACTAAAGGTGTCGAAAAAAGGCAAGTAGCCCCAATATTACAGGTAAAAAGTAATCGCAAAACGAAAATATTTACCGTTAAGGGAGGCTGACATCAGAAACCCATCATGCAGCAGCGGCGCTCAACGTTAACATGGTGAAATTAAACAGAAGAGATCAAAAAGAGGAAAGTAGCTGCCATCCAAGCAAGCAAATGTTTCCTATATAAAGAGGTTGACACCGAGGACATGTCAGCCTGCGCATCCTTAGTGTTAACAAGGCGATAAGAATAGAGAAAAGAAAAGTCAAGTAGCGAGAAATATCAAGCAAAATGTAATCCATGATAGGAAACATTTCATGGAGAGGTTGACATCGGGGATCCATTAGCCAGAATCCTAAACTAATTCATTGGGGAATGTCAACCAGGTCGAAACAGAGGATGCTACCTATAAAAAATACTATGCCAGAGACGCTACCATCACAGTCGCATAGTCCCCCCAACACTACAAAGGTGCTGATTTGGGTTGACTTCGCACGCGCACCTAAAAAATCAGCATCTACGACACTCACGCCGACAATGTGTGTCATTTTTTCCCAAATTTGTGACACTAGAGAACCTCCAAAACGAGAAAAGAAGGTTTTGCGATCTATCACAGTATGAATAAAAATCGTCGGGATAGGTCATCACCGACCATGGTGGTCGCCCAAGGCAACATTTTTAAGTAAAAATGAGAGTTTCAAAATCACCTCCGAGTCAACCATTTACTCGAGGAAATATGACTTATTCGTTGAGTTGATAACCCAAAGCCCCAAAAATAGAGATAAATGGCTTACCCTTGGAGACTTCAACAAAATATATAGAGCTAGAGACATGATTAAGATACATATCAATTGGAGCCACATGCATAGGTTCCGCAATGCTCTACAAAGTTGTGAACTCAAATAGATTCACCTTCAAAATAGACGGTTCACTTGGAGCAATGAGAGGGAGACCCCAATATGTGCAAGCTTTTTTTCAAGTACCCGCAAAGAGAACCACGTCCCTTGTATTAAGCTCGAAAAAGGAGAAACGACATAGAATGGCTATAGAGCCTTTCGGCTAACACCGTTAATCAAAGAATCAACATCACACATGCTGCGACAACCACAAGGACTTGCAATGCTCAACAAGCACCTCCAGGCCGCGTCTCGACCAACCTCGGCAACAGAAGACACTTCATTTAGAATATCTGAGCCAATGTACCCTTCTTCCTAAAGCGCCTAGAGGATCGGCAAGCAAGAGGCAGGAATTGGCGAGTCTTGAGGAAGACGCCATTGTTAGAATTATACTCTATACGTTTTACATATTGTAAACGTTTTATACATAATATATATGTCAAAGACCCCTACCTAACGAGGCTACGTCGGGGCGGCCAATTCTTTCTCCTCGATACTTTTCATGGTACCAGAGCCTAGCCTAACCTAGGGTTTGCGCTGCCATTACCTGAAGCTTCCACCGCCGACCGGTGCACCTCCTGCGCCGGCACACCTGGCCGCGATGGCCTCTTTCCCCATGGTTAATGGGTCTGTGACCCTGCCCGCCGCTCTGCCGATGATCCCCTCGCCGGACACGACGACCGCTGCAACCGCCCCGACCTCCGTTTTGCCGCCAGCCCTTCCGCCGTCGGTTCCCTCGAGCGTGAGCGCGACAACCGCTGTTGCTACCGATCTTCCAGCATCGCAGCCCATCATCAGATCCCTCCAGCAGCTATCTACACGGACGCTGCTCTTGTGGCTGCCTCTCTCGGCCGTGGCGTCGGGGTGGGTTTCTCCCCCATGGCCAGGTATCAAGGCTTCTACCCCGGGTATCCAGGGTACCCTATGCTGGGCTATGCACCGCCTCCAATAGCGTAGCAGTCAACATCACCCATGCTAGGGCTTGCGCCACCCCCTGCAGCGCCGCCTGCTTCGCTCTATGGCTCTACTTCAACACCGTCGTATGGTTCTGCTCTGACTCCTATGCCGACGTCTGCTTATCTTCATGGTCTGCCACCGGTTGTCACAATTGCTCCGTCAATCATTATTAAACTGACGAGCGAGAACTACATATTTTGGCGTGCACAAGTTAGTCCGCTTCTCCGCAGTCATCTGCTCATGGGTTATGTTGATGGCACTATTCCATGCCCTAATCCTCACGTTGTTGTTCCTCACGGCGGTGGCATGCATCATGTCTTGAACCCGACGCATCAGCATTGGACTCAGCAGGATCAAGCCATTCTTTTCTGGGTTTGTCTCTCCGATGACAGAAGGCGTTCTTGGCATGATCATGTTCTCGGGCACTTCTCGCGAGGCTTGGGAGACTCTCGGTGGAGCCTTTGCCTCTACCTCTATTGCAAGGTCCTCTGCGATTCGACAGGAGATAGCTGAACTGAAGAAGGGAAACAAGACCATCAATGCCTATTTTCATCATATGGAGGCGCTCTCAGATTCCCTTACTAGCATTGGCGAGACTCTTATTGATGCGGAGTTTGTCTCATACATACTTGCTGGACTTGATGAAGAGTATGATGCTCTCTATGAGGTGGTGACCAATCGCACGACCCCTATACCGATTCGCGACTTGTTCTCGCAACTTCAGAGCACAGAACAACTAGGCTCAGCGTCGCTCCGGCAGTTCCTCGCATTACTCTGCTGCACATGTGGCTGCACCTCCTGCACCTGTGGCCGCCTATGGAGTTGGTCGAGGTGGACCCCAGCCCCCTACTCCATCCTTATCTTCAGGGAAGACACCATCTCCATCCACCACGCCAAAGACAAATGGTGGGCGTGGCCCTGTTGTCTGCCAACTATGTGGGATTCCGCATACATCATCCAGGTGCTACAAGCGGTTCAACCGCGATTTTCTGGGTATTGATAATGATGGGAGTAACACGGAGAAGCAACTTTCTATGGCGATGTCTGCCTCTCATGGCTCTCAGGGTGCATCTCAGTATGTAGACCCGGCGTGGTATGCAGATTCTGGCGCCACGCACCATATTACTCATGAGCTGGACAAGCTCACCACCCGCGAGGCTTACCATGGCACCGATCATGTCCATACAACTAATGGAGCATGTATGCATATTCATAATGTTGGTCAGGCTGTTTTATCCACTCCATCTTCTAGGTATCTAGCTCTAAATAATGTCCTTCATGTTCCTCAAGCCACCCGTAATTTGTTGTCTATGAGTAAACTTTCCCATGACAATAATGTCTTTATTGAAATTCATGAAGGAGATATGCCCTAGAGAAAATAATAAAGTGGTTATTATTTATATCTTTATGTTTATGATAAATGTTTATATATCATGCTATAATTGTATTAACCGAAACATTAGTACATGTGTGATATGTAGACAAACAAAGAGTCCCTAGTATGCCTCTTAACTAGCTTGTTGATTAATGGATGATTAGTTTCATAATCATGAACATTGGATGTTATTAATAACAAGGTTATATCATTGTATGAATGATGTAATTGACACACCCAATTAAGCGTAGCATAAGATCTTGTCATTAAGTTATTTGCTATAAGCTTTCGATACATAGTTACCTAGTCCTTATGACCATGAGATCATATAAATCACTTATACCGGAAAGGTACTTTGATTACATCAAACGCCACTGCGTAAATGGGTGGTTATAAAGGTGGGATTAAGTATCCGGAAAGTATGAGTTGAGGCATATGGATCAACAGTGCGATTTGTCCATCCCGATGACGGATAGATATGAATAAGTTCATAAGAGACCACATACCACGGTACGAGTAAAGAGTACTTGTCAGGAGACGAGGTTGAACAAGATATAGAGTGATACCAATGATCAAACCTCGGACAAGTAAAATATCGTGTGACAAAGGGAATTGGTATCGTATGTGAATGGTTCATTCGATCACTAAAGTCATCGTTGAATATGTGGGAGCCATTATGGATCTCCAGATCCCGCTATTGGTTATTGGTCGGAGTGAGTACTCAACCATGTCCGCATAGTTCGCGAACCGTAGGGTGACACACTTAAGGTTTGATGTTGAAATGGTAGAACTTGAATATGGAATGGAGTTCGAATATTTGTTCTGAGTCCCGGATGAGATCCCGGACATCACGAGGAGTTCCGGAATAGTCCGGAGAATAAGATTCATATATAGGAAGTCATATTCCAAGTTTGGAAATGATCCGGTGCATTTATGGCAGGTTCTAGAAGGTTCTAGAAAAGTCCGGAAGAAAACGCACTATGGAAGGTGGAGTCCCGGAGGGACTCCACAAGCTTGGCCAACCAAACCCTAAGGAGGAGCAAGAGATTCGATCCCTTTTGTCCCTCGACTCCCCCCTTATAGGAGGTGGAGCCGAGGGTTTCGTATTGTGAAGGTTACGTGTCCGGGATGGTTTCTAACTCATCCGCCAGATTACAACAACATTTCCTATTACAACTCTATGTTTCCTTAACATATCTTGGGCTCCCCGAATCTTCTTATTCTTCGCTGATGATGGGCCTTCGCAAATCCCGGCACTATCTATGGCAGGCCCATTTGGGATGCCTATGTC